>NC_059221.1:12061610-12392860 GCF_020615455.1 Coregonus clupeaformis | reverse complement strand
CAGATATGGCTCATTAACCTTTACGGACCAAATAATGATGATCCACAATTCTTTGACAATATATATAATAAATTATCAAGCCTGCAAGCAACTCAAGACAATATTATTATGGTGGGGGATTATAATACTGTTTTAAATAGCTCAATGGACCGAAAAGGAAATCACACCACAAACAATCACCCACATGCTCTTAAGGAAATTGTGAATGTCATGGATACATTAGAACTAGTAGATATATGGAGGCTTAAATATGCTGATCTAGTGAGATATACATGGCGGAGACTGAATCAAGCTAGTCGTCTTGACTTCTTTCTTATCTCATTCTCGTTGGCACCAAAAGTAAAAAAAGTGTTGATAGGGACCAAATGCGGTCGGACCATCAAATAATAGGCATATACATTACTCTGACTGAATTTCCACGTGGGCGAGGATATTGGAAATTTAATCAAAGCCTATTGGATGATAATTTATTTATAACAAAGGAATTTATAACTGACTTTTTCCAACATAACATAGGTACAGCGAATCCCCTTATTGTATGGGACACCTTTAAATGTGCCTTTAGAGGCCATGCAATTCAGTACTCATCTCGAAAACAAAAGCAATTTAGGTCAAAAGAGTTTATACTAAGAAAGGAAATAGAAAGTCTAACAGAACAGATAGATGGCAATAAAAACTTTAACATAGAGGCTCAGAATAAATTAGAGGAAAAACAAAAAGAAATGGAAAAACTTATTCAAGAAAGATCAAGTGTAATATATTATAAAAATAAAGCAAACTGGATGGAATATGGGGGAAAATGCACAAAATTCTTTTTTAATCTTCAACATAGGAATGCTACCAAAAAGAACTTAATGAAACTGGTTACAATTGACGGAGTCACCCATAATTCACCAAATGATATTTTGAAGGAAGAAACAAAGTACTTTAAGCATATGTTTTCTTTTCAGTCGCCTCCATCTCTCTAACTGAAGCTAATTGTAGATATTTTTTTTCTATTGATAATGTCAAATTAACAGCCACACAGAAAGACTCATGTGAAGGTGAAATTACAGAGGAGGAACTTCTGGATGCAATTAAAGACTTTAAGTCCGGGAAAACTCCAGGGTTGGATGGCATACCAATCGAGGTATACCAAACCTTTTTTGATATACTAAGAGGACCGTTATTAGCATGTTTTAACCACTCTTATGTAAATGGTAGATTATCTGACACTCAAGAAGAAGGTCTGATCTCATTATTACTGAAACAGGATACAAGTGGAAAATATAAAGATCCAGTCCATTTACAAAATTGAAGGCCCCTTACACTTCAGTGTTGTGATGCAAAAATCCTAGCAAAATGTATAGCGCATAGAATTAAAAAGGTATTGTCGGATATTATTCATTCTAATCAGACAGGTTTTTTTACATGGAAGATACATTGGAGATAATATAAGGCAAGTATTGGAAACAATAGAACACTATGGAAAATATGGGAAACCAGGCCTGTTATTCATAGCAGACTTCGAAAAGGCATTTGATAAAGTTCGACTGGGGTTTATATATAAATGCCTGGAGCATTTCAATTTTGGAGAATCTCTTATAAAATGGGTCAAAATCATGTATAGTAACCCTAGGTGTAAAATAGTAAATAATGGCTATTTCTCAGAAAGTTTTAAACTGTCAAGAGGAGTGAAACAAGGTTGTCCAATATTGGCATATCTATTTATTGTGGCCATCGAGATGTTAGCTATTAAAATCAGATCCAATAATAATATCAGAGGATTAGAAATACAGGGCTTAAAAACAAAGGTGTCATTGTACGCAGATGATTCATGTTTTCTTTTAGATCCACAACTAGAATCCCTCCACAGCCTCATAGAGGATCTAGATACATTTTCTAACCTCTCTGGATTAAAACCAAATTATGACAAATGTACTATATTACGTATTGGATCACTAAAAAATACAATTTTTACATTACCATGTAGTTTAAGAATAAAATGGTCTGATGGTGATGTGGATATACTCGGAATACATATCCCAAAGGAAATAAATTATCTCACTTCAATAAATTTTAATAGAAAGTTAGCAAAAATAGATAAGATCTTACTACCATGGAAAGGAAAATACCTGTCAATTTGTGGAAAAATCACCCTGATTAACTCTTCAGTATTATCCCAGTTTACCTATTTGCTTATGGTCTTGCCTACGCCTAGCAAACAGTTTTTTAAATTATATGAGAAAAAAATATTCAATTTTATTTGGAACGGCAAGCCAGACAAAATTAAAAGAGCATATTTATATAATGAATATGAATTCGGAGGACAGAAATTAATAAATATTAAAGCATTAGACCTATCACTAAAATCTTCAGTCATCCAAAAGTTATACTTAAATCCGAACTGGTTCTCAAGCAAATTAGTAAGATTGTCTCACCCACTGTTCAAGAAAGGCCTTTTTCCCTTTATTCAGATTACAACCTCTCACTTTCAGTTATTTGAAAAGGAAATAATCTCCCAAATGTCACTATTTCTAAAACAAGCCATAGAAAGTTGGTTGCAATTTCAATTTAATCCTCCAGAAACGACAGAACAAATAATGCAACAAATATTGTGGTTAAATTCAAATATACTAATTGACAAAAAAACTTTATTTTTTGACAGAATGTTTAAAAAGGTATAATCTTCGTAAATGATATCATCGGTAGGACTGGTGGAGTTATGTCGCACATGCAGCTAACAAAAACATATGGAAATGTCTGCTCTACCCAAAATTACAACCAAATAATTGCAGCCTTACCGCAAAAGTGGAAGAGGAAAGTTGAAGGGGGAGAAAGTAAGGAACTTGTCTGTCGGCCTTGCATTAAAGAACATAATTGGTTAAGGAAAACTGTGATAAATAAAAAAGTATAACAGTTTCACTTAAGGACCAAAGGATTGACAGCCGTCCCATATAGATTGCAAAATAGTTGGGAAGAGATCTTTGACGTACCGATCCCATGGCATAGTGTTTATGAACTGACACGCAAAAACGACACCGGATTCAAAAATTAGAATCTTTCAATTTAAATTATTATATAAAATTCTTGCTACCAATAGAATGTTATTTATATGGGGGATACAATCTTCCCAGCTCTGCAGATTTTGCTGTGAAGAGACAGAATCATTAGATCATTTGTTTTGGTTCTGTCCATTTGTAGCTTGTTTTTGGACACAGGTCCAGGAATGGCTAAAGGATTGCAATATTTACCTGGAACTAACCTTGCAGATAACATTACTGGGTGATCTGAAAAGTCATAGTCAATCAATCAATAATATAATAATACTTTTAGCAAAAATGTTTATTTTTAATTCACAATCTGTAGAAGCAATGAGAATAGAAAGGTTCAGAACTTTTGTAAAACATCACAGTACGGTTGAAATATATATGGCAAATAGAAATCCTATATGGATGGTGTTAAGAGATAGATGGGAGGTATTGAATAGAGTTGAAGGATGGGACTAATAACAAATAACAACAAATAATAACAAAGATAGCTAATAATGTAAGCATACTGTGTCCATAATAAGTATATAGGTTGTATGTTGGGAGCTTTTGGGAAAGAGCACAGTTAGAAAGATATGGCATTTAGAAGCAAACCGGATGGACATCATGAAAATGATCGGAGAGGTTGAGAGTAGAAGAAGTTCAGGAGCAAAAAAATAATAATAATAATATATATATATATATATATATATATATATAATTATTGTAAAATTAACTGTAGATGTGGAGGAGGAGGAATGCTGCCTGGGCGTTGTTGTTCACTAATTTACTCCAAGTAGGGAAAGGATGGACTTTTTGTTGTTATTCTGTCTCTCACTGTTCAAATAAACCTACCATTAAAATTATAGAATTATCATTTCTTTGTCAGTGGGCAAACGTACAAAATCAGCAGGGGATCAAATAATTTTTTCCCTCACTGTATAGGCTACGTGTGCCTTTAAAAAAAAAAAATGTAGTTCTGTCCTTGAGCTGTTCTTGTCTATTAATGTTCTGTATTATGTCATGTTTCATGTTTTGTGTGGACCCCAGGAAGAGTAGCTGCTGCTTTTGCAACAGCTAATGGAGATCCTAATAAAATACCAAATACCAAAGATGAACGGAGCAAAGTACAGAGAGATCCTTGATGAAAACCTGCTCCATAGCGCTCAGGACCTCAGACTGTGTCACGATCGTCGAACACAGTGGACCAATGCGCAGCATGATTTGCGGACATACTTATTTTATTAGAGTACCACACCAACAAAACAACAAAACGATACGTGACGTCCTTGGTAACAGACACTAACCATAAACGGAACAAGATCCCACAAAACACTGTGGCAAACAGGCTGCCTAAGTATGGTTCCCAATCAGAGACAACAAGCAACAGCTGATACTCGTTGCCTCTGATTGAGAACCACCCCGGCCAACACAGAAACACAAGAGCTAGATAATAAACCTAGAACACAAAACACATAGAAACAACACACACTGGCTCAACATAACAGAGTCCCAGAGCCAGGGTGTGACAGACTGGGGCGAAGGTTCACCTTCCAACAGGACAACGACACTAAGCACACAGCCAAGACAACGCAGGAGTGGCTTCAGGACAAGTCTCTGAATGTCCTTGAGTGACCCAGCCAGAGCCCGGACTTGAACCAGATCGAACATCTCTGCAGAGACCTGAAAATAGCTGTGCAGCAACGCTCCCCATCCAACCTGACAGAGCTTGAGAGGATCTCCGAGAAGAATGGGAGAAACTCCCCAAATACAGGTGTGCCAAGCTTGTAGTGTCATACCCAAGAAAACTCAAGCTGTAATCGCTGCCAAAGATGCTTCAACAAAGTACTGAGTAAAGGGTCTGAATACTCATGTAAATGTGATATTTCCGTTTTTTATTTTCAATAAATTACAAAAAATTATCATTATGCCGTTTTGTGTGTAGATTGATCAGGGAAAAAAAGCAATTTAATCAATTTTTGAATAAGGCTGTAACCTAACAAAATGTGGAAAAAGTCAAGGGTTTTGAATACTTTCCGAAGGCACTGTGTATGCCAATTATTTGATGGTTCGACAGCATTCTGTCCCCTATCAACACTTTTGAAACTTTTGGTGCCAATGAGAATGACATAAGAAAGTAGTCAAGACGACTAGCTTGATTGAACCTCTGCCATGTATATCAGACTAGGTCAGAATATTTAAGCCTTTATATATCCACTAGTTCCAATATATCCATGATATTTGTGATTTCCTTAAGTGCGTAGGGGTGATAGTTTGTAGTGTGATTTTTCTTTATGGTCCATTGAGGTATTTAAAACTGTATTATAATCTCCCACCATAATAATAGAGCCTTGTATTGCTTGTAGGCTAAATCAATTATTATATATATTTTCAAAGAAGCGTGGATCATCAATATTTGGACCGTATAGATTAATGAGCCAAATCTGTTTATGGTCCAAAAACACATTTAAAAGAATCCATCTACCTTGCGGATCTGTTTGAACAATTTTCACATTTGGATCAAAATTATTGTTAATTAATATCATCACCCCATTTGAGTTTCTTTGCCCATGAGAGAAGTATATTTTGCAACCCTCACCCCCACCCCAGTGCTTTATCCACACAACTTCATCTAAAATTGTTAAATGAGTTTCCTCTAAACAATAGATAGATATTTAGCGATACACTTTGTAACATATTGCTTTGTGGAAGTCAATACAGTGAAAAAGACAAATTAATGGTCTGACAAACCTACATCAACAATAGAGGATATTTCAATGTTGAGCCCCCGTGTAATCACTAGGTCCAATGTATGGCCACGGTTGTTGAATAAAGTCTATTGAATTTAATAGATTCAAAAACTCCATAGCCTAATTATCTACACCAGTTTATTAAGTACACCCATTGGGTCGGAGCCCCTTTGCCTCCAGAGCAGCCTGAATTCTTCAGGGCATGGAAACATTTCTCAGTTGGTATCAAGGGACCTAACGTGTGCCAGGAAAACATTCCCCACACCATTGCACCACCGCCACCAGCCTGTACCATTGACACCAGGCAGGATGGGGCCATGGACTCATGCTGCTTACACCATGTCCTGACTGGTGGAAAAAGTACCCAATTGTCATACTTGCGTAAAAGTAAAGATACCTTAATAGAAAATGACTCAAGTAAAAGTGAAAATCACCCAGTAAAATACTACTTGAATAAAAGTTTTAAATATACATAAGTATCAAAAGTAAATGTAATTGCAAAAATATACTTAAGTATCAAAAGTAAAAGTATAAATCATTTCAAATTGCTTATATTAAGCAAACCAGACGGCACAATTTTCTTTTTTACGGATATCCAGGGGCACACTACAACACGCAGACAATATTTAAAAATGAAGCATTTGTGTTTAGTTAGTCTGCCAGATCAGAGGCAGTATGTCCTGTCCTGCTAAGCATTCAAAATGTAATGAGTACTTTTGGGTGTCAGGGAAAATGTTTTCAGTAAAAAGTACATTATTTTCTTTAGGAATGTAGTGAAGTAAAAGTAAAAGTTGTCAAAAATATATATACAGTGGGGAGAACAAGTATTTGATACACTGCCGATTTTGCAGGTTTTCCTACTTACAAAGCATGTAGAGGTCTGTAATTTTTATCATAGGTACACTTCAACTGTGAGAGACGGAATCTAAAACAAAAATCACATTCTATGATTTTTAAGTAATTAATTTGCATTTTATTGCATGACATAAGTATTTGATACATCAGAAAAGCAGAACTTAATATTTGGTACAGAAACCTTTGTTTGCAATTACAGAGATCATACGTTTCCTGTAGGTCTTGACCAGGTTTGCACACACTGCAGCAGGGATTTTGGCCCACTCCTCCATACAGACCTTCTCCAGATCCTTCAGGTTTCAGGGTTGTCTGTCACGGATTCTGCCGAGGCTGCTCCTCCTCCTTGCTCGGGCAGGCTTCGGCGTTCGTCGTCCCCGGAGTACTAGCTACTGCCGATCGATGTTTCGGTGTTTGTCTTGTTTTGTCTTGAGTAGTTACACCTGTTGTCTATTATGTTTGATTGTATATTCTATAATTACCCTTGTCTCGCGTTTGGTATTTGTGTGTTATTGTTTTGTGTCTAGGCAGTATCGGCATTGCTGTATTTCATATTACGTGTATGGTGTTTTTCCCTCCTGGTTCGGAGGTTTTGTTTTGTTCTTTACTATTAGTAAAGTAAGTCTGCTAGTATCTCTGTGTCCTGCGCTTGACTTCACTCGCCGCATACACATCGAACCTGACACTGTCGCTGGGCAATACAGACTTTCAGCTCCCTCCAAAGATTTTCTATTGGGTTCAGGTCTGGAGGCTGGCTAGGCCACTCCAGGACCTTGAGATGCTTCTTACGGAGCCACTCCTTAGTTGCCCTGGCTGTGTGTTTCGGGTCGTTGTCTTGCTGGAAGAGCCAGCCAGGACCCATCTTCAATGCTCTTACTGAGGGAAGGAGGTTGTTGGCCAAGATCTCGCGATACATGGCCCCATCCATCCTCCCCTCAATACGGTGCAGTCGTCCTGTCCCCTTTGCAGAAAAGCATCCCCAAAGAATGATGTTTCCACCTCCATGCTTCACGGTTGGGATGGTGTTCTTGGGGTTGTACTCATCCTTCTTCTTCCTCCAAACACGGCGAGTGGAGTTTAGACCAAAAAGCTCTATTTTTGTCTCATCAGACCACATGACCTTCTCCCATTCCTCCTCTGGATCATCCAGATGGTCATTGGCAAACTTCAGACGGGCCTGGACATGCGCTGGCTTGAGCAGGGGGACCTTGCGTGCGCTGCAGGATTTTAATCCATGACGTCGTAGTGTGTTACTAATGGTTTTCTTTGAGACTGTGGTCCCAGCTCTCTTCAGGTCATTGACCAGGTCCTGCCATGTAGTTCTGGGCTGATCCCTCACCTTCCTCATGATCATTGATGCCCCACGAGGTGAGATCTTGCATGGAGCCCCAGACCGAGGGTGATTGACCGTCATCTTGAACTTCTTCCATTTTCTAATAATTGCGCCAACAGTTGTTGCCTTCTCACCAAGCTGCTTGCCTATTGTCCTGTAGCCCATCCCAGCCTTGTGCAGTTCTACAATTTTATCCCTGATGTCCTTACACAGCTCTCTGGTCTTGGCCATTGTGGAGAGGTTGGAATCTGTTTGATTGAGTGTGTGGACAGGTGTTTTTTATACAGGTAACTAGTTCAAACAGGTGCAGTTAATACAGGTAATGAGTGGAGAACAGGAGGGCTTCTTAAAGAAAAACTAACAGGTCTGTGAGAGTCGGAATTCTTACTGGTTGGTAGGTGATCAAATACTTATGTCATGCAATAAAATGCTAATTAATTACTTTAAAATCATACAATGTGATTTTCTGGATTTTTGTTTTAGATTCCGTCTCTCACAGTTGAAGTGTACCTATGCTAAAAATTACAGACCTCTACATGCTTTGTAAGTAGGAAAACCTGCAAAATCGGCAGTGTATCAAATACTTGTTCTCCCCACTGTAGTAAAGTACAGATACGGCCACGTCCACGTAACTCACTGTCTGTATGAGCAAACCATTTTCGTGAATGGGGTGGTGTACCTAATAAACTAGCCACTGAGTGTTTACGTAAATTGAAATCAAGTAAAATCAAAATGTTGTCATAATTTGTATGAATGATGGACAGAAATTCAGAGAAATCAGCTAAGAAAATGGGAGATGGCTTTGGTGGTCTATAGAGGGTTACGGCAAGCACAGATGGTTGACATTTTAACAATGCAGCATGATGTTCAAAGGAACTGAAGTCAACGACAGATATGTCCCTTCCATTTACAGCCATTTAGAGCATTAACACTGTAATGAACTCTGATTATCTTACAGTAACAATTATCTAAATATAGATACATCTTTTGATTAACCAAATGATCGAATCAGAATCAGACAGAAAATTCCTTTCTATCAGTCCCACACAATATGTTATGACTGTAAGAAAGTTAAATGTAGCATATACTGAGCTGTCCCATTCCTCTTTACATGTTTCATGTTGAGAACCTGCAGAGGAATTTTCTGAGAGTAACTAAGAGGAACAGTAGAGGTAGTGATAGAGGTAAAATAATGACAATGAAGAGGAAGAGAAAGGGGGGTGAAGGAAAGAAAGAAAGAAAGAAAGAAAGGAGCCCTAATGACGTGGCAAAGGGTTGTGTATTGGAGAGGGAGGAGGGGGTAGAGTGAAACAGAGAGGGATCGACTGCTTACAAGCACGCTACAGTTCACTTCACCGCTACCCTGGAGAGAGAGAACACCATGACTGAGTAGCAGAGCAAGAGAACGAGCGAGATAGAGAGAGAGAGGGGGAGAGAGCTTTCTCTTCCTACCTCCAACTGAGTAAGTACCCACCATACATCTCTATCTTTCTCAAGACTATTCAGCTGCTTCTGTTCTATTCTATTCTCTCTGCCTGCATGGGCATTCTGCAGAGAACAGAACATTTATATTGTATTTTTTTCTTGATGTGTTTTTAGATTTAAACTTGGAGAATGTTCTTTTATCAAAATTAGATAAATCAAAACCTAAAAAGAGTTGATCTACTAGTACCTTGAGCTGAAAATAGAGTCTTATGATGTTCGTACAACAGCTACTGCTTCTGTTAAAATGTTTAGCACTCTGGGACAACGCTCAGCTTTTTGCCTGGCTACCCAGACTCTTTGCTCCTGCCAAACGCTACGCCACACCCACGGACGTTAGTTTCTTCTCCCATTGAGTCTGGATCTGAGTGCTTCCCTGACTCTACACCGAATGCAAACACACTCGGGCCGTCTGATTGGTCCCAGAAACAGATGGGTTGGTCCAGAGCCAGAACACACATGGGTAAAGCGGCGGTTTGTAACTTCGTCATTGGCTTTGATACTCTGATTGGTTAGAGATGATCCAATCGCTGACTACTTTGTTTTGTATAACGCCCCTCATTTTGACTTCACCACAAACTACTTCAATGATGGCAGTCTCAGACTTGTAGTATGTAGCGAATGATAGAGCAGTGGAAAGAATTAAGTTTGAGTCGTCAGGCAACTGTGCATGTTAAGGAATATGACATCTGATTTAATCTTTCATTGTTCCTTCACTCAAGCTTACAGTATTATCAGTCTTATGTCCAATAAACTTGATGTCCGGTGACATGACTCTTGCTCCATTGATGATACTGCTGGTGAATGGTTCTGGTGTATTCTAGGTGATTAGTTGCAGAACTGCTGTTATGTTCAACCAGCTCTCAAAGTCTCACGTCAGAATTAGACGTTCATCCATATTTCTCAAACGTCAAATTTCAAAGTTGTTCCAAACGTCAAAATTCGTGTTTAAGTGTTTAAGGTTAAGTTTAGGCATTAACTCACGTTTTTTAAAGTTAGGGTTAAGTTTAGGCATTAACTCCGAATGGTTAAGTTAAGGTTTGGGATAGGCTTAAAACAAAAATCACTGTATTCGAACTTGCCACCTTTGGAATCAGAGGTAGATGCTTACGCCAATCCACCATCCCCGTCCACAACGCCCTAGTAAACCCGAAATCTAATTTGAGGTAACAGCGCTCACTGTTGCCCCTAGTGGCCAGTTTCCACGTCATCTCCCGACGTCCTCAGACATGGATGGACGTCGAATACTGACTTGTATCAAGGGTGACCTAGCTGGTTATGTTCAGTTGCTGAGGAGAGGCAGGGGTGGGGAAGAAGCTGTGCTGAGGGGCATATACTGGCAGGCATTCATGCTTTCTCCTGTCTTCTCTGTGTTGTGCTGTGCCGTGTTTGTGTGTGTGTGTGTGTGTGTGTGTGTGTGTGTGTGCGTGTGTGTGTGCATGCGCTCAGTGTGTGGTTGTGCTCTCAGTGTGTGTGTGTATGTTCAGTGTGTGTGTGTGCTGTATATGAGTGGAGGGAAGGAGTGCATTTGGGACCGCTAGGCTTCCTGTGTGGAGTCAATTAAATACTGCATGAGACAGAGCACTAAAAGCCTGTCCTGTGAGGAGAGGTGTGCTTTCTGTGTGTGTGCATTTTTGTGTGTGTGTGCATGTGTGTGTGCATTCATGTTTGCGTATCCGCGTGTGCGTGTGTTGGTGTGTGTGTGCGTTTGTGTGTTTGTACGGGCGTGTCAGATTGCAATGCTTTGATTACATTTGATGAACCAGCTCAGTCTAAAGAGGTGAAGACTCAGTTCCTGTCTCTCTCTGCTTCCTTCCTGTCTGAAGAAGAATACTCTTTAGTCACTCTACGGGTCGTTTTCTATTGGAATACAAGTGGAAATATAATGGAAATGTGTGCCCTTTATACAGCTGGTTACACTTTAGAATTGAATGAATAAACCATTATAAATGCTTATAAATGTTTATAAATGCCTCAGTATATGCCTCATTTTAAAACATTATAAAGGCTCATACATGCTTATTACAAGTTAAAAAGCATGATATGTGCAGGCTTTAAGTAAATTGTTACCCTGTGTTACCCTGTGTGTACCCTGTGTCACCCTGTGTTACCCTGTTGGTTTGCAAGGCAAGTCCTATCTAGGACACCTCACAACCCCATATTTACACCAATTCACCCAGCTGAATGACAAAACCAGGTTCCCCAGTACTAGAACCATATAGGACTCTTGACAGAGACAAAGATGAGTACTCTGTCTCTCTCTATGGCTAAAACCTCCATGCACTGACAGCTGCCATCTTTTCACTAATTGTTGAATTTGAAATAGGCTACAGTAGCTGAGTACCATGCATTCAATATAAACCTTATCCATAACAATAGAACGTCTTAGATAAATAGCAGTATTCTTTTCAGATTTTAAAGGGGGAACAATATACATATTCATACATTTATGAATATGACATTCCCAAATCCCTTTCATCAATTCAATAATCAAGATGCACCAATTGTACAATGCTGGATCCTGGCACAGCCTAATTAGGCCAAATTCTAAATAAGATGCACTAACCTGCAGGATGCAGCCATTAAAGGATACAGGCAGCACAGTACTGTAGGTCTAGGTACAGTACATGGCTTCTATGGGTCTAATGAAGATGTCATTATAATATGAAGGGTGCAGGCAGCACAGTACTGTAGGTACACATGATGGCTGTATATGGGTTAGCTCCAGTAGATTCTCAGTAGAGGTACTTTGAAGCAGCAGCTCGGTGGAGTCAGGTTGAGGAGTCCCTGTGGGGATAAAAGACTAAGTATTCACAGCAACAGCACAGCGATGCAAGGCCAAGCCCACAGCCAGCCAGGCAGCCTAGTGGATGAAAGAAATTGCACCTTATTCCCCATAATAGTGCACAACTTTCGACTGGGGCCACAGGCTCTGGTCATAAGAAGTGCACTACATAGGGAAACCGTGGTAAAAGTAGTGTACTTACTGCAGCACTATACACTGAGTGTACAAAACATTAAGAACACCTGCTCTTTCCATGACATAGACTGACCAGGTGAATCCAGGTGAAAGCTATGATCCCTTATTGATGTCACTTGTTAAATCCACTTCAATCAGTGTATATGAAGGGGAGGAGACAGGTTAAAGAAGGATTAACACAAGTAACCTGAATACTTTCCGAAGGCACGGAGTATACAAAACGTATTAAATCCACTTCAATCAGTGTAGATGAAGGGGAGGAGACAGGTTAAATAAGGATTTTCAAGCCTTGAGACAATTGAGACATGGATTGTGTATGTGTGCCATTCAGAGGGTGAAAGATTGAAGTGCCTTTGAACGTGGTATGGTTGTAGGTGCCAGGCTCACCAGTTTGTACAGTATCAAGAACTGCAACGCTGCTGGGTTTTTCACGCTCAACAGTTTCCCGTGTGAATCAAGAATGGTCCACCACCCAAAGGACATCCAGCCAACTTGACACAACTGTGGGAAGCATTGGAGTCAACATGGGTCAGCATCCCTGTGGAACACTTTCGACACCTTGTAGTGTCCTTGCCCCGTCCATGCAACTCAGTATTAGGAAGGTATTCCTAATGTTTTGTACACACAGTGTATAGGGAAGGCCATTTCGGCGGCAACCATAGAGATCACTCCCTGGCCTGGGCATACCTTGCCACCCCAGCCCTGCCTCCATCTTTTGTTCTTCCTGCCGTACCGTATGCCTCTGTCTATGCCTGTGTCAGTGTTTGTTCCTTCCTGATGATTCATATCATTACAGTGTCCTCATTGCATCAGCAGTGTTTCTAGCGGCAACTGGAGATGAGACGCCTCCTATTTTTAACAGGGGGCATACAGGCAGGTGTGTGTGTGTGTGTCTGTGTGTGTGTGTGTGTGCGGTGGGAAGGAGGGAAGAACACTTGTCTGTGAGAACTGAGTGTCCTTGGTGTGGAAGCAGAGAAGCTAGGCTACTGGAGAGAGATGAAAGATGCAGATATGCATTGTTGTTGTAATGATGTGTAACAATGGTGGTGGTAGTTGATTGAAAGACACGCAAACACAGACACACAGACACATAGGCAGGAGTACAGTAAGAAAGCAGTGTGTGGTAACGAGATCAGGGGAGGTCATGGAGAGGAGATGATGATGATGATGATGATGATGAGAGGATGCCTGGTTGTTCTTTAAAAGTGCTTTCCTCTCAATCTTCAATAAGCATGCCCCATTCAAGAAATTCAGAACTAAGAACAGATATAGCCCCTGGTTCTCCTCAGACTTGACTGCCCTTGACCATCACAAAAACATCCTGTGGCGTACTGCATTAGCATCGAATAGCCCCCGCGATATGCAACTTTTCAGGGAAGTTAGGAACCAATATACACAAGCAGTTAGGAAAGCAAAGGCTAGCTTTTTCAAACAGAAATTTGCATCCTGTAGCACTAACTCCAAAAAGTTTTGGGACACTGTAAAGTCCATGGAGAATAAGAGCACCTCCTCCCAGCTGCCCACTGAACTGAGGCTAGGAAACACTATCACCACTAATAAATCTACAATAATCGAGAATTTCAACAAGCATTTTTCTACGGCTGGCCATGCTTTCCACCTGGCTACCACTACCCCGGTCACCAGCTATGCACCCTCCGCTGCAACTTGCCCATGCCCCCCCCGCTTCTCCTTCACACAAATTCAGACAGCTGATGTTCTGAAAGAGCTGCAAAATCTGGACCCCTACAAATCATCTGGGCTAGACAATCTGGACCCTTTCTTTCTAAAATTAGCAGCCGAAATTGTCGCAACCCCTATTACTAGCCTGTTCAACCTCTCTTTCGTAACGTCTGAGATCCCCAAAGATTGGAAAGCTGCCGCGGTCATCCCCCTCTTCAAAGGGCGTGACACTCTAGATCCAAACTGTTACAGACCTATATCCATCCTGCCCTGCCTTTCGAAAGTTTTTGAAAGCTAAGTTAACAAACAGATCATCTCTGAAGCTGGAGACTCTTATCTCCCTCACTAACTTTAAGCATCAGTTGTCAGAGCACCTTACCAATCACTGCACCCAACTACCTCATCCCCATATTGTTATTTATTTTTCTCATTTGCACCCCAGTATCTCAATTTGCACATCATCTCTTGCACATCTATCATTCCAGTGTTAATACTAAATTGTAATTATTTTGCACTATGGCCTATTTATTGCCTTACCTCCATAACTTGCTACATTTGCACACACTGTATATATATTTTCTGTTGTATTTTTGACTTTGTTTTGTTTACCCCATATGTAACTCTGTGTTGTTTTTTATCGCACTGCTTTGCTTTATCTTGGCCAGGTCGCAGTTGTAAATGAGAACTTGTTCTCAACTGGCTTACCTGGTTAAATAAAGGTGAAATAAAATCATTTAAAAAATAAGATCGGCTCGCTGGCCTGGTGCTGGTCACTTAGAACAGGATAAAGTATCAATCTGTGTGTCTCTCATATTGATTGACTCGGGTCTTGCTCTCAATGTCTTGCTCTTGTTGCGTTGTCAGGGGACTGTCTGGGCCGAGTTGTAATGATATGACTGTTAGCTCACATGCTCTGGTCCTCTGGTGGGTGTGTCAAAAACATACATCTCATTGGGTACCTGGGTGACAAGTACTGACGTTGCTCTCCTGTAATGAAGGTTGTTCAGTGAACCACACTTTTCACCTTGCCTGAGACCAGAAGACTTGCGTTAGCTCCCCGAGATGATGCCTAGGGCTTTAGCTGCAGGCTAGGCAATCAAGTTAACAATCTTCTGTCTTTAACTACGTTTCCATCCACAGTTGTTATGCAATTAATGTAATGCCGTATAAAAATGTAAATATATACAGTACCAGTCAAAAGTGTATTTTTACTATTTTCTACATTGTTGAATAATAGTGAAGACATCAAAATTATGAAATAACACATGGAATCATGTAGTAACCCAAAAAGTGTTAAACAAATCAAAATATATTTTAAATTTGAGATTCTTCAAAGTAGCCACCCTTTGCCTTGATGACAGCTTTGCACACTCTTGGCATTCTCTCAGTTCCCACATATGCTGAGCACTTGTTGGCTGCTTTTCCTTCACTCTGTGGTCCAACTCATTCCAAACCATCTCAATTGGGTTGAGGTCAGGTGATTGTGGAGGCCAGGTCATCTGATGCAGCACTCCATCACTCTCCTTCTTGGTGAAATAGCCCTTACACAGCCTGGAGGTGTGTTGGGTCATTGTCCTGTTGAAAAACAAATGATAGTCCCACTAAGCGCAAACCAGATGGGATGGCGTATCGCTGCAGAATGCTGTGATAGCCATGCTGGTTAAGTATGCCTTGAATTCGAAGTAAATCACTGACAGTGTCACCAGCAAAGCACCATCACACCTGCTCCTCCATGCTTCACGGTGGGAACCACACATGCGGAGATCATCCGTTCACCTACTCTGCGTCTCACAAAGACACGGCGGTTGGAACCAAAAATCTCAAATTTGGACTCATCAGACCAAAGGACAGATTTCAACTGATCTAATGTCCATTGCTCGTGTTTCTTGGCCCAAGCAAGTATCTTCTTCTTATTGGTGTCCTTTAGTAGTGGTTTCTTTGCAGCAATTTGACCATGAAGGCCTGATTCACGCAGTCTCCTCTGAACAGTTGATGTGGAGATGTGTCTGTTACTTGAACTCTGTGAAGCATTTATTTGGGCAGCAATCTGAGGTGCAGTTAACTCTAATGAACTTATCCTCTGCAGCAGAGGTAACTCTGGGTCTTCCTTTCCTGTTGCGGTCCTCATGAGAGCCAGTTTCATCATAGCGCTTGATGGTTTTTGCGACTGCATTTGAAGAAACTTTCAAAGTTCTTGAAATGTTCCAGATTGACTGACCTTCATGTCTTAAAGTAATGATGGATTGTCGTTTCTCTTTGCTTATTTGAGCTGTTCTTGCTATTATATGGACTTGGTCTGTTACCAAATAGGGCTATCTTCTGTATACCACCCCTACATTGTCACAACACAACTGATTGGCATTAAGAAGGAAATAAATTCCACAAATTAACTTTTAACAAGGCACACCTGTTAATTGAAATGCATTCCAGGTGACTACCTCATAAAGCTGGTTGAGAGAATGCAACGAGTGTGCAAAGCTGTCATCAAGGCAAAGGGTGGCTATTTGAAGAATCTCAAATATATTTTGATTTGTTTAACACTTTTTTGGTTACTACATGATTCCATGTGTTATTTCATAGTTTTGATGTCTTCACTATTATTCTACAATGTAGAAAATAGTAAAAATAAAGAAAAACCCTTGAATGAGTAGGTGTGTCTAAACTTTTGACTTGTACTGTATATACAGTGGGGAGAACAAGTATTTGATACACTGCCGATTTTGCAGGTTTTCCTACTTACAAAGCATGTAGAGGTCTGTAATTTTTATCATAGGTACACTTCAACTGTGAGAGACGGAATCTAAAACAAAAATCCAAAAAATCACATTGTATGATTTTTAAGTAATTAATTTGCATTTTATTGCATGACGTAAGTATTTGATCACCTACCAACCAGTAAGAATTACTCTCACAGACCTGTTAGTTTTTCTTTAAGAAGCCCTCCTGTTCTCCACTCATTACCTGTATTAACTGCACCTGTTTGAACTCGTTACCTGTATAAAAGACACCTGTCCACACACTCAATCAAACAGACTCCAACCTCTCCACAATGGCCAAGACCAGAGAGCTGTGTAAGGACATCAGGGATAAAATTGTAGACCTGCACAAGGCTGGGATGGGCTACAGGACAATAGGCAAGCAGCTTGGTGAGAAGGCAACAACTGTTGGCGCAATTATTAGAAAATGGAAGAAGTTCAAGATGACGGTAAATCACCCTCGGTCTGGGGCTCCATGCAAGATCTCACCTCGTGGGGCATTAATGATCATGAGGAAGGTGAGGGATCAGCCCAGAACTACATGGCAGGACCTGGTCAATGACCTGAAGAGAGCTGGGACCACAGTCTCAAAGAAAACCATTAGTAACACATTACGCCGTCATGGATTAAAATCCTGCAGCGCACGCAAGGTCCCCCTGCTCAAGCCAGCGCATGTCCAGGCCCGTCTGAAGTTTGCCAATGACCATCTGGATGATCCAGAGGAGGAATGGGAGAAGGTCATGTGGTCTGATGAGACAAAAATAGAGCTTTTTGGTCTAAACTCTACTCGCCGTGTTTGGAGGAAGAAGAAGGATGAGTACAACCCCAAGAACACCATCCCAACCGTGAAGCATGGAGGTGGAAACATCATTCTTTGGGGATGCTTTTCTGCAAAGGGGACAGGACGACTGCACCGTATTGGATGGGGCCATGTATCGCGAGATCAACAACCTCCTTCCCCCAGTAAGAGCATTGAAGATGGGTCATGGCTGGGTCTTCCAGCATGACAACGACCCGAAACACACAGCCAGGGCAACTAAGGAGTTGCTCCGTAAGAAGCATCTCAAGGTCCTGGAGTGGCCTAGCCAGTCTCCAGACCTGAACCCAATAGAAAATCTTTGGAGGGAGCTGAAAGTCCGTATTGCCCAGCGACAGCCCCGAAACCTGAAGGATCTGTAGAAGGTCTGTATGGAGGAGTGGGCCAAAATCCCTGCTGCAGTGTGTGAAAACCTGGTCAAGACCTACAGGAAACGTATGATCTCTGTAATTGCAAACAAAGGTTTCTGTACCAAATATTAAGTTCTGCTTTTCTGATGTATCAAATACTAATGTCATGCAATAAAATGCAAATTAATTACTTTTTTAAAATTCATACAATGTGATTTTCTGGATTTTTGTTTTTAGTCTCTCACAGTTGAAGTGTACCTATGATAAAAATTACAGACCTCTACATGCTTTGTAAGTAGGAAAACCTGCAAAATCGGCAGTGTATCAAATACTTGTTCTCCCCACTGTATATATATATATTTTTTTTTTCACCCCCTTTATCATCCCAATTTCGTGATTACTATCTTGTCTCATCGCTGCAACTCCCCAACGGGCGCAGGAGAGGCGAAGGTCGAGTCATGCGTCCTCCGAAACATGATCCGCCAAACCACACTTCTTAACATCCGCTCGCTTAACCCGGAAGCCAGCAGCACCAATGTGTCGGAGGAAACACCGTTCAACTGACGACCAAGGTCAGCCTGCAGGTGCCCGGCCTGCCACAAGGAGTCGCTAGAGTGCGATGAGTCAAGTAAACCCCCCGCCAAACCCTGCCCTAATCCGGACGACACTGGGCCAATTGTGCGCCGCCCTATGGGACTCCCGGTCACGGCCGGTAATGACACAGCCTGGGATCGAACCCCAGGCTGTAGTGATGCCGCAACACTGCGATGCAGTGCCTTAGACTGCTGCACCACTTGGGAGGCATATAAAAAGGTTTTTATTACAGATATGATAGAAACAAGAAGTGTCGGTACAATTTCATAAATGTCGACAGAGAATTTGTTTGTTTGTTGGTGGGATCATTTTGTGTCTGTGAAATTAATTATGGAACAACTAAGGTAAAATCTCCTTCATGCACAAATATTGAAATAATAAACCATCATGTTCTCCCTGCATGTGCCATTAAACCCCTACAACTCATCCAGAATGCCGCAGCCCGTCTGGTGTTCAACCTTCCCAAGTTCTCTCACGTCACCCCCCTCCTCCGCACACTCCACTGGCTTCCAGTTGAAGCTCGCATCCGTTACAAGACCATGGTGCTTGCCTTTGGAGCAGCGAGGGGAACGGCACCTCTGTACCTTCGGGCTCTGATCAGTCCCTACACCCAAACGAGGGCATTGCGTTCATCCACCTCTGGCCTGCTGGCTCCCTTCCTCTGTGGAAGCATAGTTCCCGCTCAGCCCAGTCAAAACTGTTCGCTGCTCTGGCACCCCAATGGTGGAACAAGCTCCCTCACGACGCCAGGACAGCGGAGTCACTCACCACCTTCCGGAGACATTTGAAACCCCACCTCTTTAAGGAATACCTGGGATAGGATAAAGCAATCCTTCTACCCCCCCCACACACACAGCGGAGTCGCTCACCACCTTCCGGAGACATTTGAAACCCCACCTCTTTAAGGAATACCTGGGATAGGATAAAGTAATCCTTCTACCCCCCCAAAAAAAAATAATAATAATTGTAAAGTGGTTATCCCACTGGCTATAGGGTGAATGCATCAATTTGTGAGTCGCTCTGGACTAGAGCGTCTGCTAAATGACGTAAATGTGCCCTTGAGCAAGGCACTTAACCCTAATTGCTCCTGTAAGTCGCTCTGGATAAGAGCGTCTGCTAAATGACTAAAATGTAAATGTAAATGTATATGCTACATTGTACTACCACTACGATGTGGGATAGCATTAAGAGTTTTTAGGCAGATGAAATTAGTTATGATGAACTTCATGTTAGTGTTAAGTGATGGAGCTTTACAAATTTCCAATAAATATTGAGGGTATTATTTGAATGCTGGTGACATAATGATCGATGCTTCGCTGCCAATTATCAAATAAAAATGATATTGCTCTTATCCATATCTCATCATATAACCTACTCTGTCCACTTTATCAGCAAACTGTGGTCTAGCAAGCATGCTCCAAAACCAGATTGGGCAAGTTTGCTATTTATCACAACCATTTTAGTGACAAAACCATCTCTAGAGTTGAAAAGTCGATGGAAACACATTGAACTTCAGCTTTTTATTCGGTACATGGAAACTTCAGCGCAAAAGTGCTTTTTATGTGCACTAAGTCATCATACCCAGCATTTTAGTCAGTTTGATGGAAACACCTCTGGTGGGAAAATGTGCATATTCTTTAATGCATATTTTAGAATATTTGCATGAAAATCTGTCGCCAATTGGAAGGAAACCTACCTAATGATGCTATCCCAGATCACATGTTCTGGTCTGCTGTTAGTTGTGTGGAAACCCTACATGACCGACTGGGAAATGGGTGCCAGGACTGCCCCTGCTCTTGTACGGAGGGACGGGTTTCTGTACTGGCTCAGATATTTTCTTCCTTTCGAGAAAGCTTTTAGCAAGTATGGTGGATGCGTAACCAGGTCAGCACAGGGAAGCTTGGCTTGGATTGGCTCGACTCAGTAGTGTGAAGTAGTGTAATGAGCTCATAGAAGATGGAAGGAACATGTCAAATCACATTCAGGTCTTTGGAGTGGAGGCAACTGGCCTGATGACTAATCCCTATACAGTATAGTGTTAAGTGATGGTATATCTGGCTTCAGTGGATTTAAATGGTCAAAGGCATGAGCTCATAGAAGAGGAACAGATCAAATCACACCCAGGGCAGGGCTGTGGACTGGAGCAACTGCCCTAATGACTGTGCAGGATCTGATCTCTATATGCAGTAGCTATAGTGTCCACTGTCTGATCGAATATCTGGCTTCAGTGGATTTGAGTATAGCTGTGTGCAGTTGTCTAATTCGATTTAGTCTCTCTCAAGGGAATTCAACAATACGCAGTGAACTTTGACAACCCCCAGTCCCATGCAGCCATCCTCCTAGAATCCCTCCACCCCCACCTAGCCACCTAGCCTCCAAGGATTGTCACGGGTGTTCATAGATGTGCGGTACCAGGGCTGGGAGGAAAGTAGGAGAGAGAGGAGAATGGAGGGAGGCTATAATTAGAACGACCAACTCACAGCAAAAAACATTCCGTTTTCAATCTCCAGTCCTTGGTCTGCTGAGATACTGACATTCTCTTTTCTCTCTCTCTCTCTCTCTCTCTCTCTCTCTCTCTCTCTCTCTCTCTCTCTCTCTCTCTCTCGCTATCCCACCACTCTCACTGCTACCTCCCTCCTTCCTTTTTCACTCTGTTTTCGCCTCACTCTTTCTTTGTAATTTCGCTCTCTATCTGCATTCCCCTCCCTCTGAGTGAGTTAGAACTCCTCTGCGACTTAGTAGCTGTTCCAGCACAACACTAATGATGCAAATAGTCATCCCATCTTCTCGGTTCTAAGACCAAGGCTGTTGAAGTGTGTGTGTGTGTGTGTGTGTGTGTGTGTGTGTGTGTGTGTGTGTGTGTGTGCGTGTGTGTGTGTGTGTGTGTGTGTGCGCGTGCGTGCGTGTGTTTGTATGTAATGCCTTGAATGAAATAAAAAAGGCAACACATACATAAACACATAGCCCTGAGACATTTCAGCTGAAAGCAGTTGGTGCACTTTATTCTTTAGCAGCCAAAGTTGAATGAGAGGGAGAGTGGGGAGAGTGTATACTACCAGGTTAATGGCCCATCTTAAGTAGGGTCCTTAGTGCCTGGGGCAGCCTGAGTGGGAGAGCATGCAGGCAGGGCCCAGTCTTATTAGACCCTGGGTCAGGAACAATAGGGCTGGTGTGTGTGTGTGTGTGTGTGTGTGTGTGTGTGTGTGTGTGTGTGTGTGTGTGTGTGTGTGTGTGTGTGTGTGTGTGTGCAGTGTTGGGGAAGCTACTTCTAAAAATATGGTTTACCAAGCTGTCAATTATTTTACATTTACATTTTAGTCATTTAGCAGACGCTCTTATCCAGAGCGACTTACAAATTGGTGCATGATAGCCAGTGGGACAACCACTTTTTAAATTGTTTTTATTTATTATTATTATTATTATTTTATATATTTTGTGTGTGTGTGTGGGGGGGGTAGAAGGATTACTTTTATCCTATCCCAGGTATTCCTTAAAGAGGTAGGGTTCCAAGTGTCTCCGGAAGGTGGTCAGTGACTCCGCTGTCCTGGCATCGTGACGGAGCTTGTTCCACCATTGGGGTGCCAGAGCAGCGAACAGTTTTGACTGGGCTGAGCGGGAACTGTGCTTCCGCAGAGGTAGGGGGACCAGCAGGCCAGAGGTGGAAGAACGCAACGTCCTCGTTTGGGTGTAGGGACTGATCAGAGCCTGAAGGTAAGGAGGTGCCGTTCCCCTCACAGCTCCATAGGCAAGCACCATGGTCTTGTAGCAGATGCGAGCTTCAACTGGAAGTCAGTGGAGTGTGCGGAGGAGCGGGGTGACATGAGAGAACTTGGGAAGGTTGAACACCAGACGGGCTGCAGCGTTCTGGATAAGTGATAATTACTTCACACTGGAAGAAGTTAAGCTTCACTAAAGCTACCCTTAACAAAAATATAGTTTACTTAACTAAAGTTACTTTGAAAAAGTAGTTCACTACATCCAAACTACTTCATGATAAATAATCATATCTAAATCTGAAATATCATAGACTACAAATTACAAGAACGGATCATTCTGGAGTCAGATGTTAACAAAATGTTGAATTTAGCTAACTAAACACACAAACTATGTTTAAAGTTAGAATAAGGTAGTTCTGATGCCGAAAAAGAAACACAATTATTGCTTGCTATGTGTGTGCGTGCTTGTATGCATTTGTTAGTGTGTGTGTGTGTGTACATCTCCCACTATAGGATATCGCTCTCTACTAGCATGTATAGAGACATATGATGGAGATGGAGTGGAGATGTCTCCTTGATGCTGACTCACCCCCTGCATCTCTATAGCTCCATGCATCTCTATAGCTCCATGCATCACCTCTCTGTCAACAGCACTGAGAAGCACTGAGCGGCCACACCCTGCCCTGCCCTGCTCTGCTCTCTGTCTCTGTTGTAGAACTGCTACACAAGCCCGTTCTACCCTCCTTTCTCTGTCTCTGTCTCCATCTTAGGACTGCTATGGCAGCCCCTCCTCTCTCTCTCTGCCTCTCTCTGTCTTAGGAATGCTTGTTAGTCACTCTGACAGACACAACCCTACCATGCCCTGTCTCTGTCTTAGTTAGCCAACCCTGGTCTGCTCTCTCTGTCTCTGCTAGCTAGCCAGTCTGACATAACCCTGCCCTTCTCTCTGTCTCTTTCTCAATTTGTCTTTCCTCGATTTCTCATGTCATCGCTCCTCGCTTCTTTCTCAAAAGGCATCGGAGGAGAAGGTCCAAGGAGAAGGAAGCGAAGGGAGAGGACGCAAGGAATCGAGGAAAATACTAATTGAGAAAGAGCTATTGTCTCAGCACTGCTAGTGAACTATGGAAGCTATAGAGGTAGGACCAGGCAGTCGCAGGACTAGAATTGTAAATACAGCACTTTGCCGATGCAGGATGGTAAACTACACAGCTAATTGGCCAAGTTATAAGGCAGATGTATTATGTTATGGACTTTATAGTCTTCATAACCCTCCCTCTATTGGTTGGAACTATAGGGCCATCATTATTGCTGAGTTCAGTTACATAACAGCTAGCTCTCTTTGTTTATTTTATTTATGGAGGTGGCTGATGATTACAGCGATGATCGGCCAATTGGAAATGACACCCTATTCCCTAGATAGTGCACCTTATTTCATATAGTACACTACAGTTCCTTTTCATGAGGAATAGGGTGCCATGTCAGTCACATTCTCCATGAATACCAACCACTCTCTGCTACTGGCCCATGGTGTTGGTTAGTTTGTAAATATATCCTTCATGATCACAGAGTTATCACGTAAAGAGGTTATCATAGAGAGTTATCACATAGAGAGGTTATCACATAGAGAGGTTATCATAGAGAGTTATCGCACAGAGAGGTTATCATAGAGAGTTATCACATGGAGAGGTTATCATAGATATATCAAATAGAGAGGTTATCATAGATATATCATATAGAGAGGTTATCATAGAGAGATATCATATAGAGAGGTTATCATAGAGAGTTATCACATAGATCATATAGAGGGGGATGTGTTGTAAACAGTGGGAATACGTGTAATGTAAAGGGAGGGGTTCTAAATACAGTTACAAGCAGGAGAAGAGAAATATAGTCTCCTTCCTGCAGAGGACAGGGATGTATCTTACCTGGCAGGAGAAATTAGGTCTGTGTGTTCTACAGACTAGAGAGAAGTTGAGAAGGGGTACACTACAGTACAGTGGATAAGCAGGGTCATGGTAACTGGAGGGGGGTGTAGAAGAAGAAGAATTGAGAAAAGAGGAAAGAAAGAAACAAGGTCTTCTTGCATTAAGGAGCAACAAAGAAGGAACCGACCCGAGAGAGAGACTAGAGCAGAACCGACCCGACCAGTGAGAGGGCGTATGCGGCACACAAAGCACAAGTACTGCAGTTAGGGCATACATTTTGTATAGGAAATGGCTGTTGAGGAATTCAGCCCAGCCAAGGCAGGCAGGCAGGCAGTGCACTAATGTCAGAATGGAGCACTTAGGCCGAGCCTCTCTCTCTGCCTGTAACTAACGACGGGCTTGGAGGCTGGGGGGCTGGGGGAGAGAGAGGGGGAGGGGGCTGAGGAGGGGGGAGGGTGGTGAGGGGCTGGGGAGAAAAGGAGGGGAGGGGTCTGCATGTGTGAGATGGAGAGGAAGAGAGAGCAGGCAGCAGTAGAAGCATGTCCGACTCGAGCGCTACAGGACTCATCGGTAATAAGGTATTGTGTTGCTCTCTGTTGCTTTCTCTCTTTCTCTCTCTCTCTCTCTCTCTCGCTCTCTCTCTCTCTGTCTGTCTTTCTGTCTGCTCTCCGTTTCCACAATCTGGTACCTCTCTTCTAATCTAATGCTCTAATGCTCTTCTCCTCATCACTCTCCTCCTATCTCTCCTCTCCTCTGGTACCGCTCCCTCTCTCCTCTCTTCCGTGCTCTACCCCGCCTCATGTTTTCAACGTGCTCTACCTACCTCAGCAGAAAGCCTGTTCTTGTTCACTCACTCCGTCAGCATAACCCCCTCTCTTCCTCTCCTTTTCCCCTTCCTTCTTGGACATACAGGAACATTTTGTCTTTCCATCTCACCTCTCTGGACTTTGCCTGCTCCACTTTATACTTTGCATGCTGCTGTTGCTATCTTGTTTGAGATATTTTTGCTAAATACTGAGTTTGGAAACTATAAAAGGGTATCAGTTCAGTTAAAAGATATAGAATAGTACAAGTATGGCATGTCATAAGATATTTGATATATACATTTTCAAACTAAAACGTGTTATCTCAATCAACAAAAACGTGGGTTTAGAAAAACAGAATCTGAGTGACTGAATGGAAATAGGCCATGAGTATGTCTGAACTGTTATTGGGGGGAAAGTGGTGTTATAATCTATACTGAGAGAGGCTGGCTCAACTCACTGACTGACTGACTGCTATGTGTGGGGTGCCACCTCCTGGACAGACTATGTTATTGCTACTGCATGTTGCTACCTCATGTATTATTCGCTTTGGCCAAAAGAGTTGTTGCTGTCAGAGAAGAATAAGTTAAATGTGTGTGTCTGTGTGAGGGTGGTAACTACTGTCGGCTTGATGTTGAGACACCAAGGTTCTGAAAACACTGTAGCACAGTCTACCCCTGCACATTGACTCGGTACTGGTACCTCTTGTATATAGCCAAGTTATTGTTACTTATTGTGTCTTTTTTTCTTGTGTTATTATTTTTCTATTATTTCTCTTTTTTTCTCTCTGCATTATTGGGAAGGGCCAGTAAGTTAGAACTTCACTGATAAGCTAAACCTGTTGTTTACGAAGCATGTGACAAATTTGATTTGATTTGATTTATGTGAGTGTTTTACTGCTACTACCCAACGCCTGGGCTGTTATGGTAGAGCACGCGCTCTCTCTCTCTCTCTCTCTCTCTCTCTCTCTCTCTCTCTCTCTCTCTCTCTCTCTCTCTCTCTCTCTCTCTCTCTCTCTCTCTCTCTCTCTCTCTCTCTCTCTCTCTCTCTCTCTCTCTCTCTCTCTCTCTCTCTCTCTCTCTTTCTCTCACTTTCGCTCTCTCTACAACACCACATAGAGACTGTGTGTTACAGCCACACCAACTGAATGTCATCCCCTTCTAGGATCCTGTGTCTCTCCTAGTATCACATGACTGTATTGATCTGATCTCATTGTTGTGTGGTTGGCAGTGAGGTCTTAGGGTGATCTTTTAAAGCCCTGGTATGAGATATGGTGGATGTTGCAGTGATTGTTGTTATAGGCTCATGTTTCTTCGGAGGAGGAGAAGAAGAGGAGTTAAAGGTGTTGTCTCTTGCTTACAACAATGTGTCTGCACTAGAGGTACAGTAGTCTTCAGAACAACACGCTGGCTCAAGTTTTGGAAATGATCTCATTCAACTAGTGTCTGACAATAAGGAGTTCTTGGCAAAAGTGAACAACAGGTTTTGTACTGCTCAGATTCACAGACCAGAGAAGTGGAAATTGGAATATTCTAAGACAGACATATTCTGAGATTGTAATATTCTATACTCTAGCTATGATGTCGGACTGTGAGACCAGGACAGTGTCAGAGAGAGAGGGCCTTCATATCCATAGTCTATCCCTCTCTCGCTCTACCCCTCTCCCCTCCTTTCCCTCCTCTCCGATCCTCTTTCCTCTCTACTCCTCTCTCCTCCCCTCTCTCACACTCACACTCACTCTACTCTGAGGAAGCACTGGGTGGAACTTGACAGAATCTGTCTGGTGTTCCAACTTTCTGCTACTGTAAAGAGAGCAGTGGCGTGTATTCATGGATGCCAAGGGAAGCCAGGCCTCCCCCAAAAATTTACAAAAAATAAAATGTAAAAAAATAAAATAATGAATTAATTAGTCTCTCTGTGTTTTTATAATTTTCCTTCAATTCGCAAGAGGCTGAATGTATCTCACAGAAGAAATCATCAGAGCGAGTGAAACAGCGCCCCTCTGTCTCTCAATGTGTAGGCCATCTATCTGATTCTGTCTGATCCAAATGAGTATGAAATTGTTGCCGCCCGTAGCCAATCAACGTTGAGCTAAACTGAGCGAGCTCAACTGTGAATGGTTCTGGCGCACCAAAAAAAAGTGTCCAGGGAAGCCAGCTTGGATTTGGCTTCACTCCTATCAAATCCCATTGATAGGATACATCATTGACAGAAAAACTTGAATCTCGTTGTGTTGTTGTCCTCGGGTGGCTAGCTAGTCAGCTAGCAAAAATTGGCCCTTCCCCAGTGATTTTACCCACACACCGCTACTGAAAGAGAGAGACAGTAGTCTACAGTCAAAAAATAATTGATACATGAGTGGTGATTGATTGTGTAGAAGTAGAGCTGATCTCAAAGTACTGTGTAGTATTATATTGATTACATTCTTCTTTGCTCCCAGAGCCATATCTCTATCTAGGGCTCTGTGTGTAGGGCCGGATTACCGATTACACACAGGGCCCCCAACCAAAATATGTATAAAATATTTATATTTTTATATTTTTGGGGGGTTGGGGGCCCCCTGGAGGTCGGGCCCCCCAGATAGCATATGAACATGTCGGTTGGGGTCCCCCTAGAGGTCGGGCCCTCCCAGGTAGCATATACACACATCATAAGCCATGGAAAAATATGTAGAATTGCAGAAAATTTGCTTTAGAACTGCAAAAACGTATCTCAGCCTCGTGGCGAAATGTATAGAATAGCAGAAAAATGTGCTTTAAAACTGCAAAATGTTCTCACAGCCTCATGGCAAAATGTGTAGAATTGCAGGAAATTAGCTCTAAATCAGCACATTTTTCTCTCAGCCTCATGGCAAGATGTGTCAAATAACATGAGATTAGCTATAAAACTGCAGGAGGTTAGCTGTTTTCCTTTTTTGGGGTGGGGGGCCCCCTGGAGGTAGGTGCCCTGGGGCACCAGATGTGGTAGTCCGGCTCTGTCTGTATGCTCCTTTTCCACAAAAATGGATACTGTTACTGGAATAGTGTGAAGTCAAGCGTGTGTTTGCTGTGTTTTCTTCATACATATCCATGTATCTTCAATGGGAATTCATAATTCATTAACTAAGCCTATGGTATGATGCATAGACTGAGGGCATTACACCTGCATGCAGAAAGACATCTAATGTGAAACACATGCAACCATTTACTGTATTAGTCACTCCCATCCACAGCACTACTAATCATTATTATAAGGCATTATAAAGGCTCATAAATGCTTATAACAAGTTATAAAGCATTAGTATAGATGATATGTTAAAACAATATATTTTTCAGTGTATTATGTATTAGTCTCATCCGCAGCATTACTAACCAAACTGAAGTAGAGTCTTTCTTGTTAATTCTGCTTTGTTTCTTCCTGTGGTCTAAGTATCTTTAGATGCCAGCCCCTTCGGCACGCTTTGATATTTTAATGATATCCACACTGTGCTCTGGATCGCTGAATCCAGCCTTGTGCCCAAATGATTTTGGGACGAGGGGATGGGGAGAGAAGGGAGGAGACAGGTGAAAAAAGAGAAAAGCTGTTCTCTGTATCGAGCCTGCAGAAATGATTTGGGAGAGGGTAAAGGGAGGGAAGAAGGAAGAGGGAGGGGTGGAGAAAAAAGAGAGAGACAGGTGATAAAAGAGAAGGCTGCCTGCTGCTGTGCCATTGTTATTGAGCTATATTTGGAGCTATATTTGGCAGTGGTGTGTGGGTGTGTATGTGTATCAGTCTGGCATGTGACGAGTCTTCCTCTGGTGTGTGTGGGCCAGCTGGGACTGAAAGGAGACGGGGATTGGAAACCGGTGACGGTGAGTATACAACATGTTGGGTTTAGGACTGACTGAGGAGGGGGAGTATTTTTACCCATGACAGGATTGTCTGACAGTGAGCTGATACGATGAGGCAATTAGTGTCTTCTACTGTAGATGGGATGCTCTTCCTTTTACCAGGTTTCTTTCCGAAAGTGTTGAGATATTTTAATAACTTGATACATACCCTGGTTATGCTGTTCATGTCTTCAAAGTTATGGCTTTGATTGTGTGGTGACTTACTTTTGGGGGCGATATGAACTTGATAATACTGTTTAGTTTAGAAGATACAGTATGTTCAGAATAGTGTGTACTCCTTTGCGGCAAAATGTGGTTGCAGCATCTGTTGCAGCACAATCTACGGTAGACTTACTGTACATGCTACAAGGTTTCCCTTGATTCAGTTCAGTAACTAAACATTGGAACACTACCATATGTACTGCATGTTGTTGCAGTGCTCGCCTCACACACATGCTCCCCAGAGAGGACTGCTTTGGAAAGCACTAGCAGGAACTGAACAGGAACTGGAACTGCCAGTCCCAGCTAGGCAGGTCACATGAGTCCAGGGCCAGGGCCAGGGCTAGGCCAGACAGGTACCTGCAGTAGGTAAAGAGACAGAACGCGCTCATCTCAGGTACTGGAGAAGGGAGTCCACATAAAGCCATCTGATGTGAATTAATGGGTGACACAGAGAGCTTGGATTTGAATGATAGAAACGTTGTCAGTCATACAGTCGAAGTAAGTGTTTTTAGATCAAGTATCACGCTATTTTGACTTATATTCTCTTGGTCGATGATTTGAAAATGGCTATTTACGGGAAATGGGTCCTGTGTGGTGTGGTGTTTCTAACCTCCCTGTAGGCTGATTCTTTCGTTCTTCTTCTGTAAGTGTTATATGGAGGCCAATTAAATGGTGGTCCGATTTTATTTTGATGTCCATAATATATAACTATGGAGATGGTCAACTGGATGTCACTTTATATCTGATTCGGCCATTGTTCACAAAATATCTCTCTCTCTCTCTCTCTCTCTCTCTCTCTCTCTCTCTCTCTCTCTCTCTCTCTCTCTCTCTCTCTCTCTCTCTCTCTCTCTCTCTCTCTCTCTCTCTCTCTCTCTCTCTCTCTCTCCCTCTAGGGTTCAGCCGATTCCTACACTAGTAGACCCTCGAATTCCGACGTGTCCCTGGAGGACGACCCCGAGGCGTCTCGGCTTGAAGCCGAGCGCCAGGCCCAACTGCAGCTGGAGAGAGCCAAGGTAGGCAACCTCTCCTCCACCCGCTAGTCATAGAGCCAAGGTAGGCAACCTCTCCTCCACCCGCTAGTCAGAGAGCCAAGGTAGGCAACCTCTCCTCCACCCGCTAGTCATAGAGCCAAGGTAGGCAACCTCTCCTCCACCCGCTAGTCATAGAGCCAAGGTAGGCAACCTCTCCTCCACCCGCTAGTCATAGAGCCAAGGTAGGCAACCTCTCCTCCACCCGCTAGTCAGAGAGCCAAGGTAGGCAACCTCTCATCCACCCGCTAGTCATAGAGCCAAGGTAGGCAACCTCTCCTCCACCCGCTAGTCAGAGTTAGTAAGCAGAGTCAGGAGTTTAGTTAGTGAATTAGCTTGAAGCCAAACGTCAGGCCCAACTGCAGATGGAGAGAGCTAAGGTGAATTACCCTTCTTCAAGCTCTCTTCTCCCCTGCAACTATTCCTCTGATATGTTCTCAATGTGTTCTCAAGCAACTTAAAATAAGGGTTAAATATAAAAAATTAAGCAGTTATTCAGGTCCAGAGAGCCAAGGAGAGATCCCCATAGGATGGAATACTGTCAGGTCACAGCATCCTTTCGTAAACACTTTTGTGTCTCTCTCTGTCCTCCCCAGTCGAAACCGGTAGCATTTGCAGTGAAGACCAATGTGAGTTACTGTGGGGCTCTAGATGGGGACTGTCCAGTCCAAGGTGCTGCTATCAACTTTGAAACCAAAGACTTTCTACATATAAAAGAGGTGAGTGGAGTTCCGTATGCATCATCCTCAACAATCCCTGTCACTATATCACTATCACGCCATCCATCCATTATCTCCACTCTAATTACATTTATTTTCATAGTTGTTACAGTTATCTTAACCAGTAGCTATTGTAACCTAGTCCTTACACATTGACAACATGTAAGACCATAACTACGACAGGTATCTCTTTCTCTTCAGTTACTAAGACATTAGCCACATGAACCCCTGCTGCCATATTGTTGGAACAGCATTGACAGCCGTTTCATTTTGACTTGACTGATGTCCATTTTGTCTCTTTGTCTGCAGAAATACAGCAATGACTGGTGGATCGGTCGGCTGGTGAAGGAGGGGGCGGACATCACATTCATCCCCAGCCCGGTGAAACTGGAGGCCATGCGGATCAAACAGGAACAAAAACAGGCACAGAGGTCAGGGTTCATCCTCTCTCATACAGTGCATTCGGAAAGTATTCAGACCCCTTGACTTTTTCCACATTTTGTTACATTACAACCTTATTCTAAAATAGATTAAATTGTTTTTTCCCCTCATCAACCTAGAAACAATACCCCATAATGACAAAGCAAAAAATATAAAAAACAGAAATATCACATTTGCATAAGTATTCAGACCCTTTACTCAGTACTTTGTTGAAGAACCTTTGGCAGCGATTACAGCATCGAGTCTTCTTGGGTATGACACTACAAGCTTGGCACACCTGTATTTGGGGAGTTTCTCCCATTCTTCTCTGCAGATCCTCTCAAGCTCTGTCAGGTTGGATGGGGAGCGTCGCTGCACAGCTATTTACAGGTCTCTCCAGAGATGTTTGATCGGGTTCAAGTCTGGGCTCTGGCTGGCCCACTCAAGGACATTCAGAGACTTGTCCCGAAGCCACTCCTGCGTTGTCTTGGCTGTGTGCTTAGGGTCGTTGTCCTGTTGGAAGGGGAACCTTTGCCCCAGTCTGAGGTCCTGAGCACTCTGGAGCAGGTTTTCATCAAGGATCTCTCTGTACTTTGCTCTGTTCATCTTTCCCTCGATCCTGACTAGTCTCCCAGTCCCTGCAGCTGAAAAACATCCCCACAGCATGATGCTGCCACCACCAAGCTTCACCATGGGGATGGTGCCAGGTTTCCTCCAGACGTGACGCTTGGCATTCAGGCCAAAGAGTTCAATCTTGGTTTCATCAGACCAGAGGATCTTGTTTCTCATGGTCTAAGAGTCCTTTAGGTGCCTTTTGGCAAACTCCAAGCGGGCTGTCATGTACATTTTACTGAGGAGTGGCTTCCGCCTGGCTTCCGTCTGGCCACCTGATTGGTGGAGTGCTGCAGAGATGGATGTCCTTCTTGAGCTCTGTCAGAGTGACCATCGGGTTCTTGGTCACCTCCCTGACCAAGTCCCTTCTCCCCAATTGCTCAGTTTGGCCGGGCGGCCAGCTCTAGGAAGAGTCTTGGTGGTTCCAAACGTCTTCCATTTAAGAATGATGGAGGTCACTGTGTTCTTGAGGATCTTCAATGCTGCAGAATGTTTTTTGGTACCCTTCCCCAGATCTGTGCCTTGACACAATTTTGCTCTGACATGCACTGTCAACTGTGGGACCTTATATAGACAGGTGTGTGGCTTTCCAAATCATGTCCAATCAATATAATTTACCACAGGTGGACTCCAATCAATGGAAACAGGATGCACCTGAGCTCAATTTCGAGTCTCATAGCAAACGGTCTGAATACTTATGTAAATAAGGTATTTCAGTTTTTTTAAATACATTTGCAAAACGTTCTAAAAACCTGTTTTCGCTTTGTCATTATGGGGTTTGTGTGTAGATTGATGAGGATTTTAAAAAACTATTTTAGAATAAGGCTGTAACGTAACAAAATGTGGAAAAGGGGAAGGGGTCTGAATACCTTCCGAATGCATCCCCTTGCTACATCCAAAGTCTCTTTCTCAGTAGTCTTTCCTTGATTCCTTGTATCCTCTTCTCCTACCCTCTCCATGCCTCCTCCTCAAAACATCAGCAAATGTCCTTGAATGTCAGCGGGAAGCACAGTTGGTAGCTCAGTTGGTAGAGCATGGTGATTGCAATGCCAGTGGGTTCAATTCATGGGACTACCCTTAGGTAAAATGAATGCACGCATGATGTAAGTCGCTTTGGCTAAAAGCGTCTGCTAAATGGCATATATTTATTATATTATGTTAAGCAAGGAGAGGATTCAAGGAAAGATAACACTGCTTGTATAGTCCTTGAATCCTCATCTTGTTCTCATGCACCATGTTGTTGTCCTATAGGAAAGCAGCGAACACATCGTCCGGCTGGAGGTCAACACCACCATCTGCAGGTGAGTGACTGCTGTGGGTGATTGACCTCCCGCTTCTTTCTCATACCAGATTTATGTAAAGTGATGCCAAAAAAAATGTCCATCATGGATGGACAATAAAATCCTATACTATTCTTTGTAGCAAAGCCTGTTTATTCGTTAGAATCAACCATGTGCAGTATCCAGAGTTGAGGCCGTCTCCATTTGAATTAAGTCAATTTAGGAAGGATGCTGAAATTCAGATTCCAACCCTGATAGTGTTGCTGCTTTTTACTGGATGAATGGGGCTTAAAGGGAGCCGCAGGATATCCTATTTTCAGACACTATACCATCTGCTCTCCATAAATAGACATGCGTATTAGCTTTCATGCTAAATCTGTTTTCTCTTGTTTTTACAAGCCAAACAGAAGCAAAAGCAGGTATGTTGGTAATGCAGGTTATTCTACTGTGTGTCAGATCTAGTAATAACAATGGTACCCCCTTTATATAGCCTCCTTATTGTTATTCTATTGTGTCACTTTTTTTTTGCTACTTTTATTTAAAAAATGTACTTTAGTTTATTTAGTAAATCTTTTCTTAACTCTTTATTTTTCTTAAAACTGCATTGTTGGTTAAGGGCTAGTTAGTAAGCAGTTCACGATATTCGGCACATGACAATTGTTGTATTCGGCACGTGACCATTTTTTTTTTTTGATTGATGTGTAAAATACTCTACTCCACTGTCTTTTGTTCTTATTTGATTACACGTTGGTAGATGCTAGTCTCAATGACTGGGGGGTTAAAACTCAGGGCTCTAGTATGCTCTTTAAAGTATATGTTGTTCCAATCCCAGTGTATGTGTCTCCTGTTTAGACAGAACATCTCCCACCCTATGATGTTGTTCCCTCCATGAGGCCGGTTGTATTGGTGGGGCCCTCCCTGAAAGGCTATGAGGTGAGAAGCTGGTCGATACACACGCACGCAAGTACGCATGCACGCACACACACACACGCATACACACCCGCACAGAGACGCAAAAGTATGCATGCACACGCACACAGACAGAGACACACATGCACATACACACACACACACACACACACACACACACAAACTTCCCTTCCATTAGCCCATTAGGCCAACCCCATAAACGTATTATGATCAAATTACACTACATTATGATATAGTAACATTATGAATCATGTGCTGCCCACTCACAATCACATAGAAAATCACCAAGTAGCCTATGTGTTATTGTCAGGACTTCCTCCGAAGCTGACTCCCCTCCTTGTTCGGGCAGGCTTCGGCGTTCGTCATCACCGGCCTTCTAGCCACTGCCGCTCCTCATCTCATCATTCCATTTGTTTTGTCTTGTTTTTACACACACCTGGTTCATATCCCCTCATCAGTACCTGTATAAGTATTCCCTCTGCCCCCCATGTCTTTGTGTGGGTAGGGTTCGGGTGAACTTGTGGAGTTGCGTCATGTTGTCAAAAATAATTTGCTCGGCGAGGAGAATTTGCAAGGTGCTGAGGGGGAACTGCCAAATGGGAGAGCCTCGTAAATGGCGTCCCTTGAGAAAGCAAGAAACAGATGTGTATCAGGAGAAGTGCAGTATTATCATAAGGAGACGTATACTTGGATGACGGAGGAGGAATGGAGGGAAAAAGAGAGGCAGAGGAGGTCTAAGAGAGAGAGGGAGGAAGAGGGTGAGCTTGAGTCAGTAAAAAATGGTGGAAAAAAGGGACAAGGTTTGTTAAAGAAGAATGGTAGAAAATGTAAGCAAAGTGAGCTGAAGACAGGAGGAGAAATGGAAGTGAATGAGGGTGAAGTATCGGAGCCCGAGGCTTGCACAGAGGGTCAAGATAAAGATGAGTCTGTAACAGTAGGAGTGAAGTTGTTAGAAAAAGTGGACCCTTGCCTTTTGGCTGATCCATTTGTGGTTTCAGGATGGGTGAAAAAAGCGTTGGGTATAGTGGAATCGGTGAGGGTAACCAGAAGTGGTCAAGTGATAATTGTTTGTGTTTCTGTTGGTCAGAGGGAGAAGGCGCTCAGAGTTAAACAAATGGGGGAAATAATTGTGAATTGTTTCGCTCTCAAGAAAAGGGCACCATTGAAAGGAATGATTACTGGGGTAGCAGTAAATGTAAAAGTTGACCAACTGAAGGGGAAGATTCCCGGTGTTTGTGATGCTCGTCATTTGGTGCGACGCAAACAGGGTGGCGAGAGTGGGGAAACAGAAGAGTCATTGTCTGTTCTTTTGAGTTTTGAAGTTGAGTCTTTGCCTGACAAAGTGAAGTTAGGATATATAAGTTATCCTGTACGAGCTTATGTGCCGAATACATTACGATGTTACAGGTGTCAAACTTATGGGCATGTGGCAGCAGTGTGTAGGAGGGAGGTTCCAAGGTGTGAGAAGTGTGCAGAAGGGCATGAGACAAAGGAATATGTAGCATTGGGGAAAGTAGTGGTATGTGCTAATTGTAGGGGTGCCCATGGGGCTGGGGATCAGAAATGTCCCGTGCGAGAGACGCAGGTTGAGGTTTCCAGGGTAAGAGTAGTGAAGAAGTTGTCATATGCTGAGGCAGTGAAGAAAGTAGAGGAAGATGGGTCAAGGGGGAGGAGTGGTGAGAGTAGTAGATATGTACGAGTACAGAGGGATAGGCCAACAAGTTATATATGTTTCAGTAAGATTGGATTTTTAGCATTTATAGCAATGGTTATTCATTGTACTGCAGGGATGGAACGTAAGTCGAAGAAAATTGAGGTTGTGGTGGCAGCTGAAGAGAGGTATTTGGGTGTGCGAGACTTGACATCAGAAGAGTTACAGGGAGTGTTAAGTGGTGATGTCCCATCATTTCAGTTGTACTCCAGTTTAGTAGGTGGCGGTAATGCAACAAATTGGATGCCAACCGCCGTTAAACCTCATCGAAGAAGAAGAAGAAGCTGTCTTTGTGTGTGATTGTTTATTGTGGAGGTGACGATAGCTCGGTGGAGCTTTATATATTTGTATTGCCGGGATATTTTACCTGTGCTTTGTTTTCTCCAGTGCGCCGTTATACCACACTGTAGTGTTTTACGCATTTGCTGCGTACCGCTGTATTTGCCGAATAAACCATTTATTCTGTGATTACCCCCTCCTGCGCCTGACTCCGTCCAAATCACCCGCTACACTTATACTGTACATGCCCAATACAGAATATAAAATATGATGTGTAGGCTGTGTAAGGGATATAATGCATGTTATTTGACTGTAATGATACTGCATGTTATTTGACTGTAATGAGCTTGACTTAGTTTGAGCCTAACAAACGAGTCTGCTCAACAATAAGGCATATCATTAGATTAAATCTCTCTCTGCTTTAACATTTTCACTCTGCCTCTCTGCCACCCTCTCTCTCTCATGTGTGACTGCGGCGGCTGAGAGCTGTTTGTTTTGTGTGTCTGTGAAATATTTATGCATTTCTCTTGTGATGTGCTTTGGGGATGCTCCGGAGGCATACGTCAGCCATTTCTCTCTCCCTCCCTCTCCCTCTCTCTCTCTCTCTCTCTCTCTCTCTCTCTCTCTCTCTCTCTCTCTCTCTCTCTCTCTCTCTCTCTCTCTCTCTCTCTCTCTCTCTCTCTCTCTCTCTCTCTCTCTCTCTCTCTCTCTCTCTCTCCCTCTTTCCTTCTCTCCCTCCCTCTCTACTCTCTCTCTATCCCCTCTCTCTCTCCCTCTCTTTCACTCTCTCCCTCTCCGAGACAGCAGGGAAGTTGCAGCAGTATGAGTTCTTGGTTTTATCCCCTATTTCAGAAGACATATATTTTATTTTTATAGACTGCCTCGCCACACACACACACACACACACACACACACACACACACACTCACACAGGCTGGGCTAGGCAAAGGTTTCTCTCTCTGCTCCTGGGCAGAGATGATCACTTTCTAAGCCCCACTGCCACAGTCAGACTAACACGTCTTCAGTGAGATGGAAAGAAAGGAACAGTCAGACCCATGTTGTCTACGTCCTATAGTTACACAAACAGACCACACACATAGTTCTGTCCTTATTTGAGAGAGAGAGAGAGAGAGAGAGAGAGAGAGAGAGAGAGAGAGAGAGAGAGAGAGAGAAGAGAGAGGAGAGAGAGAGAATCAGATATAAAGTGACATCCAGTTGACCATCTCCATAGTTATTTATTATGGACATCAAAATAAAATCGGACCACCATTTAATTGGCCTTAATAAAACGCTTACAGAATTTCCACATGGACGGGGATATTGGAAATGTAAACAAAGCCTATTGGATGACAATTTGTTCTTAACTAAGACAAAATCATTAATAATTGACTTTTTTTCTACACAACATAGGTACAGCAGATCCCCTTATTGTATGGGACACTTTTACATGTACTTTTAGAGGCCATTAAATACAATACTCATCATTAAAACAAAATCAGTTTAGGTCAAAAGAGATTAGACTAATAATGGAAATAGAGGAACCTGGAATTAAAATTGATTTTTGGGGGGTTTGTATCATTTGATTTACACAACATGCCTACCACTGAAGATGCAAAATATATTTTGTTGTGAAACAAACAAGACTAAGACAAAAAAACTAAAACTTGAGCGTGCATAACTATTCACCTCCCCCAAAGTCAATAATTTGTAGAGCCACCTTTTGCAGCAATTACAGCTGCAAGTCTCTTGGGGTATGTCTCTATAAGGTTGGCACATCTAGCCACTGGGATTTTTGCCCATTCTTCAAGGCAAAACTGCTCCAGCTCTTTAAAGTTGGATGGGTTCCGCTGGTATACAGCAATCTTTAAGTCATACCACAGATTCTCAATTGGATTGAGGTCTGGGCTTTGACTAGGCCATTCCAAGACATTTAAATGTTTCCCCTTAAACCACTCAAGTGTTGCTTTAGCAGTATGCTTAGGGTCATTGTCCTGCTGGAAGGTGAACCTCCGTCCCAGTCTCAAATCTCTGGAAGACTGAAACAGTTTTCCCTCAATAATTTCCCTGTATTTAGTGCCATCCATGATTCCTTCAATTCTGACCAGTTTCCCAGTCCCTGCCGATGAAAAACATCCCCACAGCATGATGCTGCCACCACCATGCTTCACCATGCTTCACTGGTGTTCTCGGGGTGATGAGAGGTGTTGGGTTTGTGCCAGACATAGCGTTTTCCTTGATGGCCAAAAAGCTCAATTTTTGACTTATCTGGCCAGAGTACCTTCTTCCATATGTTTTGGGAGTCTCCCACATGCCTTTTGGCAAACACCGAACGTGTTTGCTTATTTTTTTCTTTAAGCAATGGCTATTTCCTGGCCACTCTTCCGTAAAGCCCAGCTCTGTGGAGTGTAAGGCTTAAAGTGGTCCTATGGACAGATACTCCAATCTCCGCTGTGGAGCTTTGCAGCTCCTTATCTTTGGTCTCTTTGTTGCCTCTCTGATTAATGCCCTCCTTGCCTGGTCTGTGAGTTTTGGTGGGCGGCCCTCTCATGGCAGGTTTGTTGTGGTGCCATATTCTTTCCATTTTTTGAATAATGGATTTAATGGTGCTCCGTGGGATGTTCAAAGTTTCCAACCCTGGTCTGTACTTCTCCACAACGTTGTCCCTGACCTGTTTGGAGAGCTCCTTGGTCTTCATGGTGCTGCTTGCTTGGTGGTGCCCCTTGCTTAGTGGTGTTGCAGACTATGGGGCCTTTCAGAACAGGTGTATATATACTGAGATCATGTGACAGATCATGTGACACTTAGATTTCACACAGGTGGACTTTATTTAACTAATTATGTGACTTCTGAAGGTAATTGGTTGCACCAAATCTTATTCAGGGGCTTCATAGCAAAGGGGGTGAATACATATGCACACACCACTTTTCCGTTATTTATTTTTATCCATTTCAATTACAGGTTGTAATGCAACATAATAGGAAAAATGCCAAAGGGGATGAATACTTTTGCAAGGCACTGTAGGGGAGAGTAAACAGAAGATAGCCCTATTTTTGTAAAATACCAAGTCCATATTATGGCAATAACAGCTCAAATAAGAAAAGACAAATGACAGTCCATAAATACTTTAAGATATGAAGGTCAGTCAATACGGAAAATTTCAAGAACTTTGAAAGTTTCTTCAAGTGCAGTCGCAAAAACCATCAAGCGCTATGATGAAACTGGCTCTCATGAGGACCACCACAGGAATGGAAGACCCAGAGTTACCTCTGCTGCAGAGGATAAGATCATTAGAGTTACCAGCCTCAGAAATTGCAGCCCAAATAAATGCTTCACAGAGTTCAAGTAACAGACACATCTCAACATCAACTGTTCAGAGGAGACTGTGTGAATCAGGCCTTCATGGTCGAATTGCTGCAAAGAAACCACCACTAAAGGACAAATAAGAAGAAGAGACTTGCTTGGGCCAAGAAACACGAGCAATGGACATTAGACCTGTGGAAATGTGTCCTTTGGTCTGGAGTCCAAATTTGAGATTTTTGGTTCCAACCACCGTGTCTTTGTGAGACACGTGTGGGTGAACGGATGATCTCCGCATGTGTATTTCCCACCGTAAAGCATGGAGGAGCAGGTGTGATGGTGTGGGGGTGCTTTGCTGGTGACACTGTCAGTGATTTATTTAGAATTCAAGGCACACTGAACCAGCATGGCTACCACGGCATTCTACAGCGATACGCCATCCCATCTGGTTTGGGCTTGGTGGGACTATCATTTGTTTTTCAACAGGACAATGACCCAACACACCTCCAGGCTGTGTAAGGGCTATTTGACCAAGAAGGAGAGTGATGGAGTGCTGCATCAGATGACCTGGCCTCCATAATCCCCCGATCTCAACCAAATTGAGATGGTTTGGGATGAGTCAGACCGCAGAGTGAAGGAAAAGCTGCCAACAAGTGCTCAGCATATGTGGGAACTCCTTCAAGACTGTTGGAAAAGCATTCCAGGTGAAGCTGGTTGAGAGAATGCCAAGAGTGTGCAAAGCTGTCATCAAGGCAAAGGGTGGCTATTTTAAGAATCTCAAATATAAAATATATGTTGATTTGTTTAACAGTTTTTTTTTACTACATGATTCCATATGTGTTATTTCATAGTTTTGATGTCTTTACTATTATTCTACAATGTAGAAAATAGTCAAAATAAAGAAAAACCATTGGATGAGTAGGTGTGTCCAAACTTTTAACTGGTACTGTGTATATGGGGCATACAACAATCTCAGCTCTGTAGATTTTGCTGCGAAGAGACATATTCACTAGATCATTTATTCTGGTATTGCCCCTATGTAGCTTGTTTCTGGTCACAGGTTTAGGAATGGTTAAAAAAACACAACATTTACATAAAATTAACCTTACAAAAAGCAGTTTTAGGTGATTTTGAAAGCCATATTCAATCAATCTCCCGAGTGGCGCAGCGGTCTAAGGCACTGCATCTCAGTGCTTGAGGCGTCACTACAGACCCCCTGGTTCGATTCCAGGCTGTATCACAAACGGCCGTGATTGGGAGTCCCATAGGGCGGCGCACAATTGGCCCAGCGTCGTCCGGGTTTGGCCGGTGTAGGCCGTCATTGTAAATAAGAATTTGTTCTTAACTGACTTGCCTAGTTAAATAAAGGTCAAAAATAATAATAAAATAGAAAAAAGGGAACAAAATAAACAAAAACAAAATATTAAGGACAGAAATATCAATAATATAATAATACTCGTCGGAAAGGTTTTCATCTTTAGCTCACAATCTGTGGATACTATGCAATTAGAAAGGTTCAAAATTAATGTAAAACATCACAGCACAATTGACAAATATATGGCACATGGAAACCAAACGAGGGTGGTCTATGGTGATAGGTGGGATGGGCTGAGAGTGGCTGAGGGGTGGGATTAAAGAGTTTATGTTCGGTAATGTATTATTGTTATGTGATTGCTGTATTTAAAAGTACCATGTATGTAAAATGAATGTATACTGTATGTAGCAGAAAAGCTGTTAAAACGTTTTATTTAAATATGTGTGGCGGATGGGTTAATAAAAAACACATCCAGTTGACCAATCATATGGTTCACTGCAGCTCTGCAGTCAGTGGGGGGTGGTAAGTGCGTTGGTGTGGTCAGGAGGGTGATGTGTTCAGGAAGTGTCCATGCACTCAGCATTTGAAGGCCTGTAGACCAGTGTCTGTGATGTCACCGATAACGTGCTCTGGAAGACTATGTGTAGGAAGCTTCTGTCCATGGAGCGTGTTGTGGCGACTGGTAGTTTTGACTAGATAGTATACAGTTTATGTCAGAATTGACCAGAATTGACTTTTCATGGCAGGTTAGGAGAACTTACGCAGCAGGTTAGGATAATTAACGTAGCAGGTTAGGATAATTTGGAAAGGGGTGGGGGGGGGGTACTAAGCTGACATATGGAATTGTTTTAAGATGGTCATAGCATGGATCATTTAGCTATTTGATTTTGAATGTTAGCTAAATTGTCAGAGGCGCTCTTGTATTGTTATATCACCAAAATGTCAAGAATAAGGGCGCTAACAGGACGTCCATTCTAAAACCTCAATGACTCTGGCCATGACCATTCAGGGTTCAGTGCGCTCTACGTTCCTAACCAATTATCATCCTCGCCTCTGTCTCCCAGGTAACGGACATGATGCAGAAGGCCCTGTTTGACTTCCTGAAACACAGGTTTGATGGGAGGTGGGTACAGCCAGAACCACTACGGAATAAGTTGTCAAATTGTTTTGTGAAAATCCTTGGTGATTTTGAATGCAGTGTATCTGCTTGTGTGGCTGGAATTGTATTCTTAAATAGTCAAATTAAATAGAATCTATCCATTTACATGTATCAATATTTTCAGAATCTCTATCACGCGGGTGACTGCTGATCTGTCATTGGCTAAAAGGTCTGTACTGAACAAGAAGGCCATCATGGAAAGGTCCAATGCACGCTCCAGTCTAGGTGAGTAGAGGAGGACTTGTCCTGCATCCCTCATCAGCTTTAATTAGTGAAATTCTGGAGCTTTCAAATGTTCATCTTCATTTTGGGTCTGGAATAACCCTCAGTCAGTCCTGAGTACATCGTTTAGACAGTTGTGTTGATGGTTGGACCGACATCACTCAGGACCGATATTACACTTTCTCTTCTCTCTTCTCTGTACTTACTGTGCCTTCTGTTGTTCTGTTGGTCTGTCCTACCTGACTGTAATTCTCTCTGTGTGTTGGGGTGGTAGCTGAGGTCCAGAGTGAGATTGAGAGGATCTTTGAGCTGGCTAAGACCCTGCAGCTTGTAGTTCTGGATGCAGACACCATCAACCACCCAACACAGCTCCTCAAAACATCCCTGGCTCCTATCATCGTTTATGTTAAGGTGTCCTCTCCAAAGGTAAGGACTGATCCACTACCAGCACACTGTCAGTCAGTTAGTCAGCAAGACAGCCAGTCAGCCAGTCTGCCAGCCAGCCAGCTAGTCAGCTAGCCAGTCAGCCAGTCTGCCAGCCAGCCAGCTAGTCAGCTAGCCAGTCAGCCAGTCTGCCAGACAGTCAGTCAGCCAGTTAGCCAGCCAGCCAGCCAGCCAGCCAGCTAGTCAGCTAGTCAGTCAACCAGTCTGCCAGACAGTCAGTCAGCCAGTTAGCCAGCCAGCCAGCTAGTCAGCCAGCCAGCTAGATAGCCTGACAGTCTGCCAGCCAGTCAGCCAGCCAGTCAGTTAATCTTTTTTTCCCTTCTCCCAGGTTCTTCAGAGGCTCATCAAATCTCGAGGGAAATCTCAAAGTAAACACCTCAATGTACAGATGATGGCAGGAGACAAACTAGCACAGTGTCCACCCGTATGTAATGAAAATAATACTTATATATTTATTTCCATTGTACAACAATCACAAAGTGTACGTTACTCTGTCTATCCACTCTAATGGAATACGTACACTCACCAGTTAGGGGTGTTAGTAGTATTCCCTTGACGTTTACCGTTTAGATATAGTGTTAATTTGAGTTGCCATCTATCTCATCTCTTAGGAGATGTTTGATGTGATCCTGGATGAAAACCAGCTGGAGGATGCATGTGAACACCTGGCAGAGTACCTGGACATCTACTGGCGTGCCACTCACCTGCCCTGCTCCACCCCCCTCAACCCCCTATTGGACCAGAGCGTGGTCACCCCGCCCTCTGCTAACTCCAGCCAACAGGTGAGCTCCTCTCGGCATGGTGTGTGATGACCAATAGGTTCCATGCATGTCTTTTTTGCAATTGTGCTGTGCATCTTATTAATGCGGTTCCTGAGATGCTCAATTGTGCAGCGCGACTGTAAAAACAATATGACTTTGAATGCCACCAAATAATCTGGCCCTGGATCTGTGGTCATTCTGCTGCTTGCTATTCTCTCATTCATCCTTGTCTTTCTGTGTTTTCAGTTCTCAGAGACTCAAGAGTTAATAGAATGATCACTACCTAGCTACCACAGACACGGACCTGGGTGAGTAGGACCCTCCAGTCACTAACCCTCCCTACACTCTTCGAAAAAAAGCTGCTATCTTCAACCTAAAAGGGTTCTTCGGCTGTCCCCATAGGAAAACCCTTTGAATAACCCTTTTTGGTTCCAGGTAGAACTCTTTTGGGTTCCATGTAGAACCCTTTCCACAGAGGGTTCTACATGGAATCCAAAAGGGTTCTACCTGGAACCAAAAAGTGTTATACTTGGAACCAAAAAGGGTTCTCCTATGGAGACAGCCGAAGAACCCTTTTGGAACCTTTTTTTCGAAGAGTGTACAATTTTTCTTTATTCTATTCTACTCTATTTTATTCTGTTTTATTCTATAAGGAGCAGCCACTGCTGTGGTTCAGAGGTAAGGGGTCAGAAGTCCGAGGTCACCGGGGTGTCACGGGGGGACCAGGGGTCGGCAGCTTTCCTTCCTTCTGGATAGGCACCATCTCCACAGGCCTGCCCCTCTCTATCCTGGAGAGGTGGAAGGAGGATGATGACAGGGGGACAGGGCAGCTTGCATCTAAGAGAGACAGCGGAGAAGGAGTTTGAGGAGCAGTAAGAGGAGCATGACAAGGAGGAAGAAGAAGAGGAGAACACCCCCCGATAAAGACGGACCCCCACCTCCACGCTGCCCCCTGCTGGAGAGTCCTCCCAGAGGCTCCTGACTGCTCCCACAGCCACATGATGCTTCTCAGGGCCACGCACTGCAACAGCACGCAACGGGAACACAAACCAGCGCAGCGACCAGACCAAACCCAGACCAAACCCTCTCACCCCTTACATCCCCAAACCTCACTCTTCGCCCCGAGCCTAACCCTCCCCACTATTAGCACTCAAAACAACTTAGCGATACAACCCAAACAGTTATGTACAACCCAAACTTTTACCACTGAACCAGCCCATGTGTTTCCGCTAAGGGCAGGCCTTTCCAGACACAGATGGGTTGGTCCAGCTCTGGTCTGGTCATAGACAGTTCACATGCTGAAACAACAAGTGTAATCTAATGCTTAATAATGCTTAGACTGTTGCATAGCGTGGCATACGTCTCTCCCAAAATCACTGTCCAATCTGAATTTATGAATGTGCGTACAGTACAGTACAGTACAGTAGCCCCCCACAATCAACAACTACTCTCTTTAAAGCTCTAAGGTTTCTTAAGCTTTCTAAAGATGTACTGAGGAACATGGCAATGAAAGACACTGACATATCTCCCATATTACAGACCATTTCTGTATGTCTTCCGCCACCGCAAATGTCTGTGAGTCGCGATTTAAAGATTTGACCAAATGATTTGCTGTAATTAGGGCACACTGGGCAGTAGCAGAGTGCACCACTGTGTTCAGTCGTGTTCAGGAACCTGGTCAGTACCGTATGTAATGATCTTACCGTTCTCCTTCTTTATTGCTTGCTTTCTCTTGCTTGATAGCGTGTTTTTTTCCTGGCCTGTTTTGTATTGTGTTCCCATAACAGACTGGTATTTGTAGGCCTTATATAGTGACACAGAGGAATAAAGCATGCATGAATCAAAGCACATCAAAGCACATTATCAAAGCACAGACTTGCACATTGCCATCTACAACTCTTGTGTATCTTTATCATGTTTCAACAGAATGTATCAACAGAAGGTCAGAGTAGCTTGTCATTAAATCCACCAATCAGATCGCAGACAGGGACCCAGATAGGAGGAGTCAGACCACACACAGGTTTGCTTGTTATTTTTATTTATTTTTATGACCAAAAACATCATCAGTACATTAGGAGATACATTAACCATTTGTAAATTCCAAACATTTAGTCAACACAGAAAAACCCTCCCCAAAACCAATTCCAGTTTCTCCTGAATGTATTATTGCATGCCTTATCACTGTACAGTCCACATTATAGGACTTTACTGTACCTTTCCTCCCACTGTTCAACTTGTCAGGATCCAACCTGCTCTGTCTCCTCAGACACTACATTACACTCTATATATATATATATATTGTTGATTAGCACTTCTGATAACAAGTTCCGTTTATGTTCTGATAACAAGTTCAGTTTAAGTTCTGATAAAAAAAAGTTAAGTTAAAGTCCCAGTGCTTCAATGATGACTAGCCTATAAAGCCTATGCTTCCACAATAATTCAGTTCTCATGAATTATGACGTAAATCTACCTATTCACCTATTCCACTGTTATCAAAACTTGTCCATAACACTTCCTGTTTTTCTTTTGTTGGGAGCGAGGGACCTCTAGTGTTGGGCTTGTGTCATGACACCTGAAGTGACATGTTACTGAATGTCATCCAATGTAAAACCATCGCCAAATGTCAACTCATGTATCTGAATAAAAGAGGTCTATTCGCTAGTGATAGCGCTCTGCTTGAGGACAAGGATAATGATGATATGTTACCAATATGTAGATCAAAAACTATTTTTATAAGCTTCCAACCCTTACAGGAGCTACATGTAAATGTTTCACATTGTAGTAATGCATACCTGAAGCTTTCCCGAGCAAACAAGACCTTAAAGCACAGAGCAGGGTGCATCTCACTATAGAAAAACACTCACATGCCATTAATTGATAATTATTGCTATAGCATTACAAAACTGTATATGAATTACATGAATTACTACCACAGTTATTTAATCAAATGTATGTGCATGACATATCATATTTAGTAGAAGGACATATTTATTTTACAAGTAGAAGGGCTTTGCAGGATCATAGTCAGTCACTCAAGCTTTTCACATCTCATTCTGAAGAGAAAATGAACTGATGACTTGGTTAGCCAATTAATTACATGATGTATGCACTGTATCATCACTTACTTGTATTGTATAATTCATATTCATTCTCAGTTCTTCCTCAGTAATAACAAGGTGCACGAAATCTATAAATATTGACAGAAAATCATCTGGAAAATGTACTGTAGGTCTACTTGATCATGTCTTCAAAGTCTCATAAGCATGTATTTATACATAAATTGTGTATTTTCTCCCTTATTAGTATGAAACGTGGAATGTGTCCAAAATGGCACCCTTTTCCCTATATAGTGCACTACTTTTGGCCCTGGTCAAATGTAGTACAGTATATAGGGAATAAGATGCCGTTTCGGATGCAATCACAGTAATTATTTGGAAACATTTTGAGTTGCTTCTATTGATTGGCCCCTAACCTAACATGTTGCAATTTTGAGAGATTGTTGAAGGCTGGATTATACTTGGTCTATGGATATGTCTGTAGACCACTAGATGGCAACCTCAGACAGTCAGTCGTTAGACCTACTGTAAAGCAACCCTGAGACTTGAGAACTACAAAACATACACACCAACCAAGCACAATTTCATCACTGAAACACAACAATCAGAATCAATCCCACTTGGAGATATTACATTTTTCTTGCAGGTAATTTATATAATAAAATACAAGTGAAATTGATGGATATCCAAAGCATATTTTTTCTCTCACAATTATCATTTTCTGTTGTTTTACTTTTTAGAAATACCTAAATTCTGTATGCAATACAAAGTCTACTTGCATTGACAAGACAGTAGCTGAGACTATCAAGACTCCTCTTCGGTTTAAGACGGGGTACAAATTGCACTATATTCATGTCTGCTTTATATTTATAATGCAATAAATGCACTAAATGTAACTCTGCTGTACCCACCACCTCCAACACTGAGTATGAAGTCATGTCTTCAGAAAAGTCAACAAATGAAATGTCCTACCTCTGTACCTTATTATGTACTGAATGCATCTGTTTGCAATAGCACATTATAAAAAATAAGAAACTAAATAAATATTTATTGATGTTTACAATTGGTCTGGTTATTTTATTTCTGAAAAGAACAAGTATTGAACAGTAGTTGCAAACAACAACCGTGTGCTACCAGCAGGTGGCGGTGTTGACCTAGTAAGTATGACTAGGCTAATACATTTGGCTAGGATTGAATGTAACATTCTGTAGCTGCAGCAGATTTCTTGCTCTCTCTCTTTCTCTCACTCTCTCGCTCGCTCTCTCTCTCTCTCTCCCCTCTCTGCCATCCTCTCTCTAGTTGTATGCCTGATGGTACGGCAACAGCACCGTCCGCAACCGCAGGGCTCTCCAGAGGGTGGTGAGATCTGCCCAACGCATCACCGGGGGCACACCAGTGCCTGCCCTCCAGGACATCTACAGCACCCGGTGTCACAGGAAGGCCAAGAAGATCATCAAGGACCTCAGCCACGGCCTGTTCACCCCGCTATCATCCAGAAGGTGAGGTCAGTACAGGTGCATCCAAGCTGGGACCGAGAGACTGAAAAACAGATATCTCAAGGCCATCAGACTGTTAAATAACCATCGCTAGCTGGCCTCCAACCAATAATATGCCATTTAGCAGACACTTTTATCCAAAGCGACTTACAGTCGTGTGTGCATACATTTTTACGTATGGGTGGTCCCGGGGATCGAACCCACTACCCTGGCGTTACAAGCGCCATGCTCTACCAATTGAGCTACAGAGGACCACAAGTTCGGTACCCTGACCTGAACTTAGTCACTGTCACTAGCCGGCTACCACCTGGTTACTCAACCCTGCACCTTAGAGGCTGCTGCCCTAAGGTGAATAATAGACAAAGAACACTGGTCACTTTAATAATGGAACACTTGTCACTTTAATAATGTTTACATACTGTTTTACCCATTTCATATGTATATACTGTATTGCAGTCAAGGCCATGCTATTCAGCTATTGCTGTACATATACTATTCTATCCACGTATTCTTCAGATATACTATCCACATACTGTCCATAATGTCTATTAATCACAAATGTGGACACACCTACTCTTTCAAGGCTTTTCTTTATTTTTAGTATTTTCTACATTGTAGAATAATAGTGAAGACATCAAAACGATGAAATAACACATATGGAATCATGTAGTAACCAAAAAAGTGTTAAACAAATCAAAATATATTTTATATGTGAGATTCTTCAAATAGCCACCCTTTGCCTTGATGACAGCTTTGCACACTCTTGGCATTCTCTCAACCAGCTTCATGAGCTAGTCACCTGGAATGTATTTCAATTAAAAGGTGTGCCTTCTTAAAAGTTAATTTGTGGAATTTCTTTCCTTCTTAATGTGTTTGTGCCAATCAGTTGTGTTGTGACAAGGTAGGGGGGGTATACAGAATATAGCCCTATTTGGTAAAAGACCAAGTCCATATTATGGCAATAACAGCTCAAATAAGCAAAGAGAAACAACAGTCCATCATTACTTTAAGACATGAAGGTCAGTCAATACGGAACATTTCAAGAACTTTGAAAGTTTCTTCAAGTGCAGTCGCAAAAACCATCAAGCGCTATGATGAAACTGGCTCTCATGAGGACCACAACAGGAATGGAAGACCCAGAGTTACCTCTGCTGCAGAGGATAAGTTCATTAGAGTTACCAGCCTCAGAAATTGCAGCCCAAATAAATGCTTCACAGAGTTCAAGTAACAGACACATCTCAACATCAACTGTTCAGAGGGGACTGTGTGAATCAGGCCTTAGACATTAAACCGGTGGAAATGTGTCCTTTGGTCTGGAGATATCCGGTTCCAACCGCCGTGTCTTTGTAAAACGCTGTGTGAGTGAACGGATTATCTCCGCATGTGTAGTTCCCACCGTAAAGCATGGAGGAGGAGGTGTTATGGTGTGAGGGTGCTTTGCTGGTGACACTGTCTGATTTCTTTAGAATTCAAGGCACACTTAACCAGCATGGCTACCACAGTATTCTACAGCGATACGCCATCCCATCTGGTTTGGGCTTAGTGGGACTATAATTTGTTTTTCAACAGGACAATGACCCAACACACCTCCAGGCTGTGTAAGGGCTATTTGACCAAGAAGGAGAGGGATGAAGTGCTGCATCAGATGACCTGGCCTCCACAATCCCCTGACCTCAACCCAATTGAGATGGTTTGGGATGAGTCGAACAGCAGAGTGAAGGAAAAGCAGCCAACAAGTGCTCTGCATATGTGGGAACTCCTTCAAGACTGCTGGAAAAGCATTCCAGGTTAAGCTGGTTGAGAGAATGCCAAGTGTGTAAAGCTGTCATCAAGGCAATGGGTGGCTATTTGAAGAATCTCAAATATAACATATTTTGATTTGTTTAACACTTTTTTGTTTACTACATGATTCCATATGTGTTATTTCACAGTTTTGATGTCTTCACTATTATTCTACAATGTAAAAAATACATTATTTTACTTTTAGATTTGTGTGTATTGTTATGTATTGTTAGATATTACTGCACTGTTGGAGCTAGGAACACAAGCATTTTGCTACATACGCAATAACATCTGCTAAATATGTGTATGCGACCAATAAAATTTGATTTGATATGATTTGATGCTGTGGTACATGTATCCATAGAGATGAATGTATCTCTATGCATGTCTCTCCCTGTCTTGTGCTGTGCTGTGCTGTGCTGTGTGCCAGGCTTTGGTCAGGGAGGTCCATCTCTCTCTCTTGTCTCTCTCTCCATCTGATACTGTGGCCACGTTCTCTCCCTGTCTCTCCGTCTGTATCCTGTATGCCAGCCAGCAGGGTAAAGGGTTTGGTCAGGGAGGTCCAGCTGGCCCTCAATAACAGGGCTATGTGACGTCAGAGAGATTTAGAAATGTACGTTAATTCAGTGTCTTTGGCTTAGTAAGGGTTGTCAGTGGCAGTGGTTATGTGACCTGCTGGCAGTGGGACTGGGATAGATTACAGTTGCGTCCCAAATGGCACCCTATCCTCTACATATTGCATTGCTTTTCACCCTGATCAAATGTTGTGCACTGTATAGGGAATAGGTGGCAATTTGGGACTGGAACATACAGTACTTAGAGAGAGAGAGAGAGAGAGAGAGAGAGAGATCCCTTTCATACACAGACCAAAATCCCACTAATTTACCATACCTGCTTTTTTTATACCAGCCTTTTTGTATATCTGAAAGGGGTAGTGGGTGAAAAACATGGCAAATTAAAAGCCATCTAAAGACCTACTCACTACACAGACCCTGTAACCAAAATACAGGAATCGAGTCTGTGTGAATGATTCTCTGCTTTTTTGCAGGTAAATTCATTAACACTTCCATTGTTTAACACCTCCCAAATGTTTAATGCAAACAGCCCCCATTGTTTAACAACACCCCCCACCCTTCCAATTTGCCAGTTATCCCCTGATATGTGTAAAAGGGGTATGTATACCTGCACATAACCAGTAAATAAGGGGCTATTTGAAGGGTCATATAAATATTTACAGGTAATATACCACATCTTCTGTCTGAAACTGGTGGAGCTCTCCCGCCCTCCCTTATCGAAAGGCTCATTTCTACTTTCTCTATTTCTACCATCTGTCGTCGTTTTTCTTCCTTGGGCATCATGGCACCATCTCTCTCTGACAGAGTTATTGAACATCAGTACACTCCTTCACTCACTCATCACTCACTGGGACAGGCAGGCAAACCACTTAGAAGAATAGAAGAAGAATACTTCAATACTCTTCCTGAATAGACTCAGATTTCCTCATGCATAGGCTACTTTATGAATATGAAGATGGTCACTTAGTTGCATATTTGTGTCGAAAACATCAATCACTGTGAATTTCTTGAATTTAATGAATTTCATATCTGCAGGAGGACTCTAGATCTATCATACAACTTTCATGTGGGTCCCTCAGATGATCAAAACCTTCTGAGGGTGTGTATCCTTTTCCTGCAGTCAATGACCAAAAGCGCCCTCTTTGGCCTCATGGGTGGAATGTTATTAATATTTTTCATAATTCCATAATTAATAAATACTTTTTTTTGTGATGAAAATTCTGTGTTTCTATGTCAAACAGTTTTGTTATATTTTAGTCTTCTGTGATGAATATAAAGTGTAATATTGGGATGCAAACAAAAAATGTAATACATTTCAACTCTATATCTGACATGGTACAAGTGTTTTCTTTTTTTTAAGCCCACAACCGTGTGTGAGGTGTATACTTTTGTTTCAAAGTAGATTTGTTTAAGACTACCAAGAATCACTCCGTGTGACCCTGATTTAGCCCATTGCAATAAAAAGTTAAAACGTTAAAATGTTAAAAGGTTTAGGTACCTTTGAAGGCTGCTGAGTTTAGGTTGCAAATACTGCAGCAACACTGTTCAGAGTCTCTGGGGTTACAAGGTGTCATCTCTCTGCCCTCCCAACAGTCACAATTCATCTCCCTTTGTGTCGGCCATGTTGGGAAGTGTCACTTTAAGCCTCCTGATTATTTACAGCCACCTGTCCTTCCACTGTCTCGCTGTGTCCTCTGGAGTCATGCATAATATGGTCCTCTGTGGCTCAGTTGGTAGAGCATGGCGCTTGCGATGCCAGCATAGTGGGTCCCGGGACCACCCATATGTGAAATGTATGCATTCATGACTGTAAGTCGCTTTGGATAAAAGTGTCTGCGAAATTGCATGTATTTGAGTTTAAACTACATAAGATCATATTAGCCTGCTAAGGTAAGTGGTCTCAAACAAATGTCCACTTATTGTAATGGGTTCTTTGCATGTTAGTGGTGAGGTTATAGCAGCTCAGTGCCCTGTCAGTCCTCTGTTCCCTCTCATCTCTCTGTAACATAATGTGAGCTGATTTACTCATTTATTCACTAGGCTGCTTACTTAAGAGCAGAAAAGGAAGTTGTGTGTCTTTGTCTATGTCTGTGTTCATACCTGTGCATACACACAAGCCTTAAGTGTGGGTGTGTGCGCGCGCACGTGTGTGTTTGTGTATGTGAATCTGTCCAAGCTGTTTCTCACATTCTGTGCTGTGATTCATAGCCGACGCTACATGGCTTTTTGTCTGCCTGATTTAGCAGAACAGACCGTCTTATTTTCTTAGTAATGCTACTGACAGATGTACCAACTTACTTCACCAACAGGGCACACACACACAGAGCAGAGCTACAGTGCTGCTGGCAGCAACCATTGGGTCTTGGCTCAGACCTCCACAAGACAGATTGGAAGCTCTCCTCAAGCTGTTCTTCCTTTACAACAACAGCTAGCATCTCCACATTGGGAGAATAGCAGCACTATATCAGTCTTTCCTCTCGCTCTCTCGCTCTTTCTCTCTTAGGGGTTAGGTTTATGATTAGAATTAGGGTTAGGTGTTTGGGGTTAGGGAAAATAAGATTTTGAATGGGAATCAATTGTTTGTTCCCACAAGGATAGTAAAACAAACGTGTGAGTGTGTGTGTTTGTGTGTGTGTGTGTGTTCATGTGAGAGAGGGAGAGAGGGAGAGAGAGAGAGAGAGACTACTGTTCAGTGTAGACCTACAATAATGATGCTGAATATCAGATGCTTTAGAAACTATTCAGGGATATTGCTGTAGTTAAAGGAGATTTTTAAAGTACCATGTTGTGGGTTTACCCATTCATCCACGTCGTGAGTGTTCTCAATGTCCGCCCCGTCTCAATACAAAAGCCCTTTGTCTGTCTGTCTGTCTGTCTGTCCGTCCCTCTCCTCTGTGAAGCTGAGACTTTAGCTTCACGATTCTCACGACATTTAATTTTTCACTGCTGCTGTCATGGAAACAAAATATGGTTTTCTATAATTTACACCACGGGAAAAATGCAACACATGATTACAAATGTGATTAGGCGCAGGAACTTTTCATGGTTTTTAACTCCTCAGACACAGTTTTCATAGAATAGTCTCTCATACGAAGTATAACAATTCTTTCTTACTATTTTTAATGCAAGATCTCTGGTTGGTAATCCAATGTATTTATTGTATATGGCAAAGAAAGGTGAATTTACAGTGCATTCGGAAAGTATTCAGACCTCTTGACTTTTTCCACATTTTGTTACGTTACAGCCCTATTCTGAAATGGATTAAAGTTTTTTCCCCTCATCAATCTACACCCAATACCCCATAATGACAAAGCAAAAACAGTTTTTTAGAATTTTTTTCAAATGTATAAAACATTTAAAACTGAAATATCACATTTACATAAGTATTCAGACCCTTTACCCAGTACCTTGTTGAAGCACCTTTGGCAGCGATTACAGCCTAGAGACTTATTGGGTATTACGCTACAAGCTTGGCACACCTGTATTTGGGGAGTTTCTCCCATTCTTCTCTGCAGATCCTCTCAAGCTCTGTCAGGTTGGATGGGGAGCGTCGCTGCACAGCTATTTTCAGGTCTCTCCAGAGATGTTTGATCAGGTTCAAGTCCGGGCTCTGGCTGGGCCACTCAAGGACATTCACAGCCACTCCTGCATTGTCTTGGCTGTGTGCTTAGGGTCGTTGTCCTGTTGGAAGGTGAACTTCACCCCAGTCTGAGGTCCTGAGCGCTCTGGAGCAGGTTTTCATCAAGGATCTCTCAAGTCCTGTGTAGCTCAGTTAGTAGAGCATGGCACTTGCAATGCCAGGGTTGTGGGTTCGTTTCCCACGGGGGGCCAGTATGAAAAATAAAAAATGTATGTACTCACTAACTGTAAGTCGCTCTGGATAAGAGTGTCTGCTAAATGACTAAAATGTAAAACATTTACTTAGCTCCTTTCATCTTTCCCTCGATCCTGACTAGTCTCCCAGTCCCTGCCGCTGAAAAACATCCCCACAGCATGATGCTGCCACCACCATGCTTCACCGTAGGGATGGTTCCAGGTTTCCTCCAGATGTGACGCCTGGCATTCAGGCCAAAGAGTTCAGTCTTGGTTTCATCAAACCAGAAAATCTTGTTTCTCATGGTCTGAGAGTCCTTTAGGTGCAAGCGGGCTGTCATGTGCCTTTTACTGAGGAGTAGCTTCTGTCTGGCCACTCTACTATAAAGGCTTGATTGGTGGAGTGCTGCAGAGATGGTTGTCCTTCTGGAAGGTTCTCCCATCTCCACAGAGGAACTCTGGAGCTTTGTCAGAGTGACCATCGGGTTCTTGGTCACTTCCCTCACCAAGGCCCTTCTCCCCCAACTGCTCAGTTTGGCCGAGCGGCCAGCACAAGGAAGAGTCTTGGTGGTTCCAAACTTCTTCCATTTAAGAGTGATGGAGGTCACTGTGTTCTTGGGGACCTTCAATGCTGAAGAAATGTTTTCCCCAGATCTGCACCTCGACACAAACCTGTCTCGGAGCTCTACAGACAATTCATGGCTTGGTTTTTGCTCTGACATGCATTGTCAACTGTGGGACCTTATATAGACAGGTTTGTGCCTTTCCAAATCATGTCTAATCAATTGAACTTACCACAGGTGGACTCCAATCAAGTTGTAGAAACATCTCAAGGATGATCAATGCAAACAGGATGCACCTGAGCTCGATTTCGAGTCTCATATAAAAGGGTCTGAATACTTATGTAAATAAGGTATTTCAGTTTTTTATTTTTTATACATTTACAAAAATGTAAAAAAAACATGTTTTCGCTTAGTCATTATTGGGTATTGTGTGTAGATTGATGAGGAAACACATTAATTTAATCCATTTTAGAATAAGGCTGTAACGTAACAAAATGTGGAAAAAGTCCAGGGGTCTGAATACTTTCCGAATGCACTCTAATAATAAAAGAAAAGCTCAATAGAGAGATCAGATATGTTGTACTGGGGAGCGGTATCCAAAGGCACCTCAGCCACACGTGAGCCAACCGAAAACCCTAGTTAAAGGCAGCATGTATTGTCCTGTGTGAATATAACAGTGTGTCCTGTCCCTCCCTCCATTCAGTCAAACCTGACCTCAGGTTTTCTATATCACATATGACATCTAGAACTCAACTGTAATGTTTTTAATTTCACTTGGTTTGGCTAGATGGTGATTTGATCCACTGATGTCTCTTTGAAAGATCAACACGGCATTGATTGGAAGTCTTAGGACAAAAGGAGGACTGGCACACGTGACTGACACTCAGTTAACCTGACTCATAGCCTTACAAAGGGGTGTCTTACAGTACGTTATTTGACTGGGCACCATGGAAAATCATGGGCTTGGAATTCTACCTGTGTATTTTTACAATGAAAAAGTTGTTTTCTAGCTGATCACTGGCATTTGTATCATTGCCTACTTGAACACTCTTGTGAACAAACAAACATTTTCGTAATTAGGAAGGGAAGATATTTGAATACCATGAACACAACTGTTAGATGATTTCAGGCAGAAATGCTCTCCTATTGACGTCACAGTTCCATATTAAAACAAAAAGTACAGGATCAGGAAAATAAATGCAGATTCATCAACTGGCTTCCTCCAAACAATCAAAGACCCGACTTACGAAGAGAGAGAGAGAAGGAAGCTCTGAAGTAATCTTACATACAGTTGAAGTCGGAAGTTTACATACACTTAGGTTGGAGTCATTAAAACTTGTTTTTCAACCACTCCACAACTTTCTTGTTAACAAACTATAGTTTTGGCATGTCGGTTAGGACATCTACTTTGTGCATGACACAAGTAATTTTTCCAACAATTGTTTACAGACAGATTATTTCACTTATAATTCACTGTATCACAATTCCAGTGGGTCAGAAGTTTACATACACTATGTTGACTGTGCCTTTAAACAGCTTGGAAAATTCCAGAAAATGATGTCATGGCTTTAGAAGCTTCTGATAGGCTAATTGACATCAAATCAATCCCAGAACAACAGCAAAGGACCTTGTGAAGATGCTGGAGAAAACAGGTACAAAAGTATCTATATCCACAGTAAAACGAGTCCTATATCGACATAACCTAAAAGGCCGCTCAGCAAGGAAGAAGATACTGCTCCAAAACCACCATAAAAAAGCCAGACTACGGTTTGCAACTGCACATGGGGACAAAGATCGTACTTTTTGGAGAAATGTCCTCTGGTCTGATGAAACAAAAATAGAACTGTTTGGCCATAATGACCATCGTTATGTTTGGAGGAAAAAGGGGGTTGCTTGCAAGCTGAAGAACACCATCCCAACCATGAAGCACGGGGGTGGCAGCATCATGCTGTGGGGGTGCTTTGCTGCAGGAGGGACTGGTGCACTTCACAAAATAGATGGCATCATGAGGAAGGAAAATTATGTGGATATATTGAAGCAACATCTCAAGACATCAGTCAGGAAGTTAAAGCTTGGTCGCAAATGGGTCTTCCAAATGGACAATGACCCCAAGCATACTTCCAAAGTTGTGGCAAAATGGCTTAAGGACAACAAAGTCAAGGTATTGGAGTGGCCATCACAAAGCCCTGACCTCAATCCTATAGAAAATGTGTGGGCAGAACTAAAAAAGCGTGTGAGAGCAAGGAGGCCTACAAACCTGACTCAGTTACACCAGCTCTGTCAGGAGGAATGGGTCAAAATTCACCCAACTTATTGTGGGAAGCTTGTGGAAGGCTACCCGAAATGTTTGACCCAAGTTAAACAATTTAAAGACAATGCTACCAAATACTAATTGAGTGTATGTAAACTTCTGACCCACTGGGAATGTGATGAAAGAAATAAAAGCTGAAATAAATCATTCTCTCTACTATTATTCTGACATTTCACATTCTTAAAATAAAGTGGTGATCCTAACTGACCTAAGACAGGGCATTTTTACTAGAGTTAAATGTCAGGAATTGTGAAAAACTGAGTTTAAATGTATTTGGCTAAGGTGTATGTAAACTTCCGACTTCAACTGTAGGAATTTCTTCAGATAGAGCAGCAGACAGTGTTGCATAGTAACAGGGCTGTATTTCAGTATCTTACCTGGGCCCAGCCAGGCATTGATTAAAAAACGTCTGCTTTATCTTCCAACCCCATTCCTTTTGTTGTGTGGTGATGCACACATGTGCACACACGCACACGCACACAAACACACATAATTACGCACACGCACCCTGCACATCTCCACAAACCTATTTTATTTATGACTGCCATTAGACATCTGAGAGGTATTTAGCCTAATGAGTGAGGAAGGAAGAGGAGGATGAGAGCGAGAAAGAGAAAACTGTGGAGAAACTGGTGAAGTATTACTTTCCTGTGAGATAGGAATAACAACATCAAAAGAGGATTACAGTTATTTGAACTGTTGCCAGCATACACCACTCTCTCTCAATATCCACAACATCCTTAGCATTTCATCTGGATGCTTTCACCACTGAACTCTGAGCAACATTGTAAGTCAAAAATTGGGCCAAACATGTTGAGGGACATCAGTGGAAGGATTATAGCTACAGATGTAGGATCTTAATTTGAGCAAGTTTTCTACAGCAGGAAAATAATCCTGCAGCAACAGGAAATTGGGTTACTATGTTGATTATAATTAATGGACATTTTTGTATGGGTTGATATTTTTCGTTAGAGCAAATCGAGTCTAAAATTTCAAAGTAGAAATTACAAACTTTAGAAGCCTTTTTAAAACTCAAATACAGTACAAATTCTCAACAACAAAATAGTGATCAAATTAAGAACCTACATCTGTACATCACATACTGTACAGTACCTTTCTCAAATGCCATGACCTATTCAACTTGTGCCGACGAAGCCAGGAAGGGGCAATTAAATGTCACCTAGTGTGTCCCCAGTCGCTATACATGGAGGGTTTGGTGTTGGCATGGGTTGGCATGGTCTGTGTTGTCACTCCTCATTGGCATTAGGCTACAGGCCATTACCACCATGATTGTGAATGTCACGTCTAGGCTTGTATAGTCTTGGATAAAGTATCTGGTAGAGCAGGTGAAGTGGGTATGTCTCCCTATGATGTAAAACAGCAAGGAAATACACGCTTTAGATACATACCTGATGTTGTCATGACAACAAGCTCAACATTCACTGGCTGCTTTATCTCATATTGGGGACAGTCCTTCTGTACTTAATGTGAATGAACTTCGAAAGTAAGAAAGATAAAATGTTATCTAGAGTCGAATATAATTTATCTAGAAGTCTAAAGACAGTTTGTTTATCTTGTTTTTCTTCAGCATCCTTCTTTCTCTCTTTATTTCTTTCATTTTTTTTTTTTAGGGGGTAGATCATCTTTAATATTGCAGATAGATTGTAACTTCCATCAATGCAATTGTCTGCATCACTTCCAATCCCCCATATGTTTTTTTTTCCTCGCAAATATATACAGTGGGGAAAAAAAGTATTTAGTCAGCCACCAATTGTGCAAGTTCTCCCACTTAAAAAGATGAGAGGCCTGTAATTTTCATCATAGGTACACGTCAACTATGACAGACAAAATGAGAAAATAAAATCCAGAAAATCACATTGTAGGATTTTTAATGAATTTATTTGCAAATTATGGTGGAAAATAAGTATTTGTACTTTGTTATATACCCTTTGTTGGCAATGACACAGGTCAAACGTTTTATGTAAGTCTTCACAAGGTTTTCACACACTGTTGCTGGTATTTTGGCCCATTCCTCCATGCAGATCTCCTCTAGAGCAGTGATGTTTTGGGGCTGTCGCTGGGCAACACGGACTTTCAACTCCCTCCAAAGATTTTCTATGGGGTTGAGATCTGGAGACTGGCTAGGCCACTCCAGGACCTTGAAATGCTTCTTACGAAGCCACTCCTTTGTTGCCCGGGCGGTGTGTTTGGGATCATTGTCATGCTGAAAAACCCAGCCACGTTTCATCTTCAATGCCCTTGCTGATGGAAGGAGGTTTTCACTAAAAATCTCATGATACATGGCCCCATTCATTCTTTCCTTTACACAGATCAGTCGTCCTGGTCCCTTTGCAGAAAAACAGCCCCAAAGCATGATGTTTCCACCCCCATGCTTCACAGTAGGTATGGTGTTCTTTGGATGCAACTCAGCATTATTTGTCCTCCAAACACGACGAGTTGACATTTTACCAAAAAGTTCTATTTTGGTTTCATCTGACCATATGACATTCTCCCAATCCTCTTCTGGATCATCCAAATGCACTCTAGCAAACTTCAGATGGGCCTGGACATGTACTGGCTTGGCGGGGGACACGTCTGGCACTGCAGGATTTGAGTCCCTGGCGCGTAGTGTGTTACTGATGGTAGGCTTTGTTACTTTGGTCCCAGCTCTCTGCAGGTCATTCACTAGGTCCCCCGTGTGGTTCTGGGATTTTTGCTCACCGTTCTTGTGATCATTTTGACCCCATGGGGTGAGATCTTGCGTGGAGCCCCAGATCGAGGGAGATTATCAGTGGTCTTGTATGTCTTCCATTTCCTAATAATTGCTCCCACAGTTGATTTCTTCAAACCAAGCTGCTTACCTATTGCAGATTCAGTCTTCCCAGCCTGGTGCAGGTCTACAATTTTGTTTCTGGTGTCGTTTGACAGCTCTTTGGTCTTGGCCATAGTGGAGTTTGGAGTGTGACTGTTTGAGGTTGTGGACAGGTGTATTTTATACTGATAACAAGTTCAAACAGGTGCCATTAATACAGGTAACGAGTGGAGGACAGAGGAGCCTCTTAAAGAAGAAGTTACAGGTCTGTGAGAGCCAGAAATCTGGCTTGTTTGTAGGTGACCAAATCCTTATTTTCCATCATAATTTGCAAATAAATTCATTAAAAATCCTACAATGTGATTTTCTGGAGAAAAAAAATCTCAATTTGTCTGTCATAGTTGACGTGTACCTATGATGAAAATTACAGGCCTCTCTCATCTTTTTAAGTGGGAGAACTTGCACAATTGGTGGCTGACTAAATACTTTTTTCCCCCACTGTATATACATACACATACATACACATATATATACACATACATACATACACACACACAAATCATTTTTTAAATTATATTTCCCTTCATTACTTTCCAACCCCACCACCCCTTCCCCAATTGGAGTAAACTAGTGAACAACAGCGCTTAGGCCTCTACTTCCAGCCCATACACATACTATATACATTTTATGGACACAGTCAATTTCTACAATAATTATATTTTGTTTGTTTTTACTCCTGAACTTCCTCCGATCATTTTCATGATGTCCATCTGGTTTGCTTCTATATGCCATATTTTTCTAACTGTGCTCTTTCACAAAAGCTCTCAACCTATTCCTTCCTTCCTTCCTTCCTTCCTTCCTTCCTTCCTTCCTTCCTTCCTTCCTTCCTTCCTTCCTTCCTTCCTTCCTTCCTTCCTTCCTTCCTTCCTTCCTTCCTTCCTTCCTTCCTTCCTTCCTTCCTTCCTTCCTTCCTTCCTTCCTTCCTTCCTTCCTTCCTTCCTTCCTTCCTGTAAGACCTAGAACTAGGCTGTGGCCAGTGAGACCTGATCCCACAATGCCCCTCTCTTCTCTTTTTACATAACCAAACAACATCCACATCACCGTATGTTCCTGTCCACTTTTGAGTACATTCTAAGAACATCCATTCCTTCCAGACTGTGGATGTATTCTAAGTGCTACTCTGAACAGCTCCCTTGTCACTCCTCAATAGCAGGACAACCATGATCCACCAGTATCTATTTTAGGCCTCTTTCTAGTGAAACCAAACACTAAGCTCCAGACTTCAGACCATACCCTCCCTGTCCAGATGTTATACCAGAGGACTGGTGTTATACCCCCCCATGGTAGATACCTCCTCCTGATCACTGCTCACTTTGCAGTGTATAGATGCATTCCACTTCAAGAGGCAGGAAGCTAAACACACATCTCACGCTCCCCCATCCAACTAAGGCACATGCTCCGGCCTGTAGCCATGGTTTCCTATAGGGGAGTCAGCCGAGTGACGGGAACAAAGGCAGGTGCCTGCAGTGTCCTGCTTCCCCCTTTGTCTCCCTCCCACTCTCTCTTTTTCTCCCCTCCCCTCTCTGCACCGCCCTTGGGGCCTTATACACACAGGCACACACATACATTAGATTGATTACTAATGGTGACGTGTGATCTCTCCAGATCACATTTATAACGTTGTCTGTGCCTCGACGTGAGGCTTTTAAAATAATAAAGCTAATTGTGTTCTGAATCCTTGTTCATAGACAAATGGTGGAAATATATTCCTCATCTAGGCCTTTTCAAGTGGTGACATTAGATTTTGATAATGCTTTAGTGGAGTAGCAATCATAACAATCTGTCTGTATGTGCCAATGAACATAATAAGGGGTGGGAGGGCAGCGAGACACAGACAGTAGCTAGACACAATACAACACACACACACAATACAGACTAATAATCAGCGCTACAGTATGTAATCAGCTGACCTAATTTAGCATATTAATCAGCACAGCAGCACCAAGGAGTAGGAAGGACAGAGAGAGCAGCGGCTAGCTAGTTGCTAGTCTCTCCATTAGTGCAGTTCAGAGGAGGCTTGGCAAGAGTGTAACACACCCACGCACACACACACACACACACTAACGGCTGAGGGGTCTGTGCTGGAGGCTTCCTTGTTGTTTGGCTTGTGCAGGCACATGACATGGATGGGAGCCAAATCCACAGGGCGAGAGCCTGTGTGTGTGTGTGTGTGTGTGTGTTCAGACTCTGTCACATTATACACATCAGATGCCTCGGCCTTTGTGTGCTGTTGCCTGGTGATCACAAATAGAGGCGGGGAGTGTGTGTGTGTCTGTGTGTGTGTGTGTGTGTGTGTATGAGTATATGTGTGTGTGTGGGGGGGGGGGTATTTTTAGTAAATAGATTGCAGTGAATTATTTATCTGGTATTGTCATTCACTAGAGATTACTTTTGTGAAATAGCTTTTTCATAGAAAATGGGATCATGCAGGTAAATATACATCCTCATGTGCACAAATAAACGGATTAGACTGAACCAATGATTACTCAACCAGGTAAACACTGTGTGTGTGATTGTGTGTGCGTGCATGTGAGAGTGTGTGCGTGGGCGTGTGTGTTCCTAACGTGCTTGACTGCGTCCCAGACATGTTGTTGGCCTCGTCCACTTTCATACGTCGCGATGTGTCCTAGAAACAAGGAGGTGATTTCTGTTGAGTCTGTAAAAACAAACCAGTTTGAAAGAATTACTTGATGCTCTCACAGGGTCACGGGGAACCACAGGGAACATTAAACAATTGCTCATCATGTCTGACTGTGTGACTCAGTGGAGGAGCGGTGTGGGTGAGATATAGGGTCATGGTAGTGCTGCAGGTGCCAGGGATGGGGCTCAGGGTGGGTTATGGGTGGGGGCTGGGGATGCCAGGTTTTGAGGCGATTTGGGGCAGGGTTGGGGGTTGGGGTGGTGCAAGGGGTGGGTGTGCAGAGTTTGGGTGTATGGGGGGGTTGAGGGGGTTGAGGGGGGAGACAACGGCAGGCTAGTCCCTGAGACTAATGATCCCTCCCTGTCATCATTGCAGTAACCATTAAAATGTCTTTAGAGATGGGTTAGTAACACTATAACAGGATGTGATGATGATGTTATACAAATAATAACAGTATCATCAACCTCGATACAGATAACAAAGATAGGGCTCAGGATGTCTTCCTGTTTTCCCTCAGGTGGCTAAGTCATACACCCTTGACACGTCTTCACTGTAGGAATGCCTGGAAACACAACATCACACCAGTATGCTAGACAAAGTACACAGACAAATTCATGTAGCTCTCATCTATCCCTGGAAATGTGTGGTAGAATAGAAGAGCCCTTCACACAAGCCTACAAAGGAGAGGGTAGCGAGAGTGAGGATACGTAGTGACATAGTGTGTCGTCCCAAATGGCACCCTATTTTCTATATATTGCACTACTTTTGACTAAGGCCCAGACACAGATGTAGTGGCTGAATCATGCTCTACTGAGCCCTGTCATACTTTCCCTTTATGAGCCAAACTGTCTGAATCGGAAATTGATGGCTTCGGATGTGCTGGCCTGGCTCTGCACTGCGGCAGAGGCAAAAGCAGAGGAAGCGGCAGTGTGTGTGTGTGTGTGTGCGGCGTGTGTGTGTGTGTGTGTGTGTGAGCATGCAGAAGCAGACAGCTCATCAGTAATCAGAGAGCGGTGTTCACTTTTTCTCTACAGGCATTAATTAGTGCACACACATGCAGGCAAGCGCACCTCGGCTAATGAACAAAACCTAAGCACACACACACACTGATTATGTAGCCAACACACACCACTTACCTTATCAATTAACAGATGTGGCCAGCAGTCTGCTGATTTCCTCTGCTGTGTCCTTGCAGATCTTGGTGCCAGGAACAAGGGCTTGACATTACACAACAGAACACAACAGAGCACAACAGAACTCAGGGCTATTTGGTCAGATCACAGCAGGGGTCCCCTCTGGCCTGCTCAGCTCCAACCCTCTGTCTCTCTATCTCCAACAGGGAGGGGAGACCATGTGTCACTAGCCCAGTACAGGATTTAGTTATTAGTTTAGCTACACATGTAAAAACACATATAACAAGGCTATGGACACACATAGTAAAACTGAACCACACAAAATTCTGAGGTGGCACAAAGTACGTAGGATGGCTGGGGGTGGTCCGGATGGGTGCTAGAATTTAGCATTTTTCAAACACCTGAAACAGATTTTCTTGCAGTCTAGAGCCATAATAATGATGCTTAATTATATGTAAAAAAATATATATATGGTTATTTTTCTGCATGTCTAAGCATACCTCTGTCTGTTTTTTATTTTATCTCTGCTAAAATCTGGGTAAAAGATTGAAATGATTTTGAGTCTTAGTCAGGACATTAGTAATTGCTTGCTTTTCTAAAGTCTACCAACCTTGCCAGCTGTCACGATCGTCGTAATGAGTGGACCAAGGCGCAGCGTGAAATGCGTACATCTTTTATTGAGTACTATTAACAATAACAAAACAACAAAATGAAACGTGAAGTCCTCGGTCATAAACACAAACCTACACGGAACAAGATCCCACAAATGACAAGTGCACAACAGGCTGCCTAAGTATGGTTCCCAATCAGAGACAACGAGCCACAGCTGTCTCTAATTGGGAACCACCCCGGCCAACATAGAAACACAAAACCTAGAACATGAACAAAGAAAACGAAAGATAGAAACTACACATAGACACTAACACCCTGGCTCAACATATAAGAGTCCCCAGAGCCAGGGTGTGACAGTACCCCCCCCCAAAGGCGCGGACTGCGACCGCGCCAACTAAACCCAACAGGGGAGGGGCCGGGTGGGCATTCCGCCTCGGAGGCGGATCTGGCTCCGGGCGTGACCGCCACCCTCTAACTACCCCCCTGTAGCGCCCCTGGTCTGACCCCGCTGGCTGGAGCTGGACTGGACGTCGGTGGAGCGGATTGCTTAGGCTCCGGTGTGGAGCAGCTGACCGGTACCTGACCAGTCACCGGTGAAACAGGCACGGGCTGTGCCGGACTGATGACGCGCACCACAGGCTTGGTGTGGGGAGCAGGAATGGGCCGGACCGGGCTGACGACGCGCACCACTGGCTTGGTGCGGGGAGCAGGAACGGGCCGGACCGGGCTGACGACGCGCACCACTGGCTTGGTGCGGGGAGCAGGAACAGGCCGGACCGGGCTGGCGACGCGCACCACTTGCTTGGTGCGGGGAGCAGGAACAGGCCGGACCGGGCTGGCGACGCACACCACAGGCTTGGTGCGAGGGCCAGGAACAGGCCGGGCCGGGCTGGCGACGCGCACCACAGACTTGGTGCGAGGGGCAGGAACAGGCCGGGCCGGGCTGGCGACGCGCACCACAGGCTTGGTGCGAGGGGCAGGAACAGGCCGGGCCGGGCTGGCGACGCGCATCACAGGCTTGGTGCGAGGGACAGGAACAGGCCGGACCGTACTGGGAACACACACCACTGGCCTTGTGCGGGGATCAGGAATGGGCCGGACCGGACTGGTAACACACCCCAGTACCTCTCGCCGTGCCTCTACACTCTCCTTCCCTCTAATGACCAATGGCCCCCGTAACCTGGTGGCCTTCTCTCCTAGTCCACAATCTCGCCCTGTAGCTGCCTCCAGCAGCCCCGTTGTCCATGCCGTGTGCCCCCCCCCCAAAATATGTATTGGGGTTGCCTCTCGCCTGTCCGACGACGGCCCGGTTGGCGCCACTTCTCCTCTCCTGCCTGGGTCTCCCCCTTCATCGCCCTCCGGTAACGGACGGCCTCCTCCTCCGTTATCCTCCCCCAACCGAGGAGGACATCTACCAACGTTACCTCCAGCGTTTGCTCCTGGAAACGCTGCTTGGTCCTGTTTTGGTGGGATCTTCTGTCACGATCGTCGTAATGAGTGGACCAAGGCGCAGCGTGAAATGCGTACATCTTTTATTGAGTACTATTAACAATAACAAAACAACAAAACGAAACGTGAAGTCCTCGGTCATAAACACAAACCTACACGGAACAAGATCCCACAAATGACAAGTGCACAACAGGCTGCCTAAGTATGGTTCCCAATCAGAGACAACGAGCCACAGCTGTCTCTAATTGGGAACCACCCCGGCCAACATAGAAACACAAAACCTAGAACATGAACATAGAAAACGAAACATGGAAACTACACATAGAAACTAACACCCTGGCTCAACATATAAGAGTCCCCAGAGCCAGGGCGTGACACCAGCAGCAATGCCAGCTAAGATAGTTAGACAAGCTATCTACTCTAACTTGATTGATAGCCTGAAATGGCTTCTTGGTAGCTAGTTATGAGGTTGGGAGATTGGGAACCTATCTTGGCTAGCTAAAGCCAACTTCATAAAATTGCTAAATGGCTGGTAGTATTACACAGCAACAAATAAACAAAAAAAAACATATATATTTTTTAAACCGGACAAATCTGACGGGGCACGTGCCCCTGTGCCTCCTATGGGCATGACGCCTCTGACACTAGGTAGGATAAAAAAAGCTGCTAAGAACGCAATAAGGAAATTTTACCACCAAATACAGTATTAGGGCTAATCCTGGAAGCTCATTGGACTGTGCCACGTTGCCACGACGATGCCAGGATACCAATTCCCCTTAACCAGCATGCCCTGGAGTTAGTGCACGGGCCATGGATGACTGAGCAATGGAGCTTTCTCTGCCTGTCCAGATCTTGGCCTAATTTACTGCGACTGCCGGCGTATGTAGCCCATTTAAATGCCCTCACGCCGAGTGTGAGCGGGCGCAGTGTGGAGTGCCGGCTTGGTTACATCGTATTCATCCACCCCAGGTGACAGTGGTGGGACTACCCAGTTGACTCATGTAGCCTGTTGGAGTCCCTGGTTCAAGGACTAATAGGACTGTACCATGGCCTTGTGAGAGATTAGGGTCAAAGTCAGTAGGGAGAAAACGTTTAGACATGTTCTGAAATGGGGGAGGGACTGCCTGAATTTGTCCAATAAGATTTGAGTTTTCTATTGTAAAACGCTTTGCTACATTGTGCCCTACTGAACACAACCTAGGTAAAGCCTCACACCGGCTCCACAGTCTCACAGCCTTCAGAGGAATCATTAACTCACTAGAACTGTTGTGGACATGCTCAGTTTGAAACCAACTGTATTGTTGTGTTCTAAAAGCAACAGGGAGATTTGGAAACCCACATGCTCAGTTTGAAACCAACCGTATTGTTGTGTTCTAAAAGCAACAGGGGGATTTGGAAACCTGTCTTCCCGTTGGGGAAGTTAATCCACTGTGGAACTGTGTTCCTCTCTAATGCATAGAGAGGGATTTAAACAGTGACAGTCACTAGGTGGAAAAATACAATTTCACAGATGGCAGAGAGAGAGAGAGAGAGAGAGAGAGAGAGAGAGAGAGAGAGAGAGAGAGAGAGAGAGAGAGAGAGAGAGAGAGAGAGAGAGAGAGAGAGAGAGAGAGAGAGAGAGAGAGAGAGAGAGAGAGAGAGAGAGAGAGAGAGAACAACTCTTTGGTAAACAACTAACAAAACATATCATCCCTGATCCTGACAATAAAACAAGTAAGGATAGATTAAACGTCTGTACCGTACACACACCATTGTTTAACATCATGGAGGTGGATTTGACTTGCAGATGTGACCTGAAGGCATGGGTTCCTCCGAGTAATTAGAGCTGGGTATCTGGGGACCCAAAGTAAGATGTTGAGACAGGCTGTGTGAGGTCACATTGACCAGGCAGTGGGTTGGGGTTGGCACCTATGCCACATGTCTCCTGGCAACGGGCCTGTCTTAGGCACCCACCAGCAGCTGTGATGTTTAAACTGCACAGGCATGCACACATGCACACAAATGGGCTCGAGCACAGACACACACACACGTGCACACACGCTCACATGCGTGCACGCACAAACACACACACGCACACACTCCCAGATGTGGCACGTTGGGAGACAGATGTTGTGTCACTGAGGAGAAGACAGGGAGGGAACGAGGGAAGGTTTCAAACAGATTGTAAAGGGGATGAGGGGAAGGTGTGCCAAGAGTGCAACCTGCCTGTCTGTCTGTCTGTCTGTCTGTCACAGTACAGAACATCCCTGGGAGGGGAATTATACTAGGAGGATACAGAAGTGTTCTGTACTTTCATGGTTTTTACTGTGTGTGTTGATCAGGAAACTACAGTGTGGAGCTTCCTTATTTTCCTTTATTAGTGACATTATGTTCTAGGATTGAGTGCACTAGATCTGAGTGCTCATCTGAGTGCACTCTAATGCCTGCCTGAAAACCCTGTGTGAGAGATGCTATTCTGATCCACTCTCTCTTCTCTCTCCAAACTAAATGGAGAAGGCAAAGTTAATTGCAATGATTCTCATGGAGTTATCTGTCTGATGACCTCACTGCAGGTTTAAACTGATAAGACAAGAGTGATTGGCCAGTCTACTGGGGTTAATGTGCCTGATCATTAAAGCGAGAGCTACTTGATATGTGGTGTGGCCTTTCTATATGGAAGTCAATGAGACACACTCACACACGCACGAATGCACACACACGATTGATAGGGCAGAGCTGTCAATTGGCTGACATTATCAATGACGTGTCAATGACGTGTGATTGAGCCACAAGATGAGCAATCATTGTCCTTTGAGACAGTGTCAATAGCCTCTTAGACAGATACTGTATGTTGCCAGGACAATCATAAATTAAACCAAAATGTATAACATTTTCCTTTAATTAATTGGTTCATTTGTGGGTGTCTGAGAGTTACGTTAGTTAATAAATACAACTGAAACTGTAACTCATGGTGCCAGTCATGGCAAGCTTTATTAGCAGAGCAAAAGAAAAGGAGAGAAGGTCCAATGTCCAAAATACATTTCAAACAAATACATGTCAACCAAAAAAAGCTAAGAAAATAGCAATAATAGCTATCAAATAAATATTCACATCAACAACAACATATTGGTCTTTCATCGTTTGAATCAAACATTTTCCTGCGACATTGTTTAAAGATGTCTTTACAAAGATTATAAAACAAGATATGTACAATCATACAACTGTTATAGGACATGCTAGGAGTTGGACTGCATCAACGTACCACACACTGACTGTACTACACATTGGCTGGCTGCATATTATTAACTGATATGGTCCATGAAATGCTTCTATATCCAATACCTGAGCCCCCTGTATGAGCTTGGAACTTGGAACTATAAAAAAAAAATTAAAAAAAGATTCTGAATCCAAATTCCGATCAACCCTTGAGATAGAAGCGGAATGTGGAGTTACACTGTATGTGGATATGTCCTGTTATATGATTCGCCCTCTTTCACTCCCTATCTGAGCTACGAACCAACCGAGAGACTCAGAGGAGCCAGTGTGAGTCTCGATTGGTTTCCTGTGTTGAACTGTTGCTAGGCGTTGCTGAGGAATTCCAGTGTGTGACCAACAAGGAACTAGAGCCTTTGTACAAGTCAAATCACTCCTCTAGTCATTGGGACTGACTGACTGACTAACACAGCTCACCACATACACTACCGGTCAAAACTTTTAGAACATCTACTCATTTAAGGGTTTTTCTTTATTTTTACTATTTTCTACATCGTAGAATAATAGGGAAGACATCAAAACTATGAAATAACACATATGGAATAATGTAGTAACCAAAAAAGTGTTAAACAAATCAAAATATATTTTATATTCGAGATTCTTCAAATAGCCACCCTTTGCCTTGATGACAGCTTTGCACACTCTTGGCATTCTCTCAACCACCTTCACCTGGAATGCTTTTCCAACAGTCTTGAAGGAGTTCCCACATATGCTGAGCACTTGTTGGCTGCTTTTCCTTCACTCTGCCGTCCGACTCATCCCAAACCATCTCAATTTGGTTGAGGTCGGGGGATTGTGGAGGCCATGTCATCTGATGCAGCACTCCATCACTCTCCTTCTTGGTAAAATAGACCTTACACAGCCTGGAGGTGTGTTGTGTCATTGTCCTGTTGAAAAACAAATGATAGTCCCACTAAGCCCAAACCAGATGGGATGGCATATCGCTGCAGAATGCTGTGGTAGCCATGCTGGTTAAGTGTGCCTTGAATTCTAAATAAATCACAGACCGTGTCAACAGCAAAGCACCCCACACAATAACACCTCCTCCTCCATGCTTTACGGTGGGAAATACACATGCGGAGATCATCCGTTCACCCTCACCGCGTCTCACAAAGACACGGCAGTAGGAACCAAAAATCTACAATTTGGACTCCAGACCAAAGGACAAATTTCCACCGGTCTAATGTCCATTGCTCGTGTTTCTTGGCCAAAGCAAGTCTTCTTATTGGTGTCCTTTAGTAGTGGTTTCTTTGCAGCAATTAGACCATGAAGGCCTGATTCACACAGTCTCCTCTGAACAGTTGATGTTGAGATGTGTCTGTTACTTGAACTCTGTGAAGCATTTATTTGGGCTGCAATTTCTGAGGCTGGTAACTCTAATGAACTTATCCTCTGCAGCAAAGGTAACTCTGGGTCTTCCATTCCTGTGGTGGTCCTCATGAGAGCCAGTTTCATCATAGCGCTTGATGGTTTTTGCGACTGCACTTAAAGAAACTTTCAAAGTTCTTGACATTTTCCGTATTGTCTTAAAGTAATGATGGACTGTCGTTTCGCTTTGCTTATTTGAGCTGTTCTTGCCATAATATGGACTTGGTCTTTTACCAATTAGGGCTATCTTCTGTATACCCCCCCTACCTTGTCACAACACAACTGATTGGCTCAAATGCATCAAGAAGGAAATAAATTCCACAAATTAACTTTTAAGAAGGCACACCTATTAATTGAAATGCATTCCCCATAACTACCTCATGAAGCTTGTTGAGAGAATGCCAAGAGTGTGCAAAGCTGTCATCAAAGCAAAGGGTGGCTAGTTGAAGAATCTCAAATATTAATTTGTTTAACACTTTTTTGGTTACTACATGATTCCATATGTGTTATTTCATAGTTTTGATGTCTCCCCTATTATTCTACAATGTAGAAAATAGTAAAAATAAAAAACTTTTGACCTGTAGTGTAGGTTAACAAACACAGTCTCAGTCACAAAACAAAAACAAGGATTCAATTCACGCTTTAATACGAAAATTAAAACCCAATAAACCCAAAAACGAATAATGGAAAAAATATATTTCTTTGGACAGGGCCAGCCTGTGCATTTTGTTAGTCAGTTGTTTGAAGTTAGGAGGCTTCCACATAACGTACCCCAATGCAAAATGCTTCAACAAGCCAACAGTGGCTGGAGCCTAATGTCTTAGACCAGATAATCTCTTCTTAGTCTTATTTCCTTTACTCACTCACTGACCCCCTTTACTCTCAAATTCAAAACTTGTTTAGTGGCACAGCAAGCCATGTCATTGGTTACCCTACATACCAGTGGCTACTGACAGGTAGAAGAAGAGGAAGGGGCAAACACAGATGGGACGGCAGCTTTTTTTTACAGCAGAAATGATGATGGTTCAGTTTGTTTTGCCATACTGTACATAGGCTACTGTATGTCCATGGAGCTGTAGCATGACATATCTCCCAAATTGATCCCAAAGCTGCATTGTTATTGCCACTCGATCAGTTGACTTTGCATCACAATCACTTGAATCATTATTGCTTGATGGTTAAAGCAGAGATAGATCAATGCCATACTGTACACACACATGTATAACCATGAAGCCAAAGATTTAAGCAAAAAAAGGGTAATAGTTTAGCGACATATTGGACTGGACTGCCCTCCATGTTGGTGGGACTTAAGTGCTGCTCATTGGAGGTTTACTAGAGGAACGAGAGAAAGAGATATAGAAGGATGAAAAGAAATATTTAGGAAGAGTAAGAGAGTAAAGGAAATGGAGTGCTACATAAGATTGTTGAAAATGAAATAAATCAACAGCCATATTTTCAACAATCAGGATGAACTTGGGGGATATGATGTGAAAGCCATAATATAAACTGCACATGGTTTGATCTTTGTTGGTTATCAACAGTGTTTCCCCTAGGATTTTCTTCAGCAGCGGTGGCAAAGTTAGCGTGTGGGGAGGGTTAAAACTTTTCTTCACAAGGTAAAAACTTTGTCACACGTTGCACATTTTCCAATTTGGACAAATCACCATGTGCCTAAATAATTGGGATGTCACACTATCATGGTTGCATACCGTTACTGTAACAGATGAGAACAATGGTTTCGCTGATGATTAAAAAGCCAAGATACAGTACAGAAAAATATGAGATATGCACTGAAAAGTACTTCAGGACAAAGTGGACAGCAAGGTGTCCACCTGTTCTGAATTTATTTCACTTTGAGGGGGGGGGTGGAAGGATTCAACATGGAAGCTTTCTCTTGATAAAGCCCTCGTGATGAAACCCAACACGAGTGGCCAATGGCGTGGCCTCTGACCAAACATTTTAGAGGCCGTCCTCTTGGCCGCAGACAAAATGTTGCTGTTTTAAAGCTAATTGGCTACAGTTCTACACATTTTGTCATGGCTTATGCTGTGTTCTTATGCTCTCTGAGTGACTCAAACATTATAACAAGATCAATATGGGCCTATGCCCTGAATGGAATTTTAGATTCTTCCTGACTGTCTAGTTTTTATTTTGGTGATTGTTCGTTATCAAAGATGATCTAATTAAAAAATATATAGATCCATTATCTTTTCTGCATGCTTCATATCTGGTTTTAGACCCAACGCTCCTAAATGAATATAGGGGAAACACTGATCAAAATCCTAATAATGTGATGCTACAACATTTTATCCTGTAGTAGGACTTCATAAACTGGAAATCACATTTCCCCAGTGGATTCAGCCTGACAGTTTTTAAGCAGCATATTCTAGTTTCAAACAGACAGTCCTTTAAAGAATCACCTCAGGGGAATTTCAACACTGACCTGGTTATTACCATATGTAACTTCACAGATCTCTTGACAGATCTACATTAAACCATGTTGTGTCTATGGCCCAGGTTAGAACAATACCCCACTCCCTAGAAGTCATTTCCTCTTTATCAAATGGTGGGAGAGAACTGGATTTCTATCACTCCAGTACATGTACTTTGTTTTTTTTACTTCCCTCTTTTCTTTGCTTATCCCAAAGCTCCATTATCTATCTGTTCTGTACATTGCCTCTTTAGCCTGGTACTCCACTGACTGAGAGCCTAGAAGAGCGCGGATGGCTCACACTTCACAGTCTAGCCTGGTGTCTGCCTGTCTGTCTGCCTGTATGTGGCTCTGCCTGTCTGCCTGCCTGTCTGCCTGCCTGTCTGCCTGCCTGCCTGCCTGCCTGCCTGCCTGCCTGCCTGTCTGTCTGTCTGTCTGTCTGTCTGTCTGTCTGTCTGTCTGTCTGTCTAGACCTGCTGCTCTTATCACGGCCGAGACAATGAGACGTGTAATGGCCCTCTGTTCTCGCTGTGGTCAAATCAAACACTCCTCTCTTTACACCTCTCTCAATCAGCCCCCGTTGGGCCTAAATCAAGAAGAGCACAAACACCCATTTGGGAGACCACCCATTTGCTCACGTTGCTACACCTTATAGTTCCCACTCTGCAGTGTAGGAGGGATACAATGTTCAGTAATGTCTGATATATTTTTTGACTTGAGAGGCATTTTTTCTTCACAAGGTTAAAACTTTGTCACTTGTTGCACATTTTCCAATTTGGACAAATCACCATGTGCCTAAATAATTGGGATGTCATGTCACCATCATGGTTGCATACCGTTACTGTAACAGGTGAGAACAATAGTTAGCTGATGATCAAAAAGCCAAGATACAGTACTGAAAAATATGAGATATGCTCTGGAGAGTACTTCAGGACAAAGTGGACAGCAAGGTGTCCACCTGTTCTGAATTGATTTCACTTTGAGGGGGAGTGAGGAAGGATTCAACATGGAAGAAGAGCCTTCTCTTGATTAAGCCATCGTGATGAAACCCACCCCCACCTTCCCAGAACCAAACAGTCAGGGGGTCTGGGGAATCGGAGCAGCGTGTGGGAGGGGAGCGGCACCCCCCGCCCTGGGTCTCCACTCACATGACGGAGCAGCTCTTGGTCTTCTCCTTCTTGAAGGTAGAGGAGAGCAGCTCGGAGCGGCTGGGGAGGTGGAGGAGTCTCTTGGAGAGGTGTCGGGTGGGGCTGGTCTTGGGGAGCGGCTGGAGCTTGTTGATGCAAGCCAGGGCGGCCGTCCGGAACACACTGTGGATACTCTTCTCTGAGGTGAACGCTGAACACTCCAGGTAGGCCTCAGCGCCTAGCTGCTTGGCCATGGAGGAACCCTGGGATAGGAGGGAAGAGGGGGGCAGAGGAGAGAGTGGGTGAGACCTTGTTCTGTTCCATACAACAGATAAAACAGCTCTATCTGAACATCGCACCCTCCTGAACAGACCCAGTGTGTGTGTGTGTGTATGTGTGTTTGTGTGTGCGCAATCTCAGTCTCACCTGCTCATGGGTGATGGGGACCTGTTTCTGATTGGACAGCTCCATCAGGGTGCAGACATCAGTGCGCAGGTCGGTCTTACAGCCAATTAGAAGAATGCGTGTGCTGGGGCAGAAATCTAGGATCTCTGTCTTCCACTGGAAAGACAACAGAGCAGATATTTACTCACATGTAGTCATGATAATGAACAAGTCATGATTAGGGATAAGTCCAGATAGAGATCCTGAATTCATTCCTAATTGGAATGAATGGCTGTAGAGGCATAGGTGATGCATTTCCTGTTTTTACTTATACAGGAAAATATAAGTAAGGCATGTGATATTTCAGAAATATAAAAATTGTCAACCCAAAATACAGTTAATACGGATTTTATACCAATCTTCTGTATAAATAGCCTCTAAAATATATGTAAACAGACCATAAATGTCTCAATTTGTATTTTCTTGGAAAGCTGTGAGTGTTATTATATGATACAATATCAGTACTTGTTTCATTTACAACTTGTCTAAGTCACATCATCAACTGATTTCAGCCAGTGTATGGCTGTGGACTGACTGCATTGCTTAAATGGAATGTTGGCATATTGGCAGTTAATTTGAGAAATGTATGTTATCATTCCCAGTGTTGCCAACTTAGTGACTTTGTCGCTATATTTAGCGCATTTTCAGACCCCTCCAGTAACATTTATTGGTATAAGATTCTAGCAACAAATTCAGTTACTTTTCAGGCTGCTTTGGGGAGTTTTGACAGAGGGTTTCTATGGTTTTGATAGCATTTTGCTACATTTCCCACTCAATTCTGCTGCAAACGAGAGTGGGAGAAGCTGTCTGTGCAACAGAAGTCACAGCATCAGCACGCACACAGGCAGAGAAGCACAAGGGGAGGGGGTGTTCGGTGGGAGAGGGGGGCGAAAACGCGCAGCAGGGCAAATTGGTGGTGTGACGTCGTCGCGGAAACTACAAAACGTCATCTAGCGACTTCTAGCGACAAATCAAGAAGCCAATAGCGGATCTCACAGAAACATTGTTGGCTACACTGATCATTCCTCTAAAACTGGCTGGCTACAGCTAGCTAACAAACAGTGCAGATAATCTTCAAATTCATTGTTTTACACAATATATTATCACATCACTGGCAAACAAACCATGGTTGACCAACTCCCTTACCAAAATGGCTGACCTTTTAGAGCATCATATGGTTCATGCCCATTCTAGTATTCTAATTCGTAATTCTATAGATAGGTCTCCCAAATGACTAATGTACTTGCCTTATGAATACCTACATAAGTAGTCTAAGGACCTGGTGAAGCACATAAACTAGCTATAAACTAGACAGCAACAATACATTGCCTCTGTTTTGAATAGCAATTTTTGAAAACCCCAATAACAGCCAGATTATTTCTAGCCTGATGGCTGGAGACATACACTACATGTCCAAAAGTATGTGGACACCTACTCGTCAAACATTTCATTCCAAAATCATGGGCATTAATATGGAGTTGGTCCCACTCTTTGCTGCTATAACAGCCTCCACTCTTCTGGGAAGGCTTTCCACTAGATGTTGGAACATTGCTACGGGGACTTGTTTCCATTCAGTCGCAAGAGCATTAGTGAGGTCGGGCGCCGATGTTGGGCGATTAGGCCTGGCTCGCAGTCTGCGTTCCAACGCAGTGTGCGTTCCAAGTCTGCGTGGTCCTCTGTAGCTCAGCTGGTAGAGCACGGCGCTTGTAACGCCAAGGTAGTGGGTTCGATCCCCGGGACCACCCATACACAAAAAAATAAAAATAAAATGTATGCACGCATGACTGTAAGTTGCTTTGGATAAAAGCGTCTGCTAAATGGCATATTATTATTATTATTATAATTGGTCCCAAAGGTGTCCGATGGCGTTGAGGTCAGGGCTCTGTGCAGGCCAGTCATGCTGAAACAGGAAAGGGCCTTCCCCAGACTGTTTCCACAAAGTTGGAAGCACAGAATCGTCTACAATGTCATTGTATGCTGTAACGTTAAGATTTCCCTTCACTGGAACTAAGGAGCCAGAACCATAACAAACAGCCTCAGACCATTATTCCTCCTCCACCAAACTTTACAGTTGGCACTATGCCAATTCGGGCAAGTAGTGTTTTCCTGGCATCTGCCAAACCCAGATTCGTCTGTCGGACTGCCAGATTGTGAAGCGTGATTCATCACTGCAGAGAATGCGTTCCCACTGCTCCAGAGTCCAACGGCGGCGAGCTTTACACCACTCCAGCCGAAGCTTGGCAATGCACATGGTGATCTTAGGCTTGTGTGCGGCTGCTCGGCCATGGAAACCCATTTCATGAAGCTACCAACGAACAGTTATTGTGCTGACGTTGCTTCCAGAGGCAGTTTGGAACTCGGTAGTGAGTGTAGCAACTGAGGACAGATGATTTGTACGTGCTACGGGCTTCAGCACTCGGCGGTCCCGTTCTGTGAGCTTGTGTGGCCTACCACTTTGTGACTGAGCCGTTGTTGCTCCTAGACGTTTCCACTTCACAATAACAGCACTTACAGTTGACCGGGGAAGATCTAGCAGGGCAGAAATTTGACGAACTGACTGGTTGGAAAGGTGGCATCCTATGACAGTGCCACGTTTAAAGTAACTGAACTCTTCAGTAAGGCCATTCTCCTGCCAATGTTTGTCTGTGGAGATTGCATGGCTGTGTGCTCGATTTTATACACCTGTCAGCAACGGGTTTGGCTGAAATAGCCGAATCCACTTATTTAAAGGGTTGTCAACATACATGATGTATGAAGCAACACGCAACAATTTCAACGATTTTACTAAGTTATAGTTCATATAAGGAAATCAGTCAACTGAAATAAATTAATTAGTCCCTAATCTATGGATTTCACATGACTGGACAGGAGCGCAGCCATAGGAGGGCCTGAGAGGGCATTTGCCCACACACTGGAGAGCCAGGCCCAGCCTATAAGACAGAGTTTTTCCCCACAAAAGGGCTTTATTACAGACAGAAATACTCCTCAGTTTCATCAGCTGTCTGGCTGGCTGGTCTCAGATGATCCCGCAGGTGAAGAAGCCGGATGTGGAGGTCCTGTGCTGGCGTGGTTACACGTGGTCTGCTGTTGTGAGGCTGGTTGGACGTTCTGCCAAATTCTCTAAAACGATGTTGGAGGTGGCTTATGGTAGAGAAATGAACATTACATTCTCTGGCAACAGCTCTGGTGGATATTCCTGGAGTCAGCATATCAATTGCACACTCCCTCAAAACTTGAGCCATCTGTGGCATTGTGTTGCGTGACAAAACTGCACATTTTAGATTGGCCTTTTATTTTCCCCAGCACAAGGTGCATCTGTGTAATGATCATGCTTTTTAATCAGCTTCTTGATACGCCACACCTGTCAGGTGGATGGATTATCTTGGCAAATGAGGAATCCTCACTAACAGGGATGTAAACAAGCTTTTTGTGCATATGGAACATTTCTGGTATCTTTTATTTCAGCTCTTGAAACATGGAACCAACACATTGCATGTTGCGTTTATATTTTTGTTCAGTATAGATAGAAGCTCTGAGGACTTGCCGACAGATATGAAGACTGTTTAGAGCGAGAGAGAAAGAGAGAGACAGACAGACAGACATAAGTGAGAGATGGGGAACATTACCTTCTTGAGCCCACAGTCAAAAATATCTGGGCGGCTGATGTCGAAACAGAGGAGCACCGCGTCAGAGTCGCTGTAACAGAGAGGCCTAACGTTGTCGTAGTAGGGAGAACCTAGAGGAGAGGACAGACACTTGTTAACAGGGGTCCAAGACAACATGAAGAAGTAGACTGTTTTCTTTTAGAAATATAATGCAGAAAGGAGACATCATAAGTAATAGAAGAAACAACCTGTAGTTGGGTGAGTAGAGAGAGAGAGAGAGAGAGAGAAAGATAGAAAGAGAGTGTGTGTGAGAGAAAGAAACAGACAGAGCGAGACAGACATAGAGAGAGAGAGACATAGAGAGAGAGAGACATAGAGAGAGAGACATAGAGAGAGAGAGACATAGAGAGAGAGAGACATAGAGAGAGAGACATAGAGAGAGAGAGAGACAGAGAGAGAGAGACATAGAGAGAGAGAGACATAGAGACAGAGAGAGAGAGAGACATAGAGAGAGAGAGAGACAAAGAGAGAGGCATAGAGAGAGAGGCACAGAGAGAGAGAGGCACAGAGAGAGGCACAGAGAGAGAGAGAGACACAGAAAGAGACACAGAGAGAGAGACATAGAGAGAGACATAGAGAGAGAGACATAGAGAGAGAGACATAGAGAGAGAGAGACATAGAGAGAGAGAGAGACATATAGAGAGAGAGATACATAGAGAGAGAGAGACAGACATAGAGAGAGAGACAGAGAGAGAGAGAGACATAGAGAGAGAGACATAGAGAGAGAGACATAGAGTGAGAGAGACATAGAGAGAGAGACATAGAGAGAGAGAGACATAGAGAGAGAGACATAGAGAGAGAGACATAGAGAGAGAGACATAGAGAGAGAGAGACAGAGAGAGAGACATAGAGAGAGAGACATAGAGCGAGAGAGACATATAGAGAGAGAGACATAGAGAGAGAGAGACATAGAGAGAGAGACATAGAGAGAGACATAGAGAGAACAGAGACCAGGGATTATCTCGGAGGGATATCACTTCTCATACTGAGCTGAGACGTACTTTGCCTTTCCTCTCTCTTTTCCCTGTCATCCTCTCCCCTATTGGTCTTTCAGAGGGGGAGATGAGGACAACCAAGGCACTAAATCCACAATGATCTTTTTTAGCAGTGGATTAGGCAAGTGGAACAGAACAGTGAGGCTGGTTGGGGGCAGCAGAGCAGGCAGATGCTCCTACTCCTGTGCTTGGAATCCTTAAGCAACTACTCCCCCCTCTCTCTCTCTCCCCTCTAAACGCCCCCTTGTCCTCCCCCCACTCAACACAGAGCAATACCTCCAGTCCCTCTGCCGTTACCACAGCAACAGCCTTGGAATTCTCCATCTGCATAAAGCATTCCTCCCACCCCTCCTTAAAGGCTGGCCGCAACTGCCAATCAATCATTTTACACATCCCGCAAACACACTGCTGTGTCTTACTGCCCACCCACCTACCCTGCTTCTTGCTCTACACATTCCTCTGTTAAAACAATGTTGGGGCACACACACATGCATGAAAACGTCTGCACACACGTATGAGGGCACACACACACACCACGCACACACACACACACCCCTTGGTTACTTGAGTCTCCTCTCTCTCGTTCACTTTGTTTATCGGTTATATTTGGCATCAGTGAAAGGTGATTCTCATTTCTTAGTCTAATCAAAGGGAAAATGAGAGGCTCGAAGGGATAATGTTGTTAACTCTGATTACATAGGACTTCCAATTGCTATCTAATGGGTATAATCTATCTACATTTCCCTTTATGGCTATATATACCACACTAGACGATGACGTCACCGTTCATTACATATTACATATATCCAAGCTAATTTATTTACAATGTGATGTACAGAACAACACAGAAAAGGATACGGTACCACCGCCTCCAAAAAGAGCACAAAGAACATGGGTGTGTCTTCATATAGACCAGGCCATAAATAGTTAATGATTCTCCACATTATCAAAGGATAAAATTGAATTAGCCAGCTGCTGTGAGACGGGTTTGAAATAATGACAAGCTGTGGTAGAATATCTGAGTAGTTTGACGTTTTGAACGTCAACGGTGTAGCTTCTGTAGAGGAACAATAGGACTAGCTTGTTGCTTCACGAAACACTTCAGTCTGTATCTAAGAGTGTTGTGCCAGTAACCGAAAGGTCGCTGGTTCTAATCCCCGAGCCGACTAGGTGAAAAATCTGTCGATGTGCCCTTGAGCAAGGCACTTAACCCTAATTGCTCCTGTAAGTCGCTCTGGATAAGAGCGTCTGCTAAATGACTAAAAATGTAAAAAAATGACTACAGCTTTCATCTTAAGGATGTTTTCTCAGCTCACTCCTGACCATTGAGTGATGGAGAGCATGTACTTTGAACTACCTGAACAATATCAAACAGATCATACTCATCAACTTCTGCTGTTTTTACACAGGAGGTAACACAGTCCATCAACCCTCTTTGTTTAGTTCAAGTTTCAAGTCGTATGTACAGGAGAAACATGGTATACAGTACTGTCCAACAAAATGCTTACTTGCAGGTTCCTTCTCGACAATGCAACAACAATAATAAATAATAAAAGATAAGAATACGAACATAAAGTAAATAGATCAGTAGAATAGAATAAACATTTTAGCATCAGTATAATACAGGAAGCACAATTTATAGTGCAATATTTACACATGTTTTGGGGAAGGGGGGCAAGTGTTTAAATTTTGCAGTATTTAGCAATCATAATAAGAGTCTGGTAGCAGTAGTTGTGATGTGTGTAGTATGAATGTATGTGTGTGTGTGTGTGTGTGTGTGTGTGTGTGTGTGTGTGTGTGTGTGTGTGTGTGTGTGTGCATGTAGTATGAATGTGTGTGTGTGTGTGTCATAAATATAGATATTACATTATCATTACTATATTATAACTTACATTATGGCATTAAGAAACAGTCAGACACACTAATAATATCGGACCAATTAATTAAGGCAGTTCAAAGGCAGGGAAGAAGGCCGACTATCATTATCATGATCAGTGTGTCAGCTTCTGCATGGAGGTGGCTAGCATCCCTCTGCCTCCCAGGGAAGATTAAGAGGTGAGTGTGTGTGTGCGTGTGCGTGTGTGTGCGAGGCGTGGGTGTGTGTCTCCCAAATGGTCGGGGAAGAGAAGGGCAGTCACGGACCGGGGAGCCCAGGGTGTGACTCTGCATTAAATGGCCACTGATTTAAATGCAGAGATCGATGGACATGATGCAAACAGGGGGCTGGGGAGCCATTTCAATTAAATATGGACACATTACTCAGGAGAAGAGGGATGAGCGAGGGGGGGAAAGGGAGGGGGAGGAAGGACCTGCTGTTATGACCAACTGGGGTTTGAACCCAGGTCTCTTGTATGTAGCAAGACTGTGTTAGCCGCTGAGCTATAGCCTAGGTATCCTGTTCCCCAGTAGCTGGAGGAGGGAGGGAGAGAGGGAGGGAGGGAGGGAGGGAGAGAAGGAGAGAGAGGAAGGAGGAGAGGGAGGGAGGGAGGGAGGGAGGGAGGGAGGGAGGGAGGGAGGGAGGGAGGGAGGGAGGGAGGGAGGGAGTAAAGGAAGGGAGGGAGGGAGAGGAAGGAGGAGAGGGAGGGAGGGTGTCAGATCACAGTGAGGCCTCCACTACCATTAATCCTTCACAGAAGAGGCACTTTTCCTCCCCTCTCTTACCACAGCCATACAACACACTACACAGTGGAGCTATCCACTCAGGCTCACAACGCCACAGCCATACAACACACTGTACAGTGGAGCTCTCAGGTTGTCTTATTTTTGCACATCTCAGAAGATTGCAATATATGTATGTTGTTTCTGAGATGGTCAACTTTTCTCCAGGCGTTGTGAGAGAGCTGACCCACCACTGACAGCAGGCTAACTATGAGCCACATGTTCTCTCTCTCAACCTCACTTTCCTCTCCTCCACTCTGCTCCTCCCTCTTTCCTTGCTACAAATGGAGACGTTCTGTTGCATGAATCATAGATGGGGAGGATTCAGTAGAAAGAAAAAAATTGAAAAACTAAAACGGCATCAACATTCCTATCATGGCTAGGCCTGAACTCAATCATTACTAACGCCTGCAGCGGTGTGTCGAGGTGGAAAGTGGGCCAGTAGTGTGGAAGTGGGATGGAGGGATACTGGAATTGGAGATAAGAAGAGGAGAGGAGGACAGGACTGTTCCAATATCCACACTAGCCTTCTATGAAGCAATGCATTGGGCATCCATTCTAAAAGGTACACTAGTGTGAATATTTGGATGTTGAATAGCACATACAGGTGGGGGAGGGGCAGAGACGCAGTCTACTTTGGGGTGTATTATATTAATCAAGGAGTGAGTGCCTTCATGGTTATGCCTAATAATCCACATCATTAACCTACAATTCATTTAGAAAGAGGAAAGGAGGGTATTCCTAAAGTCAGTCAGATTAATGATGCAGACGGAGAGCTGGCATGACTCACTGGGTTTTGGGATGTAACTATCCTGTCATATCCACCCCTTAGGGCTGCAGTCTGCTGGGCTGATAACTATCTCACAGCAACAAAACAACACATGCCCATCCATTAGGATGTTACCACTACTGCTGGTCTAAAAATTAACCAAGAGGACAGTGAGGTTAGAGGTCAGAGGTTACTAAAGAGATGGACAGAAGGGGGAAAATATTAGTATCCACCCTGACACCATAGGATCAAGTCTTCACACATTTCAGAGTCAGGTTCAATTCCGTTTCAATTCAGTCAATTCCCCATCTAAACTGAAATTCCAATTCATTTTCAATGAGGAAAATTGCAATGGAATTCACCCAAACCCTGACTCATTCCCCATATCCTCTGCTTCCCTATGAATGTGTTATAATACAGCAATGGAATATTTTCTATAATTTCTTAATGATGTTGGAATGTTTTACTAGCATAATGCAGATCGTCTCATCAGCTAAATGTCTGTGTACTGTAATATAGATGCATATGTCAATGTAATGTATGTTTCATACAGGCTAGCCTAATCATCTTATAATATATCTTGACAATACAAAGCCTGGTATCAGAAAGTGCATTTAAAAGACCCTCAATCACTCTGAAACAATCTAACACCGTAGATCCTAATTTACTCTTCATGAGTTACAGCCACTGTGTGTGTGTGTGTGTGTGTGTATGTGTGGTGCTAAATGTCAGGCAGACCCAGTCCCTCCTACACCCCTCTCTCTCTCTTGCATGTTGAACGGGCCAGCGTACTGATTAAAACCAGTGGATTGATTTTAGCCAGTAAATCCCAGAGAACCATCGGAGAGAGCTGCCACGAAACCCAATGATGAGATCAGTCCAATCAATGGAGAGGAGCTTCACTAATGAGGAGAGACTCCGAGAATCAGGCTAGCATAGAAACATCATTATTAGAACAGGCATTCCTATTCAAGTCAATTGAATGGTTGTCCTTTCTAGTAATTATTATTCTATGGCCACAGCAGCAGCAGTAGAGCTCATACAATTAGAACATATTACAGTTATGGGGACACTCTGTGGCATGCATGAGGCATGATGAACATCAGTTAGGCAGAACTGCCTGTCACGACCATGACCATACAGTATGTTAGATATCTGGTGGACGTTATGTTTTCAATATAGACACTGGACAAAGAAGAGGGGGATAGAGAGAGAAAGAGGGGGAGAGCAAGGGTGAGAGAGCGAGAGAGAGAGAGAGCGAGAGCGAGAGCGAGAGCGAGAGCGAGAGCGAGAGAGAGAGAGAGAGAGAGAGAGAGAGAGAGAGAGAACAGAGGGAGAGGGTAGGTCATTTTCTTAGTGTAAGCCGTTGGGGGGTTCTACTAAGCTAACATATGGAATTGTTTTAACATGTTCATACCATGGATCATTTAGCTATTACATTTTTGTAGGTATAAAAAAATATGTTAAATAATTATTTACTACTATAGCCCATAGAAACGCATTGAATAACACATTCATAAAGGGCAAAAAAGACAGTCAAAAAATAAATCATAAGGAATAAGGTTATGAAGTGTCTGTCCTATATCTAGGAGATAGGGACACATATTTAACCCCTTATTTTTGTTGCCACAAAACTACCTCCATACTTCCATTGATTTGTTTGAATTGCCTTCAGCCGACCCGGAGGACACCATCATGTTCGTGAAAGTCTCATCTATCCATAGAGTGGTCATATTAATAAGTAGGACAAACCATTCGGACACCGATTTTTGGTTTGTCTCCTGGTCTGACAAACAGTGCTGTCCCTCTGCCACTTTCCACCGCAGATGCGGAAAGGTGACATAGGAGGATGCGGTGGATTGAGACGCAGCCCATGCAGATATCTCTAGCTTAAACTGACGGATTTTGATGGGGATTTTTTTATTATGTTTATTATGCACGGGTGCGTCAATAGACTCTTAAGGATTAATTAGGATTTTGGCAGGCATTTTAAAAGGGGGACTTGATGTGCAGTAGCACCTTAGAATAGTTTTGAAAGTCACTTTAGCCATGATTTCAGTGTTTGGGTGATTGAAATGTAGATCATAGGCTACTACATAACTACCGTATCTCATTGAGTTTCTCATCTGCTCCAAAAACCCTCTGATACCTCCCTCTGCCAAATCCACTGGCTCTTCCCACTAACACCTCCCTCCTTCTGCCCTCTGCCCATCAACGGGCACTGTGCCACAGTCCGACCAATCAGATCAGAGGCCAGGGCTCGGATTAAAAAAGAGCCAGAGATTTGCACTGAAACAAATTACATTTACTATTTTTACGTTTCATTCTGCTCATGGGGGTCATGCAGTGGACGACGATGGCGGTGGTAAACATTACTTTATATAGGCTCCAAGTGGGTCTCTTATATAAAGGATTGACAATATCCACTATGAATGCAGCCAAAGGGTACCAATACATATTAATAATCACAGGCTCAGCCATACTGACATACTGTAGCCGACAGACACATATCTAGAGTAGGGTATCTGAGTATGGAATGAGATATAGGCTATAGGTTGATCATCATGATGTATGTAAATAATATCAAGGTAACATGAAGGTGTTACAGTATGCTGACGGCCAAATCATACTGATTCTACTAATAATAACCCATCCTGACCCACTGTAGCTAACACATATCTAGAGTAGCCTACAGTGGTATCTGTATATCTAGCGTAGCCTACAGTGGTATCTGTATATCTAGCGCAGCCTACAGTGGTATCTGTATATCTAGCGTAGCCTACAGTGGCATTTGTATATCTAGCGTAGCCTACAGTGGTATCTGTATATCTAGCGTAGCCTACAGTGGTATCTGTATATTTAGCGTAGCCTACAGTGGTATCTGTATATTTAGCGTAGCCTACAGTGGTATCTGTATATCTAGCGCAGCCTACAGTGGTATCTGTATATTTAGTGTGGGGGAATATAGAATGAGATCTGTGTATAGAATGAGATCTAGGTACTGTATCTAGGCTAGATGTGATGGGATATGAACAGGTGCAGCTTGGCAGGGCAGATCCAGGTTATCAGTTAGTCGGTTGTTTTCAGGTCAGTGGTTTTACAGTGGAGGGCCCTGGGGAGGTTCTACATTTACATTTACATTTACGTCATTTAGCAGACGCTCTTATCCAGAGCGACTCACAAATTGGTGCATTCACCCTATAGCCAGTGGGATAACCACTTTACATTTCTTATTTTTCTTTTCTTTTTTTCTTCTTTTTTTTTGGGGGGGGGTTATAATAACATACTGTAGGCTACAGGGTACACTACTCAGTTAGCACAACATATAGTGGGGCAGGCTATAGTGTCAGTAAGCTAGCACAACATTCAGTAGGCCAGTGGTTTTCAAACCTCTCCTCGGGAACCCCAGACGTTTAAATATTTAGTTGTAACCCTGAACTCGCTCACTTGATTCACCTAATCAATGTATGATTAGTTGAGAAGTTAAATCAGGTTTGCTGGCTCTGGAATAGTTCAATTACATGGAAAGGATGGGGGTCCCCAGGGGAGAAGTTTTGAAAACCCATGCTGTAGGCTAGTGTCAGTAGGCTACACGACCAGGATTCTATGACGTCGTACACACTACACATACATCAATATTGTGCAGCCACATTATAAGACTGGATGTGCTGTGCTTTCAGGCGTTGCTATGATATAGTAAGTCATGTCAGTAATGCATCAATGTTCAACACAGTCAAACGAAAGAGCTAAGGCCGGTCTGAGCGTGAATACTTTAGACCACTGTGACGCAGGTCATATAGCGGATGAGATAGAGGATATACATTTACATTTTAGTCATTTAGCAGACGCTCTTATCCAGAGCGACTTACATGAGCAATTATGGTTACGTGCCTTGCTCAAGGGCACATCGAAAGATGTTTCACCTAGTCGGCTCGGGGATTAGAACCAGCGAACTTTCGGTTACTGGCACAGAGGAGGGATGATATAGGATGAAGGATGTTGTTACCTGATGTGTCCCACAGACTGAGCTCCACACGCTGTTCCTCCAGTTCCAGACACGCTGTGTAGTTCTCAAACACCGTGGGCACATAGGTCTAAGCAGAGAAGCAACATAACCCGTCTGTCAATATCCCTGCTACTACTGATGGAATTTATCATTTCATAATTAGGACCTACATGAAAGGAAGCTTTCTAATGTGAAAATAGTACAAATTAGCAATTATGCAGTAAATGCTTTATGTCCCTATGTGCATGGAATATAGAAAAGTGGAAAAGGTGAACTAATGAAAAATTAAAATGAATGAAAAAATGTTTTGCATTATTATATATGGTTTATAAAAGAAAATTCAATGTGATGTGATGATCAGAAGCCTACAGTAGAAAAGTTGATATAATCCAATGTGAAAACTGAATTCTTGGAAATGCGCATCATGTAGCAGCTATAGGCAGCCTCTAGCTGAAGCGGATGGTGCACTATTAGAAATGAATCCCATCATCAGTTAGCATATATTCCTAACTTTCCAAAAACATTTATTAGGCTAATCAAATCCACAGAGGCATGTACTAACTCAATATGGATGCTCTGCAGAACATATATGATTTGTATCTTAAAATGTCAGTATTGCAACGTGAGAACAAATATTCGCATACCTCTGGATAACAATCCTTCGCGAGGACTTGCAAAATCGCCGTTTTTCCGCATTGAACATCGCCAACCAGAACCAGTTTACATCTCACCACCAACGGCTGCGTATTTCTCCTTTCCTTCATATTTGTAACAGTAAAAAACAAAAGACTTAAAAGAAAATGGGTAAAACGCGAAACCCCGAAGAAAAACGGTCCTCCGTCACTTAAGAGCACTGTAGCACTGTTGATTACTACTAATCGGATGCCTGCAGTTGATGTGAGAAAAAGAGGCAACACTGCGGCTCTTTATACTGAGCTCACAGCCAATGTGTGCGCGCGTGGTTTTCCTGAATTTCTAGCATTACTTTCACTGCCCCAAGGTTCTATTCTCCCCGATGACTCAAATTAAATTGGTTCTTTATCCTTATAAACAATCCTATGATGGATTGTTATAGAAAAGGTACCTAAAACCAATAGAATAATCTACATAAAATTATTATTACTTTGGTTATGCACAAGACAGTACAACTTAATTGTAGTCTTTTCTCTAGGGCCTAGACTAGAGTCAATGAGGCAATGCCTGTGGTGTAGAGATCCAAGTCAAACACAAATATGTAACAAACAATAAAGATTACCTTTGTAACTAACCATTAACCTCATTATTTCCAATGGCAGTTCTTTTAACATATTTTTCGATTTGCCTTTCAATACACTCAAAAAGCGACAGTATTAGTATGTTGGTCACTCGTTAAATCAAGTTGGTCTGTTATTCCTCAGGACATACTGTAGTGTGGTCTGTTGCTCTAGGACTTTGCTGCCACAAATTAAATCATTAGATGGACTTAACTCTGCTAGATCAACAGATCAATAGGCACCACAATAGAGTCAGCAGACCCTTTCCACTGTTAGATAATTAGTCTGCTTTCATCAGCACCACAGGCTCGAATTACTGGGTAGAGTCTGTCTCAGGCCAAGCTCAATCTAATTTGTCTGGAGAAATATGACAGTAATTACATTTTCAAAGTATTCTAAGCAGTAATGTAATTAACAAACCATCATCATCTTTTTATAGATATTTTTTCAAAAAGTAGTTTGAGCTCCGATTCTTGATTTCTCATCCATCTATTTAACTGTAGTGGTCAACTTCACAAAGGAAATAGCTAATAAGAAAAAACTGTTAGGTTAGTCACGATGATCTGTTGACTCTTCCCAATACTATCGACCCGTAGTGCTCCCTTTTGTCATCATGAAGTGCTTTGAGAGGCTAGTTAAGGACCATATCACCTCCACCTTACCCGACACCCTATATCGCCCCAATGATTGACTTCCACAGAGAGTCACAGCATGTCTCACAGTCCCACCAGAGGACGCAATCACCATTGCACTGCACACTGCCTTATCCCACCTGGACAAGAGAAATACCTATGTAAGAATGTTGTTCATCGACTACAGCTCAGCCTTCAACACCATTGTGCCCTCCAAGCTCATCACTAAGCTCAGAGCCCTGGGTCTGAACCTCTCCCTGTATAACTGGGTCCTGGAATTCCTGACGGACCGACCCCAAGTGGTGAAGGTAGGCAACAACACCTCCGTCACGCTGATCCTCAACACAGGGGACAGGGGTCCGTGCTCAGCCCCCTCCTGTACTCCCTGTTCACCCATGACTGCGTGGCCACGCACATCTCCAACTCAATCATCAAGTTTTCTGACGACACAACAGTGGTAGGCCTGATTACCAACAACAATAACACAGCCTACAGGGAGGAGGTTAGAGCCCTGGCGGAGTGGTGCCAGGAAAATAACCTCTCCCTCAACGTCAACCAAGCGAAAGAGCTGATCTGGGAATTTAGGAAACAGCAGAGAGAGCACGCCCCCATCCACATCGACGAGGACGCAGTGGAGCGGGTCAAAAGCTTCAAGTTCCTCGGCGTGCACATCACTGACAACCTGAAATGGTCCCTTCACACAGACAGCGTGGTGAAGAAGGCGCAACAGCACCTCTTCAACCTCAGGAGGCTGAATAAATTTGGCTTGGCCCTTAAGAACCTCACAACCTTCTACAGCTGCACAATTGAGAGCATCCTGTCGGGCTGTATCACCGCCTGGTACAGCAATTGCACCGTCTGCAACTGCAGGGCTCTCCAGAGGGTGGTATGGTCAGCCCACCGCATCTCTGGGTGATGCCCACCAGGACATCTACAGCACCCGGTGTCACAGGAAGGCCAAGAAGATCATCAAGGACCTCAGCCACCCGAGCCAAGGCCTGTTCACCCCGCCACCATCTAGAAGGTCTAGACAGTATAGGTGCATCAAAGCCAGGACCAAGAGACTGTTAAGCAGTCACCACTAGCCTTAGTCACTGTTTTGGCCGGCTACCACCCCATACTCTACCCTGCACCTTAAAGCCTGCTGCCCTGTGTACATAGAGTCATTGAACACTGGTCACATTAATAATGTTTACATACTGTTTTACCCACTTTATATGTACGTATATACTGTATTCTAGTCATTGAACACTGGTCCCTTTAATGATGTTTACATACAAAACACAACTTTATATGTATATACACTGCTCAAAAAAATTAAGGGAACACTTAAACAGCACAATGTAACTCCAAGTCAATCACACTTCTGTGAAATCAAACTGTCCACTTAGGAAGCAACACTGATTGACAATACATTTCACATGCTGTTGTGCAAATGGAATAGACAACAGGTGGAAATTATAGGCAATTAGCAAGACACCCCCAATAAAGGAGTGATTCTACAGGTGGTGACCACAGACCACTTCTCAGTTCCTATGCTTCCTGGCTGATGTTTTGGTCACTTTTTAATGCTGGCGGTGCTTTCACTCTAGTGGTAGCATGAGACGGAGTCTACAACCCACACAAGTGGCTCAGGTTGTGCAGCTCATCCAGGATGGCACATCAATGCGAGCTGTGGCTAGAAGGTTTGCTGTGTCTGTCAGCGTAGTGTCCAGAGCATGGAGGCGCTACCAGGAGACAGGCCAGTACATCAGGAGACGTGGAGGAGGCCGTAGGAGGGCAACAACCCAGCAGCAGTTCCTGCAATGCAAGACAATGCTAGACCTCATGTGGCTGGAGTGTGTCAGCAGTTCCTGCAAGAGGAAGGCATTGATGCTATGGACTGGCCCGCCCGTTCCCCAGACCTGAATCCAATTGAGCACATCTGGGACATCATGTCTCGCTCCATCCACCAACGCCACGTTGCACCACAGACTGTCCAGGAGTTGGCGGATGCTTTAGTCCAGGTCTGGGAGGAGATCCCTCAGGAGACCATCCGCCACCTCATCAGGAGCATGCCCAGGCGTTGTAGGGAGGTCATACAGGCACGTGGAGGCCACACACACTACTGAGCCTCATTTTGACTTGTTTTAAGGACATTACATCAAAGTTGGATCAGCCTGTAGTGTGGTTTTCCACTTTAATTTTGAGTGTGACTCCAAATCCAGACCTCCATGGGTTGATAAATTTGATTTCCATTGATAATTTTTGTGTGATTTTGTTGTCAGCACATTCAACTATGTAAAGAAAAAAGTATTTTATAAGATTATTTCATTCATTCAGATCTAGGATGTGTTATTTTTGTGTTCCCTTTATTTTTTTGAGCAGTGTATATTTATTCTGGTCTCTGATATTTTCTTATTTTTATTTGTTTTTCTTGTTTATGTGTGTATAGTTTTTACAATTATTACTAGGTATTCCTGCAATGTTGAAACTAGAAAGAAAAGCATTTCGTGGCACCTTCGATAACATCTGCAAATCTGTGTATGCGACCAACAAAATTTGATTTGATTTGATTGAATAGATGCAATTTGCATTGACTCTTCCCAATTTGCATTGAAGCCCTATGATCTCGGGGATGTATATCATGGGGTGTTGTGATCCAAAAGTATTGTTTGTCTATTGCCTGCAAATCATGTTGAATTTCACAAGTCAGATCTAATTGAGCTCAACACCTCAAAACCTCATAGCTTTATCTCAATTACCCATACCCATGGGAAACCGGCCCTTAGAATGTCCCAGTTTAATCTTACAAATACATAGATGAAAAAGTATTGATTTCACCTATCAATTGATTCATGATTAGCAAAGGACAATTGTCTGTATTCAGAATGTTGGTTTGGTACACAGAGGTGTATCCCATGCTGTTTGAATGTCTCAGCAGATCGTTGAGATATAGTGAGAGAGGCTATAGGAGCAATGACCCATGTCTGTATTCAGGATGTTGGTAGTGTATTCCGTGCTGTTTGAGCCGATCAGCAGATGTAAATTATTTGAGATAGTGAGATAAATAAGGGTCTGTTTGAAAGGGGGTCATATAAACATTGCCATATATTTTTTTACAGGGAACATACAACATCTTCTGGCAGAAATGGGCAATAGAGAGATAGTGAGATGGTCACAGAAGTGTATTCCATGCTATTAGAGTGGATGAGCAGAGAAAATATTAGAGAAATAGTGAGACAGTGAGAGAGGCTTTAGGACGGAGCCAAGACCCCCTGCAGGGGACCAGATGCCGCCAGGAGTCGAGTCAGAAGTTACACCTCTAATCATCCAGAGAGACAGACGTTACATTTCACACCTCAAGGTTACTGTATGTAAAGTGGTCTTAACACAACAAACTGGACATTAAAAGACAAAAGTCAATTCATATAACCCTCCTCCTTAGTGGCTAGATGTGACCGACCGGGGGTTCAAATCCATGTCTACTGCCTGTCTCTGCTACAAGACTGTGTTAGCCCAGTGAACTAAAGCCTAGGGCTAGGCATTAGCTTGGGGAGCTAGCGCAAGTCTTCAGCCATGTCTTTCAGGCTAGGTTACTCATCACCACCTCTGAACCATCTCCGTCACAGCTAGCTAAATTAACTTATCTGTCAACCTCAACCAATCATTCCCCTCTTAGTTTTATGGCTCTAGTGGGTCAACGCAATCTGACGTTTGTTTGAATTTGTCAGCCCAATACATCTTGTTTCCCTCAAACACAGCTCTTATTGTAGGTTTACCCCATGGCCTGTCAACTCACTGGAAGACAAGTAGCAAACGCTGAGTGAAATATATAAATAGGGACAAGGTAGGTATCCCTCGTCATGATTGTTGCACGTCATTTGTTATGACACAGTCATATCTGAAAATATGGGAGGGAGGGAGGGAGGGAGAGAGAGAGAGAGAGCGAGATAGGGAGGGAGGGAGGAGGGAGGGAGGGAGGGAGGGAGGGAGAGCGAGGCAGGCAGGCAGGGAGAGGGGAGGCAGTTGGCAGGAAGGCAGTCAGGGAGGGAGGGAGGGAGGGAGGGAGGGAGGGAGGGAGGGAGGGAGGGAGGGAGGGAGGGAGGGAGGGAGGGAGGGAGGGAGGGAGAGACAGGCAAGCAAGCAACCAAGCAGGAAGAGAGAGGCATGGAGAGGCCGGAAGGGAAAGGCAGGAAGTGAGGCAGGCAGCCAGGGAGTGAGAGAGCCCAGCAGGCAGGCTTGCACAGGGTATTCCAGGGCTCTCCTCTACCCACAGCCTGGCCTAGTCTAATTAAGTGGGGAGAGCTGGAGAGAACACTACTGTAAAACACACACAGGCACGTGCCACACACGCAGACACAGGTAGGCACGCACATACAGGGAGGCACGCACGTACACACACCGTTCCCAAATTCCTCAAAAAATATGAAAAAAAGACAAGTCTGCTCTGTGTTCCCCTGCCGGCATCAAACCTGCCAACTATGGGTGGTAGAGACACAGGTAAAGGCTCTGAACAGTCACTCACTGACTTCCCTGTCATCTCCGACCTGTCTGGTGACTGTTTGAATAGCTCAGCCCAGCCAGATTATATCACGACACTCACTATAATCATACCTCAGTAATTTACACATTTTCACTGAGACTGCCGTGGAGCCTTTGTTTTGATCATTGAGGTGTTGCTACTCAAATCAGTTCTATTACAACAACACATTCTCCCTAGTCTGAAATGAATTGTTCCTCAGACAGCCACAGTAGCCTAATCAGTCTGCCGGTCAACAAACTGCTTGACTGCTCTTTGGAAGCTTGTTCACAAGCTTTCAAAAGGATCATCCATCCATTGTGTACACTCTAGCTGCTCTATGTTGGACATGTACATCCAATGTATTCATGACACACCCAGCCATGATATTGCTCTGCTCTGCATAATCATTTATTCATATTTATATTTCTAGCTTCATTTAAATAATTCTGTCCCCAGAAAGCACAGATGGATGACAGGGGATGAAATTGCCTGGGGTTGGGGGTAAAAAAGGGGAGAGTAAAAAAAGAAGAAGATATTATACAGAACATATTCAGTATCTATTGATTATTGGTGTCACACCCTGGCTCTGGGGACTCTATATGTTGAGCCAGGGTGTGTAGATTCTATGTGTTCTATTTCTATGTTGGCCAGTGTGGTTCTCAATCAGAGGCAACGAGTGTCAGCTGTGGCTGGTTGTCTCTGATTGGGAACCACATTTAAACAGGCTGTTTTCCCACAATAGTTGTGGGATCTTGTTCCTTTTGGTTTGTTCCGTGTTGGTTGTGTTTAACCCAGGACGTCACGTTATCGTTTATTGTTTTGTTCGTGTTATCACTTTTGATAATAAAGTATGTTCGCTCATCACGCTGCGCCTTGGTCCTCCTCCTTCGACGATCGTGACAGAAGATCCCACCATATCAGGACCAAGCAGCGTGTCCAGGAGCAGGCGGCGGGAAAGGAGCTGGAGAGGTTGGCGATGGCCCAGGTGGGCCAATTGTGGTCCTGGGAGGACATGCTCGGGGGAAAAGGGCCATGGGCTAAGGTTAAGGCCCTGGCGAGAGAGGAGCAACGGCGTCAACAGTGTCGTCGTCGGACGGACGAGAGGCAACCCCAGAAAATTTTTAGGGGGGGCACACGGCATGGGCGACTGGGCAGCAGGAGGCTGCCACAGGGCGAGATGGGAGATTAGGAGAAGCGGCGTCAACCGGGCCGTGGTCGGACAGGCGAGAGGCACCCCCAAGAATTTTTTAGGGGGGGGCACACGGCATGGGCGACTGGGCAGCAGGAGGCTGCCACAGGGCGAAATGGGAGATTAGGCGAGGAGGCCACCGGGTTTGGGGGGCCAGAAGGCAGGTTGGCGGAGCCTGGATGGAGAGCAGAGCCAACTCCCTGTACTCAGGCATGGCAGCATGAGACTGGGCAGGTTCCGGGGTATGCGGAGCTGCGTACTGTGCCACGAGTGGTCCGGCATAGTCCGGTACGTCCTGTGCGAGCACCCCGCACGTGTCGTGCGAAGGTGGGCATGCAGCCAGGACGGAGTGTGCCGGCTCAGCGCTCGTGGTCTCCAGTGCCTCTCCTCGGTCCCGGTTATCACTTTTGATAATAAAGTATGTTCGCTCATCACGCTGCGCCTTGGTCTACTCCGTTCAACGATCGTGACAATTGGCTGTATTCAGATCATAATGAATTAATTTGATTTTTTAAACAACAGATAATCCATTGTATTTAATTTGTTAGAAAGATGCAGGGATTTGGTGATGTGCCAAAACCATATTGGATGAAATTCGATGGGGTGGGATTATTAGTAGGAGTTGCATGACAGCAGACTTCCCACTCTAAATCTTTGTCATACAGATGTAGGATCTTAATTTGAGCCAGTTTGCCACAGCAGGAAAATAATCCTGCAGTAACAGGAAATGTGAATTATTATGTGGATTATAATCAATGGACTTTTTTTGTAGGGGTTGATACATTTTTCGTTAGGCCAAATCAAGTCTGACTTTTTAAAGTAGAAATAACAAACTTTAGAAGCCTTTTTTAAACCTTGAATACACTACAAATTTGCGTTTTCTGCATGCAGGAAGTTTCTCAGAAACAAAAGAGTGATCAAATTAAGATCCTACATATGTACTTTTTCTTCTTATAGAGCAGGGATCATCAACTAGATTCAACAGGGGGCTAATTTTTTCTTGAGCGGATGGTTGTGTGGACAGAACATTAAAAAAACATAATCATTTCAAACCTTGATTACATTTGGGGACATTGCCCTGCGTATGGTGCTGTCCTTCGAATGGGACGTTAAAACAGGTGTCCTGACTCTCTGTGGTCATTGAAATTCCCATGGCACTTGTTGTAAGAGTAGGGGTGTTCACCCCGGTGTCATGGCTAAATTCCCAACCTGGCCACATTCCATCATGGCCACCTAATCATCCCCCTCATTCCTAATTGGCATATATCACTCCTCACCTCTCCACCTGATAGCTGATGTGTGGTGAGCGTTCTGGCACAAAAATGGTCGCCGTGCATCACTGAGGTGGGTGCTACACATTGATGGTGGATGAGGTGAGTTTCCCCCTACTTTTTAATGCGCTTTGAGTACCTCAGTTAGCAGAAAAGTGCTATATACAGTGCATTCGGAAAGTAATCAGACTCCTTAACTTGTTCCACATTTTGTTGTTACAGCCTTATTCTAAATTGTTTTTTTTCATCATCAATCTACACACAATACCCAATAATGACAAAGCAAAAACAGGTTTTTAGAAATGTTGGCAAATTTATATAAATCGGAAATATCACATTTTCATAAGTATTCAGACCCTTTACACAGCACTTTGTTGAAGCACCTTTGGCAGCGATTACAGCCTTGAGTCTTCTTGGGAATGACGCTACAAGCTTGGCACACCTGTATTTGGGGAGTTTCTCCCATTCTTCTCTGCAGATCCTCTCAAGCTCTGTAAGATTGGATGTGGAGCGTCGCTGCACAGCTATTCCCAGGTCTCTCCAGAGATGTTCGATCAGGTTCAAGTCTGGGTTCTGGTTGGGTCACTCAAGGACATTCAGAGAAATGTCCCGAAGCCACTCCCGCACTGTCTTGGTTGTGTGCTTAGGGTCGTTTGTACTGTTGGAAGGTAAACCTTCGCCCCAGTCTGAGGTCCTAAGTGCTCTGGAGCAGGTTTTCATCAAGGATCTCTCTGTACTTTGCTCCTTTCATCTTTCCCTCGATCCTGACTAGTGTCCCAGTCCCTGCCACTGAAAAACATCCCCACAGCATGATGCTGCCACCACCATGCTTCACCGTAGGGATGGTGCCAGGTTTCCTCCAGACATGACGTTTGGCATTCAGGCCAAAGAGTTCTATCTTGGTTTCATCAGACCAGAGAATCTTGTTTCCCATTGTCTGAGAGTCCTTTAGGTGCCTTTTGGCGAACTCCAAGCGGGCTGTCATGTGCCTTTTACTGAGGAGTGGCTTCCGTCTGGCCACTCTACCATAAAGGCCTGATTGGTGGTTGTTCTTCTGGAAGGTTCCCACATCTCCACAGACAAACTCTGGAGCTCTGTCAGAGTGACCATCGGGTTCTTGGTCACCTCCCTGAACAAGGCCCTTCTCCCCCGATTGCTCAGTTTGGCCGGTCGGCCAGCTCTAGGAAGAGTCTTGGTGGTTCTAAACTTCTTCCATTTAAGAATGATGGAGGCCACTGTGTTCTTGGGGACCTTCAATGCTGCAGACATTTTTTGGTACCCTTCCCCAGATCTGTGCCTCGACACAATCCTGTCTCGGAGCTCTACGGACAATTCCTTCGACCTCGTGGCTTGGTTTTTGCTTTGACATGCACTGTCAACTGTGGGACCTTATATAGACAGGTGTGTGCCTTTCCAAATAATGTCCAATCAATTGAATTTACCATAGGTGGACACCAATCAAGTTGTAGAAACATCTCAAGGATGATCAATGGAAACAGGATGCATCTGACCTCCACTTTGAGTCTCATAGCAAAGGGTCTGAATACTTATGTTAATATATTTTTATTTTTTTTATAAATTTGCTACAATTTCTACAAACCTGTTTTCACTTCGTTATTATGGGGTATTGTGTGTAGGTTGCTGAGGATTATAATTGTTTTAATCCATTTTAGAATAAGGCTGTAACGTAACAAAATGTGGAGAAAGTCAAGGCGTCTGAATACTTTCCGAAGGCACTGTATAATATTAAAACAACACAGACTATGGAGAGTTTTACGCACATCCAAACTTGTCACAGTAGCTGGGCAAATATTCAATATAAAGAGAAAGGGATAATGTCCACTCATCATTATACTGCTCTCAAATATAATGTTTCATGTACATATTGGAACCATCTTACAGATCACATTCACACTTCTCCAGAAATTGCATTGCAATGGCACCATGGACGTTCTCACCATAAAACCAGGACAGTGTGAATCATTCTAATAAGTTTGATTTGAATAAAATTCAACAAAAAAGAAGCAATCAGTAAAAAATATGGAAATGCATGTAAAATGTAATGATATAAAAAGATTGTCTGGATAAAAAGACATGACGCATTGCTGTTGAGCCAGCCTTCATTATAGTAGGCCTACGGTAAGGGTAGCCTACGGAGGGATTTGGGTTTTTAAAAATGTGAAACGGGAAACAAGCAATTCTTACAGGAAAAAAACGTCTAAACCGGTTCACTGAGGTTCTCATCTCTCCTTTCGTGATGGGCATGGACACATCTAGCCTACATCATGGAGGGGGTTTTATGCACCTCCAACGCATAATAATGTAGGCCTGCCTAGATAAAAAGGGAATGTCAGCTCACTGTTTTGCTACTCTAAACTTGATATTTTAATAAAGCTTTGGTGATTAAGATTCATTTCCAAGGTGCCTCACCAGCCCTTATCGACAGTTTTGACTTGCCTACTTGATTGCAATGAGCAGGTCAAAATAAAAAACAGCCTTCATTGAGAGGAGGGGAGGCTATCAGTGGAGGCTCCTCAGAGGAGGAAGGGGAGGACCATCCTCCTCAGTGAATTTCATAAAAATGTAAATTGGAAAACATTTAGAAAGTTATCCTTTTTAGATAAAACTATACTAAATATAATCACGTCACCAAATAACTGATTAACACTATTATGCAAAGAAGGTCTACATTAGCCTCAACAGCACTCTGTAGGGTAGCACCATGGTGTATCCGGAGGATAGCTAGCTTCCGTCCTCCTCTGGGTACATTGACTTCAATACAAAGCCTAGGAGGCTCATGGTGCTCACCTCTTTCCATAGACTTGCACAGTAACTATGACAACTTCCAGATTACGTCCTCCAGCCCATCAGAGCTCTTGCAGCATGAACTGACATGTTGTCCACCCAATCAAAGGATCAGAGAATGAATCTGCTACTGAAAGCATAAGCTACAGCTAGCTAGCACTGCAGTGTATAACATGTGGTGAGTAGTTGACTCAAAGAGAGAGAAAGACAATAGTTGAACAGTTTTGAACAAATTAATTTCTTCCTAAATGAAGGAGAAGCAAGAGAGAAATAGAGAGAGAGAGATTTCCTATTTTTTCACTTTCAGTTTCACTTACATAGCTAGCAAATGTAGCTAGCTAGTTTAGCCTACTGAAACACCTTGCTCAAACAGAGCGACGTTATGTTAGCTAGCTGGCTATGACTTTCCAACACAACACTGGAACTATTCCAAGTCAAGGTAAGCTTTTGGTATTACTCATTTATTGCCACCGGGGCCCGCCGGTGTAACTGCTTACTGACTGTACACTAACGTTACTGCATGATTGTAGCGGGTTTACCAACGCGTTAGTTCTATTAGCTATGCTGACTATGACGTTACTTTAGCTAATATGGTGACAACGATGTAGGCTGTGTGTAGCGGTTTGGTTTGGAAAGGTTTTTTCGCCTGGTCACATACAGCTGATGTGTTGTGCATTGAAGTCCACAAGAGAAGGGAAAAGGTGAGAGGAGGAGAGCGCATGGATGCGAGAAGGACTACAACGTGGCTGCTATGAAAGTGTTTACGCGTGATCAGGGTTGTATTCATTCCACCGATTCTGTTGAAAAAGTGTCTTAAGCGGAAGCAAACGGAACAAATGGGGATAAACATACCTACATTATTCCAATAGAAACTCTCGTTTGTAACTGTTGGACTAATGATTACACCCTATATCAGCTAGATGCGGTACTGAATGTCACTGTCTGTCAACGTGTCACTGTCTGTCACCTGAAATTTGTCTCTCGACCTGTGTGCACCTACATTGTAAACTTTCATTCATAGACTAGGTTGTAGCAACCTCATGATGGGTATAGGGAAAATTCGAGTAGTAGCCTAAACCTATCGCGGTTACATTGAACTGAGTGAATGGAATATGAATGAGAGTCAACCAATATGCTGTAATAGAAATAAGGCCATGCTCATGAAAAATAAAATTGTCCTCCCTCATCTTAAACGGCACTGACCGCCACTGGGTGCTATGCTTGGTTTTTAATCAAATAAAACGAAATGGGAAAAAACATGAGTTTATTATGTTTCTAAATACCAAGTATACAGGCACCAAAAGCACATTACTCTTGTTCAATGCGCATATGGGCTGTGTGCGTCATGGCTGGATAGGCTGCGTTTCCGATGTCAAAATTCATGCCAACCAAAACAGCTTTTGGTTGGTCTTAAATATCCGTATAAGCGATGCCTGAAATGAACACAATGATAATTTGTTGAGAACTGTATTCATAAGAGGGAAAATGTATTGGCATTACAGCATAGGACAAAGGCTTCAATGGGATAGAACAACCTGCTGTATGAAAATTAGTTGTTCCAGCCCAACAATATCTTTAATCTTTATATGACACTAAAACACCTGCATGAATTAAACACAACCAAACAATCAAGAGCCCTGATGGCATAGGTGACCTGAAGTGATATTATAACATCAGGTGTGTTTTTCATTTGTTTATGTACTGTAGGTTCACCAGCTGACCTCTATCAAGACCTCCATGTTGACTGGATTCCCACTGTGAAGATGAGCAATGCTGCAGCAGCATCAGTTTCTACTTCTACTACATTGTTTGTCCTTTTCCAGATATGAAAGGAGACATCCCTCAGTTACACAAGATGGTTGTCATATGCTGTGCTTTGGTCAATCTGAATGATTCTGTTGTGCTATTTGAGTAGAGAGCACCTTCACCTTGTCGTCATGACAAAAGTGCCCCCTTAAACCGTATGAATATACAGTTGAAGTCGGAAGTTTACAGACACTTAGGTTTGAGTCATTAAAACTTGTTTTTCAACCACTCCACAACTTTCTTGTTAACAAACTATAGTTTTGGCAAGTCGGTTAGGACATCTACTTTGTGCATGACACAAATAATTTTTCCAACAATTGTTTACAGACAGATTATTTCACTTATAATTCACTGTATTACAATTCCAGTGGGTCAGACGTTTACATACACTAAGTTGACTGTGCCTTTAAACAGCTTGGAAAATTCCAGAAAAAGATGTCATGGCTTTAGAAGCTTCTGATAGGCTAATTGACATAATTTGAGTCAATTGGAGGTGTACCTGTGGATGTATTTCAAGGCCTATCTTCAAACTCAGTGCCTCTTTGCTTGACATCATGGGAAAATCAAAAGAAATCAGCCAAGACCTCAGAAAAAAATGTGTAGACCTCCACAAGTCTGGTTCATCCTTGGGAGCAATTTCCAAATGCCTGAAGGTACCACGTTCATCTGTACAAACAATAGTACGCAAGTATAAACACCATGGGACCACGCAGCCATCATACCTCTCAGGAAGGAGACGCGTTCTGTCTCCTAGAGATGAACGTACTTTGGTGCGAAAAGTGCAAATCAATCCCAGAACAACAGCAAAGGACCTTGTGAAGATGCTGGAGCAAACAGGTACAAAAGTATCTATATCCACAGTAAAATGAGTCCTATATCGACATAACCTGAAAGGTCGCTCAGCAAGGAAGAAGCCACTACTCGAAAACCGCCATAACAAAGCCAGACTACGGTTTGCAACTGCTCATGGGGACAATGATCGTACTTTTAGGAGAAATGTCCTCTGGTCTGATGAAACAAAAATAGAACTGTTTGCCCATAATGACCATCGTTAGGTTTTATAGGAAAAAGGGGATGCTTGGAAGCCGAATAACACCATCCCAACCGTGAAGCACGGGGGTGGCAGCATCATGCTGTGGGGGTGCTTTGCTGCAGGAGGGACTGGTGCACTTCACAAAATAGATGGCATCATGAGGAAGGAAAATTATGTGGATATATTGAAGCAACATCTCAAGACATCAGTCAGGAAGTTAAAGCTTGGTCGCAAATGGGTCTTCCAAATGGACAATGACCCCAAGTATACTTCCAAAGTTGTGGCAAAATGGCTTAAGGACAACAAAGTCAAGGTATTGGAGTGGCCATCACAAAGCTCTGACCTCAATCCTATAGAACATTTGTGGGCAGAACTGAAAAAGCGTGTGCAAGCAAGGAGGCCTACAAACCTGACTCAGTTACATCAGCTCTGTCAGGAGGAATGGGCCAAAATTCACCCAACTTATTGTGGGAATCTTGTGGAAGGCTACCCGAAACATTTGACCCAAGTTAAACAATTTAAAGGCAATGCTACCAAATACTAATTGAGTGTATGTAAACTTCTGACCCACTGGGAATGTGATGAAAGAAATAAAAGCTGAAATAAATCATTCTCTCTGCTATTATTCTGACATTTCACATTCTTAAAATAAAGTGGTGATCCTAACTGACCTAAGACAGGGAATTTTTACTAGTTATTAAATGTTAGGAATTGTGAAAAACGTAGTTTAAATGTATTTGGCTAAGGTGTATGTAAAATTCTGACTTCAACTGTATAAAATGTAATTTGGAACAGCCTGTAAAAGACTATTGTTCATGATATTGTAAACATATTGTACTTTAATAATAGGTTATATTGTTTTATGGGTCAAATTAAAAGTATTTTGTGTGTCATCTCTGGTTTGCCTTGCCCCATTGAAAAACATGTATTTCTTCCTTTCTTTTACAATTTAAACACATTTAGCATAGACAATGTAATTGTTGTGGTAGTCTTAGGCAAACCATCTTCATTATCACAGTGGCACCTCCAAGTGCCACTCAGACCTTCTGGGAGAAAAGTATCTGGCATTGAACTTGGTAGAAGTAGTTGTGTGTACTCAGAACAGAACAGCCTGAATTCTTCGGGGCATGGCGTTCAATCGTTGCTCAATTGGTATCAAAGGACATAACGTGTGCCAGGAAAACATTCCCCACACCAGTAAACCACATCCACAAGCCTGTACTGTTGACTCCAGTCAGGATGGGTCAATGGACTCATGCTGCTTATGCCAAATCCTGACTCTGCTATCAGCATGATGCAACAGGAACCAGGATTCGTCGGATCAGGCAATGTTATTCCACTCCTCAATTGTCCAGTGTTGGTGATTGCAAGCCCACTGGAGCCGCTTCTTCTTGTTTTTAGCTGATAAGAGTGGAACCAAAAAGTTGCCTCCATTCAGGTGTGCTGCAGACTTACTACATACAGTGCATTCGGAAAGTATTCAGACCCCTTCCCTTTTTCCACATTTTGTTAGGTTACAGCCTTATTCTAAAATGGATTAAAATATATATATATATTCTTATCAATCTACACACAATACCCCATAATGACTAAGCGAAAACAGGTTTTTAGAAATGTTAGCAAAAACAGAAAAAATAAACACAAATACATTATTTACGTAAGTATTCAGACCCTTTGCTATGAGACTCGAAATTGAGCTCAGATGCATCCTGTTTCCATTGATCATCCTTGAGATGTTTCTACAACTTGATTGGAGTCCACCTGTGGTAAATTCAATTGATTGGACATGATTTGGAAAGGCACACACCTGTCTATATAAGGTCACACAGTTGACAGTGCATGCAAGAGCAAAAACCAAGCCTTGAGGTCGAATGAATTGTCCGTAGAGCTCCGAGACAGGATTGTGTCGAGGTACAGATCTGGGGAAGGGTACCCAAAACTTTCTGCAGCGTTGAAGGTCCCCAAGAACACAGTGGCCTCCATCATTCTTAAATGGAAAAAGTTTGGAACCACCAAGACACTTCCTAGAGCTGGCCGCCCGGCCAAACTGAGCAATCGGGGGAGAAGTGCCTTGGTCATGAAGGTGACCAAGAACCCGATGGCCACTCTGACAGAGCTCCAGAGTTCCTCTGTGGAGATGGGAGAACCTTCCAGAAGGACAACCATCTCTGCAGCACTCCACCAATCAGGCCTTTATGGTAGAGTGGCCAGACGGAAGCCACTCCTCAGTAAAAGGCACATGACAGCCCGCTTGGAGTTTGCCAAAAGGCACCTAAAGGACTCTTAGACCATGAGAAACAAGATTATCTGGTCTGATGAAACCAAGATAGAACCCTTTGGCCTGAATGACAAGCGTCACGTCTGGAGGAAACCTGGCACCATCCCTACGGTGAAGCATGGTGGTGGCAGCATCATGCTGTGGGGATGTTTTTCAGCGGCAGGGACTGGGAGACTAGTCAGGATCGAGGGAAAGATGAAAGGAGCAAAGTACAGAGAGATCCTTGATGAAAACCTGCTCCAGAGCGCTCAGGACCTCAGACTGGGGCGATGCTTCACCTTCCAACAGGACAACGACCCTAAGCAAACAGTCAAGACAACACTGGAGTGACTTCGGGACATGTCTCTGAATGTCCTTGAGTGGCCCAGCCAAAGACCGGACTTGAACCTGATCAAACATCTCTGGAGAGACCTGAAAATAGCTGTGCAGCGACGCTCCCCATCCAAACGGATCTGCAGTGAAGAATGGGATAAACTCCCCAAATACAGGTGTGCCAAGCTTGTAGCGTCATACCCAAGAAGACCAGAGGCAGTAATCGCTGCCAAAGGTGCTTCAACAAAGTACTGAGTGTCTGAATACTTATGTAAATGTTTATTTCCGTTTCTATAAACTGTTTTTGCTTTGTCATTATGGGGTATTGTGTGTAGATTGATAAGGGAAAATAACAATTTAATCCATTTTAGAATAAGGCTGTAATGTAACAAAATGTGGAAAAAGTCAAGGGGTTTGAATACTTTCTGAATGCACTGTACATCACAACCCAGTGTATTGCATTTGCACTTCAGACATCTCTCGTCTCTTAGTTCAAAGTCCTCTTCGTGTCCATGTACAGTGAGGGAAAAAAGTATTTGATCCCCTGCTGATTTTGTACGTTTGCCCATTGACAAAGACATGATCAGTCTATAATTTTAATGGTAGGTTTATTTGAACAGTGAGAGACAGAATAACAACAAAAAAATCCAGAAAAACGCATGTCAAAAATGTTATAAATTGTTTTGCATTTTAATGAGGGAAATAAGTATTTGACCCCTCTGCAAAACATGACTTAGTACTTGGTGGCAAAACCTTTGTTGGCAATCACAGAAGTCAGACGTTTCTTGTAGTTGGCCACCAGGTTTGCACACATCTCAGGAGGGATTTTGTCCCACTCCTCTTTACAGATCTTCTCCAAATCATTAAGGTTTCGAGCCTGATGTTTGGCAACTCGAACCTTCAGCTCCCTCCGCAGATATTCTATGGGATTAAGGTCTGGAGACTGGCTAGGCCACTTCAGGACCTTAATGTGCTTCTTCTTGTGCCCCTCCTTTGTTGCCTTGGCCGTGTGTTTTGGGTCATTGTCATGCTGGAATACCCATCCACGACCGATTTTTAATGCCCTGGCTGAGGGAAGGAGGTTCTCACCCAAGATTTGACGGTACATGGCCCCGTCCATCGTCCCTTTGATGCGGTGAAGTTGTCCTGTCCCCTTAGCAGAAAACACCCCCAAAGCATAATGTTTCCACCTCCATGTTTGATGGTGGGGCTGGTGTTCTTGGGGTCATAGGCAGCATTCCTCCTCCTCCAAACACGGCGAGTTGAGTTGATGCCAAAGAGCTCGATTTTGGTCTCATCTGACCACAACACTTTCACCCAGTTCTCCTCTGAATCATTCAGATGTTCATTGGCAAACTTCAGACGGCCCTGTATATGTGCTTTCTTGAGCAGGGGGACCTTGCGGGCGCTGCAGGATTTCAGTCCTTCACGGCGTAGTGTGTTACCAATTGTTTTCTTGGTGACTATGGTCCCAGCTGCCTTGAGATCATTGACAAGATCCTCCCGTGTAGTTCTGGGCTGATTCCTCACCGTTCTCATGATCATTGCAACCCCACATGGTGAGATCTTGCATGGAGCCCCAGGCCAAGGGAGATTGACAGTTCTTTTGTGTTTCTTCCATTTGCGAATAATCGCAACAAATGTTGTCACCTTCTCACCAAGCTGCTTGGCGATGGTCTTGTAGCCCATTCCAGCCTTGTGTAGGTCTACAATCTTGTCCCTGACATCCTTGGAGAGCTCTTTGGTCTTGGCCATGGTGGAGAGTTTGGAATCTGATTGATTGATTGCTTCTGTGGCCAGGTGTCTTTTATACAGGTAACAAACTGAGATTAGGAGCACTCCCTTTAAGAGTGTGCTCATAATGTCAGCTCGTTACCTGTATAAAAGACACCTGGGAGCCAGAAATCTTTCTGATTGAGAGGGGGTCAAATACTTATTTCCCTCATTAAAATGCAAATCAATTTATAACATTTTTGACATGCGTTTTTCTGGATTTTTTTGTTGTTATTCTGTCTCTCACTGTTCAAATAAACCTACCATTAAAATTATAGACTGATAATTTCTTTGTCAGTGGGCAAACGTACAAAATCAGCAGGGGATCAAATACTTTTTTCCCTCACTGTACATTGTGAAAGCAGAATTACATTTGGATGGTCTACATGTTCATGGTTAAAAATAATAATTGCATTTCAAATAATGAAACTCAGATATATGCTATGCTTTGTTGACTTGTGTGTCCCCCTGGGGGCAGAAGTGCTGGTTCCCCCTTTCGGTCAGTGGGTCCCTCTTCCCACTGATCCCCCTCCAATCCAGACAGGACTTCATGCTGTCTTCCAAACCATTGTGTTTTATTTAAACACCAATGCCTGCTTGTCTTCTGTACTCTATTATTACAGGTTGCATACACTGTGGTATTCTAGTAGGAGAGTGTATACAAGTGTAGTGCTCTGAATGTAGTTATTTCTGATAAAATGTGTTATCCAACTGCCCCACAGTCCAAAATAATAAAAAAAGGTTGATATAGTAGTCTATCAAATTAATCAGACCAATTATTTTACTAAATTGAACTTTGATAATATTTAACTGCTTCGCTTAAGTAAAATGTTAAAAACTTCTTCCAATACCACAAAAATACTTTTAAAGACTTAAAGCAAGTCCCACAATGTTTCTTCATGGAAAATTACCATCTAGTTATGGAAACTTATTTTAGTCTTTCAAATATAATATTTTGTGTTAAAATATAGATTGGCTGCCACTGCAATGGAAATGTTTTTCAGATAGTCATGTTATGTTTACATTGTTTCTATGGTTACCACTATGTGTGTGACTGACTGATCAAATGCAGTCTGCATGGATAACGTGAAATCATCCTTACCCATTCTGTCTATATTTCAGCCACTTTATTCTTTATATGTAACATTATAGTGAGAGAAGTCAGAGGAATAGGAGAGGGATGCTATGAGGTAGGTGGCGAGTGATAGATAGAAGGATTAAGGGAGAGATTAATGAAGAGAGAGAATAACAGATTAGATGGATAGATAGATTGAGGGATTGAGGGAGGGAGGGAAGGAAGGGGGGAGGGAGGAATGGACAGAAGGATGGAGGGATGAATCAAGAGAGGGAATGAGCAATGGATTGACGGATGAATAGATAAATTGAGAAAGGGAGAGGAGAAAAGAAAGGCTTGACCAGAACAGATGGGCATTGCCCCGCTCTGAGAGAGCAGCAGATGCCACAGAAATGCCCCCAGAACCTCAGTGCCAGCCAGGCCACTAAACAACAGTAAAGAGACAGACAGAGACACAGGGCACACGGGCTCTACAATGCCACTACCCCCTCACACACACACACACACACACACACACACACACACACACACACACACACACACACACACACACACACACACACACACACACACACACACACACACACACACACACACACACACACACACACACACACACACACACACACACACACACACACACACACACACACACACACACACACACAGAGGTCAGTGAGCCTTAGTGGTTGGGTTGTGTAGTGGATATAGGGTCAATGAGCTCAGTGACCAATCTCTTCAGAGCATATGGCAGTCCTATGCTGAGGCTATAGACTTCTATACCTCATATGGCATGCATGCCAGGTCAAATGAGAAGAGGTCTGAGTAGATGGATATAGGGGGTGATGTCATAATTTTTTCACTCACTGGATTTCATAGCTCTCCGCTGTTTCTATTGGTTTCAGTTGGACATTTAAATATTTGTTACATTTCCGCTATTTGCCACAATCTCTGGTTATGAATATTATCAGTCATTACCGAGACATGAAGTCACTCATAAGAACTGTAAAAGTATAGAAATCCGGTATTAATATTCAATTTGAAAATCCAGAAATTGTATCAACTACTGTACTATGACATTAGAAGGTGTCAATAGAGATACATTGCATTTAATTAATGTTCTATTTAATTGTATGGGGGTCTCTGTGTTGGTCTCATAATACAGATGCAAATGCCAACGCTGCCCTGAGCCCCATAAAAACACATGACTCATACAGTACTCTATGGCAGATGCTGTGCTCGTCTCTGTGACTGTGGGCTATGGAGACTGCCCAGAACACCAAAATTGGTCCTGTGAAAGTTCCCAGAACATTCGTTAGGTTGCGGCAAATGTTCTCATAACAGAAAAACTGTCCAGTTGTGCTGATGATTACAATGTTTCTATTAGGTTGAAAAAACATTTGTCTGATGTTGTAAGAACGTTCCCAGAATACATTTTACATGTTATTTAAAAGTTCCCAAAACACTAAAACTGTCCAGTTGTGCTGACATTCAGATAATGTTTGTATCAGGGTGAGCAAAACATTTGTTTGATGTTGCAAGAATGATGACAGAACAGCTGTTCTGAGTTCTTTAAAGGTTCCCAGAACACAAAATCTGTCCAGTTGTGATGACATTCTTACAATGTTTCTATTAGGGTGCACAAAACATTCCTTCAATGTTACCCTATGTCCCAGAATGATACCATTTTGTTTGGAACAGTCCATGGAGGTTTCTTTCATGTGTTAGTGTTATCTTACTGTTGAGGAAGTTGGTTATACAACAATCCATGTAAAAACACATACGGCAACTTATTAGACATGTATTGTAAACATAGTTTTACCGTATTTTGTAGATAGTCACATGCAGGGATCGAACCTGGGAGCTTTGCAGTGTTATCCATGGAATTAATCCACTGTGCCACTGGGATGGGACTAACACAACTATAAAGCTGTTTACACTTTTACTCTGACTTCCAGGTTGTGGTGTTTGTCTTTGCAAAAGAGAGGATAACTACATCTAGAAAAATAAGTATCCTCTATTATTTCTTACTCTACCAATCTAATTTATATACTGAAAGTTGGGATGTTTTTACTTTTATTTTTCCTTCAAACTTGATTTCAGAAATCACTGGCAGATTGCGGTGAGGTGTACATACACAGTGCCTTCAGAAAGTATTCATACCCCTTGACTTATTCCACATTTTGTTGTGTTACGGATTAAATATATATTTTTCTCACCCATCTACACACAATACCCCATATTGACAAAGTGAAAACATGTTTTAAAAAATGTTAAGTCAATTTATTGAATATTAAATGCAGAAATATTTCATTTACATAAGTACTGTATTCCCACCCCTGAGTCAATACTTTGTAGAAGCACCTTTCGCAGCAATTACAGCTGTGAGTCTTTCTGGATAAGTCTCTAAGAGCTTTCCACACCTGGATTGTGCAACATTTGCCCATTATTATTTTCAAAATTCCCTGTCAAATTGGTTGTTGATCATTGCTAGACAACTATTTTCAGGTCTTGCCATAGATCTTGAAGTAGATTTAAGTCAAAACTGTAACTCAGCCACTCAGGAACATTCAGTGTCTTCTTGGTAAGCAACTCCAGTGTAGATTTGGCCTTGTGTTTTAGGTTAATGTCCTGCTGAAAGGTGAATTCATCTCCCAGTGTCTGGTGGAAAGTAGATTGAAGCAGGTTTTCTTCTAGGAATTTGCCTGTACTTAGCTCCATTCCATTTATTTTTTATCCTGAAAAACTCCCAAGTCCTTAACGATTATAAGCATACCCATAACATGATGCAGCCACCACTACACTTGAAAATATGGAGAGTGGTACTCATTAATGTGTTGTATTGGATTTGCCCCAAATATAACACTTTGTATTCAGAACAAAAAGTTAATTGATTTGCCAAATGTTTTGCAGTATTACTGTAGTGTCTTGTTGCAAACAGGATGCATGTTTTAAAATATTTGTGTTTTGTACAGGCTTCCTTCTTTTCACTCTATCAATTAGGTTAGTATTGTGAAGTAACTACAATGTTGTTGATTCATACTCAGTTTTCTCCTACCACAGGCATTCAACTATTTTAAAGTCACCACTGGCCTCATGATGAAATCCCTGAGCGGTTTCCTTCCTCTCGAGCAACTGGTGCAGCAACTCTAGTGACTGTGTGTATTGATACACCATCCAAAGTGTAATGAATAACTTCAACATGCTCAAGGGGATATTCAATGACTGCCCTTTTGTACCCATCTTCTAATAGGTGCCCTTTGCAAGGCATTGGAAAACCTCCCTGGTCTTTGTGGTTGAATCTGTGGTTGAAATTCACTGCTCGACTGAGGAACCTTACAGATTACATTTACATTTTAGTCATTTAGCAGATGCTCTTATCCAGAGCGACTTCCAGTTAGTGAGTGCATACATTTTCATACTGGCCCCCCGTGGGAAACGAACCCACAACCCTGGCGTTGCAAGCGCCATGCTCTACCAACTGAGCTACAGGGGATAATTGTGTGGGGCACAGAGATTAGGTAGTCATTCAAAAATCATTTTAAACACTATTATTGCACACAGAGTGAGTCCCTGCAACTTAAAATGGGACTTGATAAGCACATTTTTGCTCCTGAACTTATTTAGGCTTGCCATAACAAAGGGGTTAAATACTTATTGACTCAACACATTTCAGCTTATCATTTTAAATTAAGTTGTAAAAATGTCGACTTTGACATTACGGGGTATTGTGTGTAGGCCAGTGACAAAAAATCTAAATTGAATCCATTTTAAATTCAGGCTGTAACACAACAAAATGTGGAAAAAGTAAAGGGGTACTTTCTGAAGGCACTGTATGTGCATATCTACTAAGACTTATAGATGGGTTAGCTGACAACGTCTGTGACTTATTGTGATCTTGATGGCCAGATAGCTACCAATAATGACAAGAAACTGCCATGTGGGGAATCGTAAGTGACTCGTTTCAGCTAGTTTCATTTTGTTCTTGATACTATTGAAATGCCTTTTGTTTAAAAGTTTGGCAACTTCATATAATAATGTTACATTACACATCAATATTAGCAGAACATTGCGGCAATGTTTTCAGAACTAATTCCATTATGGTTGAAATATTTTGTCATAATGTCATAACCTTACAGGATAACTTTATAAGCATCTCGCAGGAATGTTTATTGTTTGTTGTTAAAGGTGTTAGTTGTAATATCTCCATCAACATTAGCTGAATATTCCAGGAATGTTTTTTTTAGAACAACTTCTATTGCTCCAAAATTTTATTGATGAAGTATGTTCAGGGAACGTTATGAGAACCATCATGTCATAATGTCACACTATAACTTTGAGACCATTGTAGGAATATTCCCTGCTTGTTGTTATGGGTGTTTTGAATAACATATCCATCAACATTAGCAGAATGTTCCTGAACCACTATTGCTCCCACATTTTGTTGCGGCAGTGTGTTCTAAGAACATTACTGGAACCTTGTGTTATTACATTCCTTGGGAACCTAATAAGAACCTTAGGGGAATGTTCTGGGGTAGTTTTTACAGATGTTGTGAACAACAGTTTAGTGAATGTTAGGAGAACATTCCAAGGATATTTCATTTCAAATATTTTCTAGTGTCATGGAATCAGCCAAGGCTGCCCCTTCTCCTTGCTCGGGCAGGCTTCGGTGTCCTGCACTTGACTTCGTTTCCCGCATACACGTCACCTTGACAGAATCACACACCCCTCATGGAGTCAGCAGGAGCGGCGGTGCCAGCTGGATCAATGGAGGAACGCGTCGAACACCAAGCGGCCATGATCCAGGCTCTCGGCACTGCCATGGAACAGGTGGTGAGCACTATTGGGCGATGGGAAAGAGAGGGTCTGCCTACGCCTTCTCCAACGATACCACCACCATCGGTGATGCCCATCGCTTCACCTCCGGGGTCCAGTGGGATTTGGCTCTCGCTCCCGAGGGCTTATGATGGCACAGCGGCCGGGTGTCAGGGTTTCCTGCTCCAGGTTGAACTCTACCTAGCAACCATCCACCCGGTGCCCTCGGGATACGAGAGCGTGTCCGCCCTCATCTCCTGTCTGTCCGGCAAGGCGCTGGAGTGGGCCAATGCCGAGTGGGGGGGAATAGACCCCGCTAATGTCAACTATGCGGAGTTCACCCGCCGCTTCAGGGCAGTATTCGATCATCCACCAGAGGGTAAAGCGGCGGGTGAGCGTCTATTCCACCTTAGACAGGGGAGGAGGAGCGCACAGGAGGAGCGCTGGACTTCCGGACGCTGACTGCCAACGCGGGATGGAATGAGAGGGCCCTCATCGACCACTACAGATGCAGCCTGAGGGAGGACGTGCGTCGGGAATTGGCCTGCAGGGACACCAACCTCAGCTTCGACCAACTGGTGGACATGTCAATTCGCCTGGATACCCTGTTGGCTACCCGCGGACGTCCGGATTCAGGGCCGTCCATTCCATCCCCCAGCACTTCCGAGCCGACCCCTATGGAGCTCGGAGGTGCTGGTGCTAGGGAGACCAGGAGAGAGACCAGGAGGGAGGTCGTCCCCTGCACCAACTGTGGCCGCAGAGGACACACTGCTGGATGGTGCTGGGGAGGGTCTCCTAGGAATCGAGGCGGTAGGCAGCGCACTGATGAGTCATTCCAGGTGAGTAGGCACCCAACTCACCCAGAGCTCTCTGTTGCGCATATGTGTATTAAAGTTGTGTTTCCCAAGGTTTCTCCTCACTCCCAGCATAAGGCGCTAGTAGATTCAGGCGCAGCTGGAAATTTTATTGATCGCCAATTCACCTATAAGTTAGAGATTCCTATTGTACCTGTTGATGTGCCCTTCCCCATCCATGCCCTAGATAGCCGCCCTTTGGGGTCAGGATTGATTAGGGAGGTCACAGCGCCGCTCAGGATGAAAACGCAGGAGGGTCATGAGGAGATAAGTTTGTATTTGATTGATTCTCCTGTGTTTCCCGTGGTGTTGGGGCTTCCCTGGTTAACATCTCATGACCCCAACATTTCATGGCAACAGAGGGCTCTCAAGGGATGGTCTGATCAGTGTATCGGGCGGTGATTAGATGTTTCCGTAGGGGCAACGACGGTGGAAAGCCCGAACCAAGTTCCCACCATGCACATTCCACCTGAGTATGCCGATTTGGCACTCGCCTTCTGTAAAATGAAGGCGACTCAATTACCACCTCATCGACAGGGGGATTGTGCGATAGACCTCCAAGTAGGCGCTGCGCTTCCGCGTAGTCATGTGTATCCTCTGTCTCAGGAGGAGACGGCGGCTATGGAGACATACGTCACCGAATCTCTGAGACAGGGATACATACAGCCGTCCACTTCCCCTGCGTCCTCGAGTTTCTTTTTTGTGAAGAAGAAGGATGGGGGTTTACGCCCGTGTATTGATTACCGTGGTCTCAATCAGATCACAATCAAATACAGCTATCCTCTCCCTCTGATTGCTAGTATGACGGAGTCATTACACAGGGCGTGATTCTTCACAAAATTGGATCTCAGGAGCGCGTACAACCTGGTGCGCATTAGGGAGGGAGATGAGTGGAAGACAGCATTCAGTACCACCTCGGGTCACTATGCGTACCTCGTCATGCCATACGGTTTAATGAATGCTCCTTCAGTCTTCCAATCAATATACTCCGCTACACGAGCCGAGCATGTGTCCCTGGTGCGTCGAGTGCTTGGTAGACTGTTAGAGCATGACCTATATGCGAAGGCGGAGAAATGTCTGTTCTTCCAGGAGTCCATCTCCTTCCTGGGACATCGGTTGTCCGCGTCAGGGGTGGAGATGGAGATTGACCGCGTTTCTGCCGTGCGTAATTGGCAGACTCCCACCACGGTGAAGGAAGTGCAGCGGTTCTTGGGTTTTGCCAATTACTACCGGAGGTTTATCCGGGGCTTTGGACAGGTAGCAGCTCCCATTACCTCCCTGCTAAAGGGGGGTCCGGTGCGTCTGCAGTGGTCGGCTGAGGCGGACAGGGCGTTTAGACATCTGAAGGACCTGTTTACCTCGGCTCCAGTGCTGGCACATCCGGATCCCTCTTTGGCGTTCCAAGTTGAGGTGGATGCGTCCGAGGCTGGGATCGGCGCTGTGCTGTCTCAGCGCTCGGGTACGCCACCAAAACTCCGCCACTGTGCTTTCTATTCTAAGAAGCTCAGTCCGGCGTAGCGCAATTATGACGTGGGGGACAGGGAGCTGTTGGCTGTGATTCAGGCCCTGAAGGTGTGGAGGCATTGGCTTGAGGGGGATAAACACCCTTTTCTCATTCTGACTGACCATCGTAACCTGGAGTACATCCGGGCAGCTAAGGAGGCTGAACCCTCGCCAGGCAAGGTGGTCTATGTTTCTCTCCCGATTTGTATTTAAGCTCACCTATAGACCAGGGTCACAGAACGCTAAGGCAGACGCCCTGTCCCGACTATATGACACAGAGGAGAGGTCCATTGCGCCCACTCCCATACTCCCGGAGTCTTGTCTGGTTGCACCGGTGGTGTGGGAGCTTGATGCGGACATCGAGCGGGCGTTACGTACCGATCCTACTCCCCCACAGTGCCCAGAGGGTCGGAGGTACGTGCCGCTCGAGGTTCGCGATCGATTGATATATTGGGCTCACATGTCACCATCCTGGTATTGGTCGGACAGTGCACTGCCTTAGTGGGAAGTACTGGTGGCCCACTTTAGCTAAGGACGTGAGGGTTTATGTTTCCTCCTGCTCAGTGTGCGCCCAGTGTAAGGCGCCTAGACACCTGCCCAGAGGGAAGTTACAACCCCTACCCGTTCCACAACGGCCGTGGTCTCACCTATCGGTGGATTTTGTCACGGACCTTCCCCCTTCCCAGGGGAACACGACGATCTTGGTCGTTGTGGATCGGTTTTCGAAGGCCTGTCGTCTCATTCCTATGCAAGGTCTCCCTACTGCCCTACAAACTGCTGACGCCCTGTTCACACACGTTTTCCGGCACTACGGGGTGCCTGAGGATATAGTGTCTGATCGGGGTCCCCAGTTCACCTCTAGAGTCTGGAGGGCATTTATGGAACGTCTGGGGGTCTCGATTAGCCTTACCTCAGGTTTTCACCCCGAGAGTAACGGGCAGGTGGAGAGAGTGAACCAGGATGTGGGTAGGTTTCTGAGGTCCTATTGCCAGGTCCTGGCAGGAGGAGTGGTCAGGATATATTCCCTGGGCAGAGATAGCCCAAAACTCACTCTGCCACTCCTCCACTAACCTTCCGCCTTTCCAGTGTGTGCTAGGTTATCAGCCGGTCCTGGCACCTTGGCATCAGAGCCAGATCGAAGCCCCTGCGGTGGACGAGTGGTTTCGGCACTCGGAAGAAACCTGGAACACTGCGCATGTTCATCTGCAGCGGGCTATCAGGCGGCAAAAGGCGATCGCCGATCGCCACCGCAGTGAGGCTCCGGTGTATACACCGGGAGATCGGGTCTGGCTCTCGACCCGAAACCTGCCCCTTCGCCTGCCCTGCCGGAAGCTGGGTCGGCGGTTTGTGGGGCCATTTAAAGTCCTGAGGAGATTGAACGAGGTATGCTATAGGTTACAACTGCCCATTAATTACCGCATTAACCCCTCGTTCCATGTGTCTCTCCTCAGGCCGGTGGTGGCTGGTCCACTCCAGGAGAATGAGATACGAGAGGCTCCTCCGCCCCCGTTGGACATCGAGGGGGCTCCGGCGTACTCAGTCCGTTCCATCTTGGATTCGAGGCGTCGGGTGGGGGGCCTGCAGTACCTCGTGGAGTGGGAGGGGTACAGTCCGGAGGAACGGTGCTGGGTCCCTAGGAGGGACATCCTAGATCCCTCCATGTTGAGGGACTTCCACCGGAGTCATCCGACTCGCCCTGCTCCGCGTCCTCCTGGCCGTCCCCGAGGCCAGGGTCGGTGCACGGCTGGAGCCGCGCGTCAAGGGGGGGGTACTGTCACGGAATCAGCCGAGGCTGCCCCTCCTCCTTGCTCGGGCAGGCTTCGGCGTTCGTCGTCCCCGGAGTACTAGCTGCCACCGATCTATGTTTCGTTGTTTGTCTAGTTTGTCCTGATTGTTTGCACCTGTTTCCCATTATGTTATATTGTATTCCCTTTATAAACCCCTGTCTCTCATTGGTTATTGTGTGTGATTGTTTTCCGTTAGGTCGGCAGTGCTGGTTGTATGCATTATTTGTTCCTCCCTGTTTGGAGGTTTGTTTTGTACTTTCTTTACTGTGTTAAGTAAAGTACGTTCTGCCAATAGTTCGGTGTCCTGCGCTTGACTTCGTTTCCCGCATACACGTCACCTTGACATCTAGAGAAATTATTTGATCAAAAACTTTGTTTACATCCCTGTTAGCGAGCCTTTCTCCTTTTCCAAGATAATCCATCCACCTGACAGGTGTGGCATATCAAGAAGCTGATTAAACAGCATGATCATTACACAGGTGCACCTTGTGCTGGGGACAATAAAAGGCCACTCTAAAATGTGCAGTTTTATCACACAACACAATGCCACAGATGTCTCAAGTTTTGAGGGAGTGTGCAATTGCCATGCTGACTGTAGGAATGTCTACCAGAGCTGTTGCCAGAGAATTTAAGGTTCATTTCGCTACCATAAGCCGCCTCCAACGAAACTAGAGAATTTGGAAGTACATCCTACCGGTCTCACAACCTCAGACCAAGTGTATGGCATTGTGTGGGCGAGCAGTTTGCTGATGTCAACGTTGTGAACAGAGTGCCCCATGGTGGCGGTGGGGTTATGGTATGGACAGTTATAAGGGCAGCATTCCAGGGTAGGCAACTTTGGGGCTTCACCATGTACAGCTGTGTGTCGTCTGCATAGCAGTGAAAGTTGACATTGTGTTTCCTAATGACATCACCAAGAGGTAGCATATAATGAAAACAATAGTGGTCCTAAAACAGAACCTTGAGGAACACCGAGACTTACCATTGATTTGTCAGAGGACAAACCATCCACAGAGACGAACTGATATCTTTCCGACAGATAAGATCTAAACCAGGCAAGAACTTGTCCACATAGACCAATTTGGGTTTCCAATCTCACCAAAAGAATGTGGCGATCGATGGTGTCAGAATCGGCACTAAGGTCTAGGAGCACAAGGACAGATACAGAGCCTTGGTCTGACGCCATTAAAATGTAATTTACCACCTTCCCAAGTGCTGTCTCAATACTATGATGTGGTTTAAAACCAGACTGGAGCATTTCGTATACATTATTTGTCTTCAGGAAGGCAGTGAGTTGCTGAGCAAAAGCTTTTTCAAAAATTTGGCGAGGAATGGGAATGGGAGATTCGATATAGGCAGATAGTTTTTCAATTTTACAGGTCAAGGTTTGGCTTTTTCAGGAGAGGCTTTAGTACTGCCACTTTTAGTGAGTTTGGTACACATCCAGAGGATAGGGAGCCGTTTATTATGTTCAACACAGGATGGCCAAGCACAGGAAGTAGCTCTTTCAGTAGTTAAGCTGGAATAGGGTCCAGTAGGTAGCTGGAAGGTTTAGAGACCATTACTATTTTTGTGAATGTGTCGAGGGATACAGGATTTAAAAAACATGAGTGTCTCCTTTGGTCCGAGGTCCTGGCAGTACCGTGCAGACTCATGACAACTGAGTTTTGGAGAAATACGCATATTTAGAGGAGTCTGTAAATTGCTTTCTAATGATCATGATCTTTTCGTCGAAGAAGTTCATGAATTCATTACTGCTGAAGTGAAGAACATCATCTCTTGGGGAATCCTGCTTTTTAGTTAGCTTTGCGACAGTATCAAAAATACATTTTGGATTGTTTTTATTCTCCTCAATCAGGTTGGAAAAGTTGGCTGATCAAGCAGCAGTGAGGGCTTTTCGATATTGCACAGTACTGTCTTTCCAAGTTCGTCGGAAGACTTTCTGGAAACTTGTTTCAGGGCTCGGGTATTTTCTGTATACCAGGGAGCTAGTTTCTTGTGACAAATGTTTTTAGTTTTTAGCGGTGTGACTGAATCTAGGGTATTATGCAAAGTTAAGTTTAGATCCTTGGTTAGGTGGTTAACTGATTTTTGTACTCCGTCATCCTTGGGTAGGTGGAGGGAGTCTGGAAGGGCATCTAGGAATCTTTGCGTTGTCCGAAAATCTATAGCACGGCTCTTGATAATCCTTTGTTGGGTTCTGAGTTAATTATTTGTTGTGATTGCAAACTTAATAAATTTGTGCTCCGATAGTCCAGGATTATGAGGAACAACCTTTAGATCCACAGTATCTATTCCACGGGACAAAACTAGATCCAGGGTCTGATTGTGGCACTGCGTAGGTCCTGAGACATGTTGGACAAATCCCACTGAGTCGATGATTGCTCCGAATGCCTTTTGGAGTGGATCTGTGGACTTCTTTTGAAGTCACCAAAAATGAATATTGAAGTCACCAAAAATGAGAATATTATCTGCCATGACAACGTCCGATAGGAATTCAGGGAACTCAGTGAGGAACACTGTATACGGCCCAGGAGGCCTGTAAACTGTAGCTATAAAAAGTGATTGGGTAGGCTGCATAGATTTCATGACTAGAACCTCAAGACGAAAATGCAGTCTTTGTTTTTGTAAATGTCATAAATGTTAGCAACTAGCATAACCAGGAGAAGAGACCTCATTGAACACAGTAAATTCATCAGGCTTGAACCATCTTTCAGTCAGGCCAATTACATTTAAGTCGTTTAGCAGATGCTCTTACCCAGAGCGATTTACAGTAGTGAGTGGACATATTTTTGTACTTGTTCACCGTGGGAATCGAACCCACAACCCTGGCGTTGCAAGCACCATGCTCTAACAACTGAGCCACACAGGACTTAAGTTCATGATCAGTGATTAGTTCATTGACTATGACTGCCTTGGAAGTGAGGGCTCTAACATTAAGTAGTCCTATTTTGAGAGGTATTATCACAATCTCTTTCAATAATGACAGGAATGGAGGAGGTCTTTATTTCTGTGAGATTGCGAAGGCGAACACTGCCATGTTAACTTTCGCCAGACACAGACATGGTCTCAATGGGGAAAACTGAGCTGACTACACTGACTCTGCTAGGGGCAGTCTCCACTACACTGGCAGGCTGGCTAACAGCCTGCTGCCTGGCCTGCACCCTATCTCACTGTGGAGCTAGAGTAGTCAGAGCCCTGGCTATGTTGATAGACAAGATGAGAGAACCCCTCCAGCTAGCATGGAGTCCATCACTCCTCAGCAGGCCAGGCTTGGTCCTGTTTGTAGTCCCAGAAAGAGGGCCAGTTATCTACAAATTCTATGTTTTGGGAAGGGCAGAAAACAGTTTTCAACCAGTGATTGAGTTGTGCGAGTCTGCTGCAGAGCTCATCACTCCCCATAACTGGGAGGGGGCCAGAGACAATTACTCAATGCCAACACATCTTTCTAGCTAAAGCATCTACAAGCTGAAGCTATGTTGCACCTGGTGACCTCTGATTGTTTCATCCTAACATTGTTGGTGCCGACATGGATAATATCCCTATACCATCTACACTCACCAGTTTTAGCCTCAGCCAGCATCATCTTCAGATTAGCCTTTACGTCGGTAGCCCTGCCCCCTGGTAAACAATGTATGATCGCTGGAGGATTATTTTTAAGTCTAATATTGTGGGTAATGGAGTCGCCAATGACTAGGGTGTTCAACTTGTCAGCGCTAATGGAGTCAGCGCTTCAGCGGCTCAGACCCTGTAACGGGTGGAGGAGAGACCTGGGAAGGCTCTAAATCTGACTCCTCTGGAAAACCGGTTGAAAGTTTATATCGGCTGAATGAGCGACACTGGTTGAGCATGTGGACAGCAGTTCTTTCCAAAAGCCGTGAGAAAATTGTCCGGCCATCCTTTGTTACACTTAAATTGCCCTTGCCTAATGACTGCGTCTGAAGCCGGGCTTGCAACTCAGCTATCCTCACCATAAGGCGATAGTTCTCCTGTATATTATGAGAACAGTGACTGCAAAGCGAAGGCATAATGTTACTTAGCTTTTTCAGCTGGAGGAAGTCCTGCAGATCCATGCCAGATAAAGAGTCAGGGGTGAAAATGTTTAATGAATAAAAGTAGAGTGAGGACAAACCTAAGACTTTGGTAAACTTGTTAAATACAGAGTTTGCTTAAACAGTTATTAAAAGGAAAAAGCGAGAAAGTTTGGCAGGTGGCCAAGTGGGAACAAACAGCACAGCAGCACGGAGACATAACGAAAGTGTGACGGAAGTGATGCATGTAGATCACGCATGTACAGTACCAGTCAAAGGTTTGGACACACCTATTCATTCGTTTTTCTTTATTTTGACTATTTTCTACATTGTAGAATAATAGTGAAGACATCAAAACTATGAAATAACACATATGGAATCATGTAGTAACCACAAAACTTTTGAACAATTCAAAATATATTTCAGATTTTAGATTCTTCAAAGTAGCCACCATTTTCCTTGATGACAGCTTTGCACACTCTTGGCATTCTCTCAACCAGCTTCATGAGGAATGTTTTTCCAACAGTCTTGAAGGAGTTCCCACATATGCTGAGCACTTGTTGGCTGCTTTTCCTTCACTCTGCGGTCCAACTCATCCCAAACCATCTCAATTGGGTTGAGGTCGGGTGATTGTGGAGGCCAGGTCATCTGATGCAGCACTCCATCACTCTCCTTGGTCAAATAGCCCTTACACAGCCTGGAGGTGTGTTTTGGGTCATTGTCCTGTTGAAAAACAAATGATAGTCCCACTAAGCGCAAACCAGATGGGATGGCATATCGCTGCAGAATGCTGTGGTAGCCATGCTGGTTAAGTGTGCCTTGAAATCTAAACACATCACCGAGAGTGTCACCAGCAAAGCACCATCACACCTCCTCCATGCTTCACGGTGGGAACAACACATGCAGAGATCATCCGTTCACCTACTCTGCGTCTCACAAAGACACAGCGGTTGGAACACAAAATCTCACATTTGGACTCATCAGACCAAAGGACAGATTTCCACCGATCTAATGTTTCTTGGCCCAAGCAAGTCTCTTCTTCTTATTGGTGTCCTTTAGTAGTTGTTTCTTTGCAGCAATTTGACCATGAAGGCCTGATTCAATAGTTGATGTTGAGATGTGTCTGTTACTTGAACTCTGTGAAGCATTTATTTGGGCTGCAATCTGAGGTGCAGTTAACTCTAATGAATTTATCTTCTGCAGCAGAGGTAACTCTGGGTCTTCCTTTCCTGTGGCTGTCCTCATGAGAGCCAGTTTCATCATAGCACTTGATGGTTTTTGCGACTGCACTTGAAGAAACGTTCAAAGTTCTTGACATATTCTGGATTGACTGACCTTCATGTCTTAAAGTAATGATGGACTGTCGTTTCTCTTTGCTTATTTGAGCTGTTCTTGCCATAATATGGACATGGTCTTTTACCAAATAGGGCTATCTTCTGTATACCACCCCTACCTTGTCACAACACAACTGATTGGCTCAAATGTATTAAGAAGGAACGAAATTCCACAAATTAACTTTTAAGAAGGCACACCTGTTAATTGAAATGCATTCCAGGTGACTACCTCATGAAGCTGGTTGAGAGAATGCCAAGAGTGTGCAAAGCTGTCATCAAGGCAAAGGGTGGCTACTTTGAAGAATCTCAAATATAACATATATTTTGATTAGTTTAACACTTTTTTGGTTACTACATGATTCCATATGTGTTATTTCATAGTTTTGATGTCTTCACTATTATTCTACAATGTAGAAAATAGTAAAAATAAAGAAAAACCCTTGAATGAGTAGGTGTGTCCAAACTTTTGACTGGTACTGTAGATCAACGGCGCATGTGGAGGATTCATACAAAGAAATGTGGATGGAGAAGGAAATGCATTGCTTTACAATGACCAACAGGATGTACCCTTTCCATGCATACTAAATGTTTGCACTTTTGGTGACTTGACCTAGGTTGCATACTCTATGAATATGAACATAGCGCATGATTTATGGCCTTCATGGGGGTGATTCTTATGACATTGTCAGCATTAAGATTTGAGTTCAATTTCCAAAAGACAAGGGCTGTAGCTTTCAAATGATATGTTACTTTCTATTTTCTGACAAACTCGACAAACTCGCAGGACCCTGTAAAGGATACAACTGCTCAGAGTTGATCAGGTTAACAGGATTTTAACAGGATCCTATACCTGGGAAGGTGTCTCGGATGACATCTCCATTAATGTTAGCGGAACGTTCCAGTCATCTTTTCTCAGAACCAATTTCATTTAATCCAGACATGATTGCTGAAGAATGTTTAGGGAACTTTATTGGAATAATCATGTCATAACTTCACACTATAACTTTTTGAGAACATTGTGGGTATATTCCCTGCTTGTTGTTATGGGTGTTTTTAATAACAGTATTATTTTAATTTTTGTACCTTTATTTTACCAGGTAAGTTGACTGAGAACACATTCTGATTTACAGCAACGATGTAGGGAATAGTTACAGGGGAGAGGAGGGGGATGAATAAGACAATTGATTAGGTGGCCATGATGGTATGAGGGCCAGATTGGGAGTTTAAATTCATAGATAAGCACAACTAGTATTGCTTTAGAGCCCTAATAAAACAAGGTAGATTGGTCCTACCGCTGTTCAAATGTACAAAAATGTATCTGAAATGTAGCCATACAAATCAACAACTGTTGTTTTATATAAATATATAAGAAAGATATGCACCCACTACAACATACAAGTGTATCTGAAATGCAGCCGCAGGCCTACACATCATTTGCACCTACCAAGACGCACAGATCAGCTCGATAGGATGAGCACCACTAGGCTAGATTCTTACAGGCTTCATAACTTAAACTTCAATAATTAGAAATATAGGCAACATTTCAGTCAAATTTGTGACACTACGCAATGAGCATAACCTACAGTAAGCCAAGCCGCCACTTCTCCAGATGCACCATATTTTCTGTATGAGAGTTTCAGAAAAGCAAACTAAATCAAACTAAGTGCATATTCTATATCCGTGGCTGATGTGGAATTTCCTTCATGACAGTAGCCAATTTGAATCTGCCGTGAATAAGAGTAAATCTCCATTCAGTGAGCATTACACACACACGCTATAGCAAGAGAGCAGGGAGGGGGCGAAAAAGTAGGCTGTGTCGTTTTCATGGCATTGACATCAATTTTACAGTAGCCTATCACACAACGACAGTGTGTAATGCAAATGAATGATAACAGAGTGAACGTTTGCTTAATTCTTTTAGTTGGCTACACACTGTATTGGTCCTATACATTTTACATTTACATTTTACTACTGCGACATACAAAAGGTAAAGAAATGTAGGCCTATCCAAAATGCTGACATATACACAACAGTCATTTTGCCACAAGAAAGCAATGTTGAAGAGAAGACTCATGAAGACTGGTAGCCCAAGATGCGCTCATTAAAACAGCTCACACCGTAACCATCGATTCAGGAGCATGGACAGAAGGCTACTGCCAGTCAGCGTGATTAAAGGATGCGCTGACAATTTCAGCACCACCGAAGTGGCCATGGCTCACCTCAGAGCACAACCAATAGGCTACATTGGTCGTTGTTCCCATACTCATAAAATAACGCAAAGCTGTATATCTATCAATAGCAATTAGACCCATCTAACATGCATTGAAGTAAAACGCAAAGGCCTACATGACATTAAAAAATCTGCCAAACCAATGAATGAATCATTCTGGCATGGCGACCAGGGCCATAAAGGTAGTAGCTTACTATTTAGAAGGGCTGCAGCCTCCACGATGATGTGTTGATCCTCCTGAGAAGTTTCTGATTCCATTCTCCTTCCTAGCAAAAGGTACTTGTCAGGTCCCTCTCAAATGCCAGCTGGACAAGCTGGGCTTTTCGTTGATGTAACATGCTTCGTCTGTGTTCACTGAATACGTTTCTTCAGGGTGGAGAAGGAATTTTCGCACATTGCTGTAAATGTCCCAAGTGTTTTAATCCATGTTTCAGTGCCAACAGCACAGTCAGCATTGCTGACAAAGGACCACGGTATCTTTGAAGAACACTGAGCGGGGCCCATTCGTTGTTGCTGGCTGTGGTTGCGATTTCACTTTGCAAGAATGTACGATCCACAATAAACTCTGCTTCTACTGGTTCAGATTTGGTTAGATCCAACAATGGTTTTACTTTATTCACATTCAAAAGGTTTGGGCTTTCGAGATCCATGGCAAAGAGCTTCCCACAGACTATTTCCTTCACTAAATCGTGATGACATTTCCCCCAGCATAGCATCCAAAGTGCTGAAAAACTGTTGTTTACACTCCCTCTGGTCTCCATCATCATGCTGACCCACTGTGCTTTCAACTACAAACTCTTGCAGAGTTTTACTCATTAGTCTCCGTCGTTTGCTTGGAACTGTAGTGCTCATGCCCTCCTGGCATGCCTCTGGAAGCTTTTCGAATTCAGCATCACATCGCAGTTATACGTACTGCGGACAACTTTGACACCGGTGTGCAGATCAGCAGCTTCAGGCTGCAGTAACTTGTTAGGAAGGTCGAGGAGCCCCACCAAGACTCTTACTAGAGCTGGCCCACCCGGCCAAACTGAGCAATCGTGGGAGAAGGGCCTTGTCAGGGAGGTGACCAAGAACCTGATCGTCAATCTGACAGAGCTCCAGAATTCCTCTGTGGAGATGGGAGAACCTTCCAGAAGGACAACCATCTCTGCAGCACTCCACCAATCAGGCCTTTTGGTAGAGTGGCCAGACGGAAGCCACTCCTCAGTAAAAGCCACATGACAGCTTGGAGTTTGCCAAAAGGCACCTAAAGAACTCTCAGACCGTGAGAAAAAAGATTGAACACTTTGGCCTGAATGCCAAGCGTCACGTCTGGAGGAAACCTGGCACCATCCCTACGGTGAAGCATGGTGGTGGCAGCAGCATGCTGTGGGGATGTTTTTCAGCAGCAGGGACTGGGAGACTAGTCAGGATCGAGGAAAAGATGAACGGAGCAAAGTACAGAGAGATCCTTGATGAAAACATGCTCCAGAGCATTCAGGACATCAGACTGGGGTGAAGGTTCACTTTCCAACAGGACAATTACCCTAACCACACAGACAAGGCAACACAGGAGTGGCTTCGGGACAAGTCTGTGAGTATCCTTGAGTGGCCCAGACAGAGCCCGGACTTGAACCCGATCGAACATCTCTGGAAAGACCTGAAATAGCTGTGCAGCGACGCTCCCCAACCAACCTGACAGAGCTTGAGAGGAAACAGAGAAGAATGGGAGAAACACCCCAAATATAGGTGTGCCAAGCTTGTAGCGTCATACCCAAGAAGACTTGAGGCTGCAATTGCTGCCAAAGGTACTTCATCAAAGTACTGAGTAAAGGGTCTGAATACTTATGTAAATGTGATATCAGTTTTTCATTTTTAATACATTTCTAAACATTTCTAAAAACATATTTTTGCTTTGTCATGATGGGGGTAGATTGATGAGCGGGGGTGGGGGGGGGGACAATTGAATCAATTTTAGAATAAGACTGTAACGTAATAAAATGTGGAAAAAGTCAAAGGGTCTGAATATTTTCTGAATGCACTGTATGTTCCTATTAATCAATGCAGTAAATGTCAACAAGCACACAATAATCGTGTGGCTGAGGTCCTTGATGATCTTCTTGGCCTTCCTGTGACACCGGGTGCTGTAGATGTCCTGAAGGACAGGCAGTGTGCCCCCGATGGTGTGTTGGGCTGACCGCACCACCCTCTGGAGAGCCCTGCGGTTGTGGACGGTGCAATTGCCGTGCAAGGCGGTGACACAGCCCGACAAAATGCTCTCAATAGTGCAGCTGTAGAAGTTTGTGAGGGTCTTAGGGGCCAAGCCAAATTTCTTCAGCCTCCTGAGGTTGAAGAGTCGCTGTTGTACCTTCTTCACCCTACTATCATTGTGAAGGTAACATTTCAGGTCCTCAATGATGTGCACGCAGAGGAACGTGAAGCTTTTGACAATCTCCACTGCGGCCCGTCGATGTGGATGGGGGCGTGCTCTCTATGCTGTCTCCTGTAGTCCATGATCAGCTCCTTCATTTTGTTGACGTTGAGGGAGAGGTTATTTTCCTGGCACCACTCCACCAGGGCCCTCACCTCCTCCCTGTAGGCTGTCTTGTCGTTGTTGGTGATCAGGCCTACCACTGTTTTGTCGACAGCAAACTTCATGATTGAGTTGGAGACGTGCGTGGTGACCCAGTCATGGGTGAACAGGGAGTACAGGAGGGGGCTGAGCACACACCCCTGTGAGGCCTCCGTGTTGAGGATCAGCGTGGCAAAGGTGTTGTTGCCTACCTTCACCACCTGGGGTTGGCCCATCAGGAAGTCCAGGACCCAGTTGCACAGGGAGGTTTTCGGACTCAGTGCCCTGAGCTTAGTGATGAGCTTGGAGGGTGCTATGGTGTTGAAGGCTGAGCTGTAGCCGATGAACAGCATTCTTACAGAGGTAATCCTCTTGTCCAGGTGGGAGGGGGCAGTGTGCAGTGCAATGGTGATTGCATCGTCCGTGGATCTGTTGGGGCAGTATGCAAGTTGTAGTGGGTCTAGGGTATGTGACGTGGCTGGCTTTCCCTTTATAATCCGTGATTGTCTGGAGTCCCTGCCACATGCGTCTCATGTCTGAGCTGTTGAATTGCGACTCTGTTTGTCTGTTTGTACACTGCCATGTTTCCAGTCACCTTGCTGTGGTTAAATGTGGTGGTTCACACTTTCAGTTTTGAGCGAATGCTACCATCTATCCACTGTTTCTGGTTTGAATAAGTTATAATCGTCAGAGTAGGAACAATATCCCCTATGCACTTCCTGATGAACCCTGTCACTGAGTCAGTGAATACGTCAATATTATTCCCAGAGGCGGCCCGGAACATTTCCCAGTCCGCGTGATCAAAACCATTTTGAAGCATAGTGTCCGACTGGTCAGACCAACTTTGAACAGTCCTTACCACAGGTGCTTCCTGCTTAAGTTTCTTCCAATAGGTGAGGAGGAGCAGGATGGGGGCGTGGTCAGATTTCCCGATGGGAGGGCGGGGGAGGGCCTTGTAGCCATCCCGGAAGGGACAGTAGCAATGGTCAAGTATTTTCTCGCCACGAGTAGCAAAAGAGATGTGTTGATAGAATTTTGGGAGAGTTTCCCTCAGATTTCCTTTATTAAAGCCCCCAGCAACAATAAATGCGCCCTCAGGATATGTGGTTTCTAGTTTGCACAAAGTCCATTGTAGTTCCTTGAGAGCCGTTGCGATGTTGGCTTGTGGGGGAACATGAGTGGCGCAGTGGTCTAAGGCACTGCATCTCAGTGCTAACTGTGCCACTAGAGATCCTGGTTCGAATCCAGGCTCTGTCGCAGCCGGCCGCGACCGGGAGACTCATGGGCGGCGCACAATTGGCCCAGCGTCGTCCAGGGTAGGGGAGGGAATGGCCGGCAGGGATGTAGCTCAGTTGATAGAGCATGTCGTTTGCAACGCCAGGGTTGTGGGTTCGATTCCCACGGGGGGCCAGTATAAAAAAAAAAAAAAAAGATGTATTCACTAACTGTAAGTCGCTCTGGATAAGAGCGTCTGCTAAATGACTAAAAATGTAAAAATATACAGCAGTGACCTTAACCAAATCAAATTATCTCAGGAGGTAATGCGGTGGGCATTTGATGGTGAGGTATTCCAGATCGGGAGAACAAAAGGACTTGAGTTTCTGTATGTTACCTCAATCACACCATGAATTGTTAATCATGAGACATTCTCCTCCACCTCTTTGTTCCTGTCCATGCGATGAACGGAGAACACTGCTGGTTGTATGGATGGAGACAATATATCCGGAGAGAGCCAAGATTCCGTAAAACAGAGTATGTTACAATCCCTTATGTCTCTCTGGAAGTAGATCCTTGCCCTGAGCTCATCTATTTTATTGTTCAGGGACTGAACTTTAGTGAGTTATATACTCGGAAGCGGTGGGTGGTATGCCTGCCTCCTGAGTCTGACTAGGACTCCACTTCTCCTCCCTCTTCTCCGGCAGCAATGCTTTGGAGTATCATCCAGGATAAATTGGGCCGCCTCGGGCAGTTCAAACAAAGGATCCAGGTCTGGAAAGTGGAATTTCTATCTGGTGAGTGACCACCAATCTAATATCCAAAATATATTTTCGGCTGTAGGTAATAGTACTAGAAACATTCTGAGCAAATAATGTATGAAATAACAACAAAAACTAAATACAGCAAAGTTGGCTAAGCGCTAGAAACAGGACGACCATGTCTGTCGGTGCCATCTCATTACTGATACATTGTGTTATTACATTACCTGGAAACCTAATGAGAACGTTTGGGGAATGTTCTGTAGTGGTTTTTACAGAGGTTGTCCACAACATTTTAGTTAACGCTAGGAGAACATTCCAAGGATATTTCATTTAAAACATTTTCTGGAAGAAGAAAAAACATTTTGTTATCAAAAACATTCTTTGAATGTTTTTAGGATGTTATCATCATAATGTTAGATACAACCCTAAATAGAGCTTAATGGGAATCTTAGGTAATGTTCTGAGAATGTTCCCGGTTTGCTGGGTGGGGTTTGGAGAGGCGCTGTTGTATAGTGTTTTAGAGAGAGTGGGTTTGGGGCTGTTGAGGCTGTATACCAAGCACTCAGATGTTATTTTGAAGGAAAGGATCGCCCTCTAGTGAGGTAGAAGGAAAATGGCATGGAGGTGTGGATTCTGTCATACCCAAGGACATTCTGTACATTGAAACAATTAATTAACATATTTTATTGACTGCTCTATGAACAGTCATAAAATTGAGATGAATTAGGAGGTATATAAGTGAACATTTACACATTAATATTATATAATAATATTATATACATATCCATATATACAGTACCAGTCAAAGGTTTGGACACACCTACTCATTCAAGGGTTTTTCTTTATTTTTACATTGTAGAATAATAGTGAAGACATCAAAACTATGAAATAACACATACGGAATCATGTAGTAACCAACAAAAGGGTTAAACTAATCAAAATATATTTTATATTTGAGATTCTTCAAATAGCCACCATTTGCCTTGATGACAGCATTGCACACTCTTGGCATTCTCTCAACCAGCTTCACCTGGAATGCTTTTCCAACAGTCTTGAAGGAGTTCCCACATATGCTGAGCACTAGTTGGCTGCTTTTCCTTCACTCTGCTGTCCGACTCATCCCAAACCATCTCAATTGGGTGGTGGTCGGGGGATTGTGGAGGCCAGGTCATCTGATGCAGCACTCCATCACTCTCCTTCTTGGTAAAATAGCCCTTACACAGCCTGGAGGTGTGTTGGGTCATTGTCCTGTTGAAAAACAAATGATAGTCCCACTGAACCCAAACCCGATGGGATGTGGTATTGCTGCAGAATGCTGTGGTAGCCATGCAGGTTAAGTGTGCCTTGAATTCTGAATACATCACAGACAGTATCACCAGCAAAGCACCCCACACCATAACACCTCCTCCTCCATGCTTTACGGTGGGAACTACACATGTGGAGATCATCCGTTCACCCACACCGCGTCTCACAAAGAAACAGCGGTAGGAACCAAAAATCTCCTATTTGGACTCCAGACAAAAGGACAAACATCCACTGGTCTAATGTCCATTGCTCGTGTTTCTTGGCCCAAGCAGGTCTCTTCTTATTATTGGTGTCCTTTAGTAGTGGTTTCTTTGCAGCAATTCAACCATGAAGGCCTGATTCACACAGTCCCCTCTGAACAGTTGATGTTGAGATGTGTCTTCTACTTGAACTCTTTGAAGCATTTATTTAGGCTGCAATTTCTGAGGCTGGTAACTCTAATGAACTTATCCTCTGCAGCAGAGGATGGGTCTTCCATTCCTGTGGCGGTCCGCATGAGAGCCAGTTTCATCATAGCGCGTGATGGCTTTTGCAACTGCACTTGAAGAAACTTTCAAAGTTCTTTACATTTTCAGTATTGACTGACCTTCATGTCTTATAGTAATGATGGACTGTCGTTTCTCTTTGCTTATTTGAGCTGTTCTTGCCATAATATGGACTTGGTCTTTTACCAAATAGGACTATCTTCGGTATACCCCCCTACCTTGTCACAGCAAAACTGATTGGCTCAAACGCATTAAGAAGGAAATAATGACCACAAATTTACTTTTAAGGAGGCACACCTGTTAATTGAAATGAATTCTAGGTGACTACCTAATGAAGCAGGTTGAGAGAATGCCAAGAGTGTGCAAAGCTGTCATCAAGGCAAAGGGTGGCTATTTGAATAATCTCAAATATACTTATTTGGTTACTACATGATTCCATGTGTAATTTCATAGTTTTGATGTCTTCACTATTATTCTACAATGTAGAAAATAGTAAAAATAAAGAAAAAGCCTGGAATGAGTAGGTGTGTCAAAACTTTTGACTGGTACTATATATATATATATATACAGTGGGGGAAAAAAGTATTTAGTCAGCCACCAATTGTGCAAGTTCTCCCACTTAAAAAGATGAGAGAGGCCTGTAATTTTCATCATAGGTACACGTCAACTATGACAGACAAATTGAGAATTTTTTTCCCAGAAAATCACATTGTAGGATTTTTAATGAATTTATTTGCAAATTATGGTGGAAAATAAGTATTTGGTCACCTACAAACAAGCAAGATTTCTGGCTCTCACAGACCTGTAACTTCTTCTTTAAGAGGCTCCTCTGTCCTCCACTCGTTACCTGTATTAATGGCACCTGTTTGAACTTGTTATCAGTATAAAAGACACATGTCCACAACCTCAAACAGTCACACTCCAAACTCCACTATGGCCAAGACCAAAGAGCTGTCAAAGGACACCAGAAACAAAATTGTAGACCTGCACCAGGCTGGGAAGACTGAATCTGCAATAGGTAAGCAGCTTGGTTTGAAGAAATCAACTGTGGGAGCAATTATTAGGAAATGGAAGACATACAAGACCACTGATAATTTCCCTCGATCTGGGTCTCCACAGAAGATCCTTCCCCGTGGGGTCAAAATGATCACAAGAACGGTGAGCAAAAATCCCAGAACCACACGGGGGGACCTAGTGAATGACCTGCAGAGAGCTGGGACCAAAGTAACAAAGCCTACCATCAGTAACACACTACACCGCCAGTGACTAAAATCCTGCAGTGCCAGACGTGTCCCCCTGCTTAAGCAGGTACATGTCCAGGCCCATCTGAAGTTTGCTAGAGTGCATTTGGATGATCCAGAAGAGGATTGGGAGAATGTCATATGGCCAGATGAAACCAAAATATAACTTTTTGGTAAAAACTCAACTCGTCGTGTTTGGAGGACAAAGAATGCTGAGTTGCATCCAAAGAACACCATACCTACTGTGAAGCATGGGGGTGGAAACATCATGCTTTGGGGCTGTTTTTCTGCAAAGGGACCAGGGCGACTGATCCGTGTAAAGGAAAGAATGAATGGGGCCATGTATCGTGAGATTTTGAGTGAAAACCTCCTTCCATCAGCAAGGCATTGAAGATGAAACGTGGCTGGGTCTTTCAGCATGACAATGATCCCAAACACACCGCCCGGGCAACGAAGGAGTGGCTTCGTAAGAAGCATTTCAAGGTCCTGGAGTGGCCTAGCCAGTCTCCAGATCTCAACCCCATAGAAAATCTTTGGAGGGAGTTGAAAGTCTGTGTTGCCCAGCGACAGCCCCAAAACATCACTGCTCTAGAGGAGATCTGCATGGAGGAATGGGCCAAAATACCAGCAACAGATTGTGAAAACCTTGTGAAGACTTACAGAAAACGTTTGACCTGTGTCATTGCCAACAAAGGGTATATAACAAAGTATTGAGAAACTTTTGTTATTGACCAAATACTTATTTTCCACCATAATTTGCAAATAAATTCATTTAAAAAAAAATTCTCATTTTGTCTGTCATAGTTGACGTGTACCTATGATGAAAATTACAGGCCTCTCTCATCTTTTTAAGTGGGAGAACTTGCACAATTGGTGGCTGACTAAATACTTTTTTTCCCCACTGTATACATGTATATATACACACTACCGTTCAAAAGTTTGGGGTCCTTGTTCTCGAAAGAAAAGCAATTTTTTTGTCCATTAAAATAACATCAAATTGATCAGAAATACAGTGTAGACATTGTTAATGTTGTAAATGGCTATTGTAGCTAGAAACAGCTGATTTTTTATGGAATATCTACATAGGCGTACAGAGGCCCATTATCAGCATCCATCAGTCCTATGTTCCAATGGCACGTTGTGTTTGCTAATCCAAGTTGATCATTTTAAAAGGCTAATTGATAATTAGAAAAGCCTTTTGCAATTATGTTAGCACAGCTGAAAACTGTTGTGCTGATTAAAGAAGCAATAAAACGGGCCTTCTTGAGACATTGGTGGTCTGCTTGATACATGTTGGTGTTACAGACTCAGTCAGGGACATGTTGAAAATGTTGGTGAAGACACTTGCCAGTTGGTCAGCACATGCTCGGAGTACATGTCCTGGTAATCCGTCTGGCCCTGCGGCCTTGTGAATGTTGACCTGCTTAAAAGTCTTACTCACATCGGCTACGGAGAGCGTGATCACATAGTCATCCGGAACAGCTGGTGCTCTCATGCATGCTTCAGTGTTGCTTGCCTCGAAGCGAGCATAGAAGTGGTTTAGCTCGTCTGGTAGGCTTGTGTCACTGGGCAGCTCGCGACTGTGCTTCTCTTTTTAGTCTGTAATAGTTTTCAAGCCCTGCCACATCCGACGAGAGTCAGAGACGGTGTAGTACGATTCAATCTTAGTCCTGTATTGACTCTTTGCCTGTTTGATGGTTCGTCGGCGGGCATAGCGGGATTTCTTATAAGTGTCCGGGTTAGAGTCCCGCTCCTTGAAAGCGGCAGCTCTACCCTTTAGCTCAGTGCGGATGTTGCCTGTAATCCATGGCTTCTGGTTGGGGTACGTACGGTCACTGTGGGGACGACGTCATCAATGCACTTATTGATGAAGCCAGTGACTGATGTGGTGTACTCCTCAATGCTATCTGAAGAATCCCGGAACATGTTCCAGTCTGTGCTAGCAAAACAGCCCTGTAGCTTAGCATCTGCATCATCTGACCAATTTTTTATTAACCGAGTCACTGGTGCTTCCTGCTTTAGTTTTTGCAGGAATCAGGAGGATAGAGTTATGGTTAGATTTGCCAAATGGAGGGCGAGGGAGAGCTTTGTATGCATCTCTGTGTGTGGAGTAAAGGTGGTTTGGAGTTTTTTTTCTTCTGGTTGCACATTTAACATGCTGGTAGAAATGAGGTAGAATGGATTTAAGTTTCCCTACATTAAAGTCCCCGGCCACTAGGAGCGCTGCCTCTGGATGAGCATTTTCCTGTTTAGTTATGGCCTTATACACTAAAATAACACATCCTAGATCTGAATGAATGAAATAATCTTATGAAATACTTTTTTCTTTACATAGTTGAATGTGCTGACAACAATATCACACAAAAATTATCAATGGAAATCAAATTTATCAACCCATGGAGGTCTGGATTTGGAGTCACACTCAAAATTAAAGTGGAAAACCACACTACAGGCTGATCCAACGTTGATGTAATGTCCTTAAAACAAGTCAAAATGAGGCTCAGTAGTGTGTGTGGCCTCCACGTGCCTGTATGACCTCCCTACAACGCCTGGGCATGCTCCTGATGAGGTGGCGGATGGTCGAGACATGATGTCCCAGATGTGCTCAATTGGATTCAGGTCTGGGGAACGGGCGGGCCAGTCCATAGCATCAATGCCTTCCTCTTGCAGGAACTGCTGACACACTCCAGCCACATGAGGTCTAGCATTGTCTTGCATTAGGAGGAACCCAGGGCCAACCGCACCAGCATATGGTCTCACAAGGGGTCTGAGGATCTCATCTCGGTACCTAATGGCAGTCAGGCTACCTCTGGCGAGCACATGGAGGGCTGTGCAGCCCCCCAAAGAAATGCCACCCCACACCATGACTGACCCACCGCCAAACCGGTCATGCTGGAGGATGTTGCAGGCAGCAGAACATTCTCCACGGCGTCTCCAGACTCTGTCATGTCTGTCACATGTGCTCAGTGTGAACCTGCTTTCATCTGTGAAGAGCACAGGGCGCCAGTGGCGAATTTGCCAATCTTGGTGTTCTCTGGCAAATGCCAAATGTCCTGCACGGTGTTGGGCTGTAAGCACAACCCCCACCTGTGGACGTCGGGCCCTCATACCACTCTCATGGAGTCTGTTTCTGACCGTTTGAGCAGACACATGCATTTTTGTGGCCTGCTGGAGGTCATTTTGCATGGCTCTGGCAGTGCTCCTCCTGCTTCTCCTTGCACAAAGGCGGAGGTAGCGGTCCTGCTGCTGGGTTGTTGCCCTCCTACGGCCTCCTCCACGTCTCCTGATGTACTGGCCTGTCTCCTGGTAGCGCCTCCATGCTCTGGACACTATGCTGACAGACCCAGCAAACCTTCTTGCCACAGCTCGCATTGATGTGCCATCCTGGATGAGCTGCACTACCTGAGCCACTTGTGTGGGTTGTAGACTCCGTCTCATGCTACCACTAGAGTGAAAGCACCGCCAGCAATCAAAAGTGAACAAAACATCAGCCAGGAAGCATAGGAACTGAGAAGTGGTCTGTGGTCACCACCTGCAGAACCACTCCTTTATTGGGGGTGTCTTGCTAATTGCCTATAATTTCCACCTGTTGTCTATTCCATTTGCACAACAGCTTGTGAAATGTATTGTCAATCAGTGTTGCTTCCTAAGTGGACAGTTTGATTTCACAGAAGTGTGATTAACTTGGAGTTACATTGTGTTGTTTAAGTGTTCCCTTTATTATTTTGAGCAGTGTATATATATTTACATTTTAGTCATTTAGCAGACGCTCTTATCCAGAGCGACTTACAGTTAGTGAGTGCATACATTTTTCATACTGGCCCCCCGTGGGAATCGAACCCACAACCCTGGCATTGCAAGCGCCATGCTCTACCAACTGAGCTAGAGTTGTTCAGTATATATATACTGAACAAAAATATAAACGCAACATGCAACAATTTCAACGATTTTACTGATTTACAGTTCATATAAGGAAATCAGTCAATTTAAATAAATTCATTAGGCCCTAATCTATGGATTTCACATGATTGGGCAGGGGCGCAGCCATGGGTGGGCCTGGGAGGATATAGGCCCACCCACTTGGGAGCCAGGCCCACACACTGGGGAGCCAGGCCCAGCCAATCAGAATGAGTTTTTCCACTACAAATGGGCTTTAACACAGACAGAAATACTCCTCAGTTTCATCAGCTGTCCGGGTGGCTGGTCTCAGATGAACCCGCAGGTGAAGTAGGTGTTCTTAATGTTTTGTACATATGTATATATATAGAGAGAGTTTCTCCCATTCTTCTCTGCAGATCCTCTCAAGCTCTGTCAGGTCGGATGGGGAGCGTTGCTGCCCAGCTATTTTCAGGTCTCTGCAGAGATGTTAGATCGGGTTCAAGTCCAGGCTCTGGCTGGGCCACTCAAGGACATTCAGAGACTTGTCCCGAAGCCACTCCTGCGTTGTCTTGGCTGTGGTGTGCTTAGGGTCGTTGTCCTGTTGGTAGGTGAACCTTCGCCCCAGTCTGAGGTCCTGAGTGATCTGGAGCAGGTTTTCATCAGTGATCTCTCCGTTCATCTTTCCCTCGATCCTGACTAGTCTCCCAGTCCCTGCCGCTGAAAAACATCCCCACAGCATGCTGCTGGTGCCACCACCATGCTTCGCCGTAGGGATGGTGCCAGGTTTCCTCCAAACGTGACGCTTGGCATTCAGGCCAAAGAGTTCAATCTTGGTTTCATCTGAACAGAGAATCTTGTTTCTCATGGTCTGAGTCTTTTAGGTGCCTTTTGGCAAACTCCAAGTGGGCTGCCATGTGAATTTTACTGAGGAGTGAATTCCGTCTGGCCACTCTACCATAAAGGCCTGATTGGTGGAGTGCTGCAGAGATGGTTGTCCTTCTGGAAGGTTCTCCCACAGTGGTGATTTTAGCATGTAAATCTTGGTGGGGCAAACAAACAAAAAAATGTGGGATGCATGCCAGCAAAGCCACTACACACCACAACACTAAACAATACATTAATTGCACTATAACGGTGACAAACGGTGTCCACAAACTATTAGGACCTACATAAACCTGGTCCAACACCTTACCACTGCTACACCTCACTATCAGAGGAGCCTTGTCTGGCAGCGAAAACAATTTTTTCAGCCTCATTTACTGCCTTTATAAAAAACATAGCGGATATGGCTGACTTGCTTAAACAAATTTAGTTTCTACTGACAATTGAGATGTACAAACTATGGCATAAGGGGATGACAAGCGGATAAGAGGCAATCCGTAATTTCGATTAAGACATTAACGAGCGAGCTAGGACGGACGTAGTCAATTTAACTATTTGTTCAGCACTTTTGAAATGTACAGTGACAGAATTCAGATCATGGGCCGTTCTTACAGTGTTCTCTCTGTACACCAAGTCAGAACCGTAAGATAAATAAAGGGGGCATGTAAGCAAACAATGAAAGCTCTTAAAATATTCGATGATGACATTTCTCAAAAACAGGTTATGTGCACCACCAAGTCAGAACAGTAGGCGAAATTAGACCAAATTATTAGGGTGAGGCGCATGGGCTACAAACAGCTTACTACACAACATAGACTTAGTATTAATTTCTTAGCTACAGTATACATATCTCCCTGGCATATTACATCATCTATGCAGCAGCATAAAATACATTTTTGGACTCACCTTGTTATGCTATGCTCACTTGAAAAGGAAGGTGGCATGGCGGTCCGTGGAAAATGTTTGTCATCAAACTTTGTCATCAAAGTCTGGCATTCTCTGGGTTTATGGTGCTTTCAAGACAACTGGGAACTGTAAAAAAAAAACAAGGTCGAATCATGAAGACGTCAGTGATCTTCAGGTCGTAGCTCTAGAAAGAGGCCCGAGTTCCGGATTAACAATTCCGAGTTGGATGGCCGTTCAAAACGTATTTTCACAGTCGGAGCTCGTTTCTCCAGAGTTCCCAGTTGTCTTGAACTCACTGAAGTCAGATTTCCCAGTTAACAGTTGTTTTGAAGGCGGCACAAATCATGCTTCATTGACAGCATGGCCAATGTTGAATGTTTATCATTTTAAGCTTGGAAAAGAGACCCTTAATCCCAGACTTGGAACCACACAGCCACTCCACTGAATAGCAGGCTAGTGATTGCTTTGCAATGCTTGCAGTTAGCCACTGATTCCTACCAAATCACTCATTGTTGAATTTGCGATTTCCAACTTGTTGTGTAATGTTTATGTCCAATGGCCGATGAGCACCGATACGTTTTATCTATAATTTCTCTTCATTATTTATCTTCATATGACAAGGATTAAAAAGGATTTGCCAGTAGATTGTCGACTTGATTCATGATGATGACTGCTAGCTAAGATTTTGAAGGTATGATGTTGACATGATCAGTCCAATCAAAGCTACTGTAGATATAACGTGATTTGACGTCATTTTATCTGTGGCCAATGATCTTGATCCTTCATGGATGGGCACTTCTAATGTAACTCTATGGCAGCACCCAAGGGGCTTGAATTTCCAAGCTCTACCCTTCAGACTTGGTGGTGGTGACATATTGTCCCCATGAGTGACAGAACACTGAGCCAATCACGGCGCAACTAAAGAACATTACCAACAACTACGCTCCGTATTTTCCGCTGGCTGCCCCACCACCACAGAAAGCACTGAGCTAGGCTGAAACACCTGCATTTTGGAGCTGCCTTACTCAATAAAGAGACCATATTTGTATGCGGCTTTATTAACTCAATGATATATATTTTTTAACTTTACATTTAAGTCATTTAGCAGACGCTCTTATCCAGAGCGACTTACAGTTTAGTGAGTGCATACATTTTCATTCTGGCCCCCCGTGGGAATCGAACCCGCAATCCTGGCGTTGAAAACGACATGCTCTACCAACTGAGCTACACGGGACTACTTTGTCTGCAAACTGATATGTGACACGTATTAATGCCAAAATAACATGCAAAACAATCAAGCCACATTTTATTGTTTGCTAAAATGATGGTCGCCACTGTTCTCCCATCTCCACAGAGGATCTCTGGAGCTCTGTCAGAGTGACCATCGGGTTCTTGGCTACCTCCCTGACCAAGGCCCTTCTCCCCGATTGCTCAGTTTGTCCGGGCGGCCAGCTCTTGGAAGAGTCTTGGTGGTTCCAAACTTCTTCCATTTAAGAAAAAAAAAAAATATTCACATACAGTAAGCTTTTCAGCGTTACTGATAGTTACAAATAAAATATTTCGGCACCGATTAATGGTAAAAAAAAAAAAGGTATGAGTAATAAAATAAGAAACACTTAAACTAAAAGTGTAACAACCATGTTTGATAATGCATTTAGCACATGTTCTTGGGGACCTTCAATGCTGCAGAAATGTTTTGGTACCCTTCCCCAGATCTGTGCCTAGACACAATCCTGTCTCAGAGCTCTACGGACAATTCCTTCGACCTCATGGCTTGGTTTTTGCTCTGACATGCACTGTCAACTGTGGGACCTTATATACAGTGCCTTGCAAAAGTATTCATCCCCCTTGGCATTTTTCCTATTTTGTTGCATTACAACCTGTAATTAAAATTGATTTTTATTTGGATTTCATGTAATGGACATACACAAAATAGTCCAAATTGGTGAAATGAAATTAAAAGAATAACATGTTTCAAAAAATTCTAAAGAATAAATAACGGAAAAGTGGTGAGTGCATATGTATTCACCCCCTTTGCTATGGAGTCCCTAAATAAGATCTGGTGCAACCAATTACCTTCAGAAGTCACATAATTAGTTAGATAAAGTCCACCTGTGTGCAATCTAAGTGTCACATGATCTGTCACATGATCTCAGTATATATACACTTGTTCTGAAAGGCCCCAGAGTCTGCAACACCACTAAGCAAGGGGCACCACCAAACACGTGGCACCATGAAGACCAATGAGCTCTCCAAACAGGTCAGGGACAAAGTTGTGGAGATGTACAGATCAGGGTTGGGTTATAGAAAATTTAAACAACCCACGGAGCACCATTAAATCCATTATTAAAAAATGGAAAGAATATTGCACCACAATAAACCTGCCAAGAGAGGGCCGCCCACCAAAACTCACGGACCAGGCAAGGAGGACATTAATCAGAGAGGCAACAAAGTGACCAAAGATAACCCTGAAGGAGCTGCAAAGCTCCACAGCGGAGATTGGAGTATCTGTCCATAGGACCACTTTAAGCCATACACTCCACAGAGCTGGGCTTTATGGAAGAGTGGCCAGAAAAAAGTCATTGCTTAAAGAAAAAAATAAGCAAACACGTTTGGTGTTCACCAAAAGGCATGTGGGAGACTCCCCAAACATATGGAAGAAGGTACTCTGGTCAGATGAGACTAAAATTGAGCTTTTTGGCCATCAAGGAAAACGCTATGTCTGGCGTAAACCCAACACCTCTCATCACCCCAAGAACACCATCCCCACAGTGAAGCATGGTGGTGGCAGCATCATGCTGTGGGGATGGTTTTCAGCGGCAGGGATTGGGAAACTGGTCAGAATTGAAGGAATGATGGATGGCGCTAAATACAGGGAAATACTTGAGGGAAACCTGTTTCAGTCTTCCAGAGATTTGAGACTGGGACGGAGGTTCACCTTCCAGCAGGACAATGACCCTAAGCATACTGCTAAAGCAACACTTGAGTGGTTTAAGGGGAAACATTTAAATGTCTTGGAATGGCCTAGTCAAAGCCCAGACCTCAATCCAATTGAGAATCTGTGGTATGACTTAAAGATTGCTGTACACCAATGGAACCCATCCAACTTGAAGGAGCTGGAGCAGTTTTGCTTTGAAGAATGCGCAAAAATCCCAGTGGCTAGATGTGCCAAGCTTATAGAGACATACCCCAAGAGACTTGTAGCTGTAATTGCTGCAAAAGGTGGCTCTACAAAGTATTGACTTTGTGGGGTTGAATAGTTATGCACGCTGAAGTTTTCTGTTTTTTTTTTGGTCTTATCTCTTGTTTGTTTCACAAAAAAAAAAATGTGCATCTTCGAAGTGGTAGGCATGTTGTGTAAATCAAATGATACAAACCCATTTTAATTCCAGGTTGTAAGGCAACAAAGTAGGAAAAATTCCAAGGGGGGTGAATACTTTCGCAAGCCACTGTAGACAGGTATGTGCCTTTCCAAATCATGTCCAATCAATGTAATTTACCACAGGTGGACTCCAATCAAGTTGTAGAATAATCTCAAGGATGATCAATGATGCACCTGAGCTCAATTTCAAGTCTCATAGAAAAGGGTCTGAATACTTATGTAAATAAGGTATTTCTGGTTTTTTAAATTTCTAAAAACCTGTTTTCACTTTGTCATTATGGGGTATTGTGTGTAGATTGATGAGGATTTGTTTTTATTACATCCATTTTAGAATAAGGCTGCAACTTAACAAAATGTGGAAAAAGTCAAGGGGTCGGAATACTTTCTGAATGCACTGTATATTTTTTAAATAATATAAATGTTCTCTTAGCTCTCTGATACAATAAAGACGGAGGATAAATGGATCAAATGCTTTTTTTCTGCCACATAATCAGCTGAGAAAAATACACAGTTTGAAACAAATAAAGAACCTGCAACATAATATTGAGAACACAACTTTCAGGCATTGAGTCAAAGGTATTTCATAAACCATCTCAAAGCTATGCTACCATATACAGTCGTGGTCAAAAGTTTTGAGAATGACACAAGTATTGGTCTTCACAAAGTTCGCTGCTTCAGTGTTATGAGATATTTTTGTCAGATGTTACTATGGTGTACTGAAGTATAATTAAAAGTGTTCCATAAGTGTCAAAGGCTTTTATTGACAATTACATTAAGTTGATGCCAAGAGTCAATATTTGCAGTGTTGACCCTTCTTTTTCAAGACCTCTGCAATCCGCCCTGGCATGCTGTCAATTAACTTCTGGGCCACATCCTGACTGGTGGCAGCCCATTCTTGCATAATCAATGCTTGGAGTTTGTCAGAATTTGTGGGTTTTTGTTTGTCCACCCGCCTCTTGAGGATCGACCACAAGTTCTCAATGGGATTAAGGTCTGGGGAGTTTCCTGGCCGTGGACCCAAAATGTCGATGTTTTGTTCCCAGAGCCACTTAGTTATCACATTTGCCTTATGGCAAGGTGCTCCATCATGCTGGAAAAGGCATTGGTTGTCACCAAACTGTTATTGGATGGTTGGGAGAAGTTTCTCTTGGAGGATGTGTTGGTACCATTCTTTATTCATGGCTGTGTTCTTAGGCAAAATTGTGAGTGAGCCCACTCCCTTGGCTGAGAAGCAACCCCACACATGAATGGTCTCAGGATGCTTTACTGTTGGCATGACACAGGACTGATAGTAGCGCTCATCTTGTCTTCTCCGGACAAGGTGTTTTCTGGATGCCCCAAACAATCGGAAAGGGCATTCATCAGAGAAAATGACTTTACCCCAGTCCTCAGCAGTCCAATCCCTGTACCTTTCGCAGAATATCAGTCTGTCCTTGATGTTTTTCCTGGAGAGAAGTGGCTTCTTTGCTGCCCTACTTGACACCAGGCCATCCTCCAAAAGTATTTGCCTCACTGTGCGTGCAGTTGCACTCTCACCTGCCTGCTGCCATTCCTGAGCAAGCTCTGCACTGGTGGTGCCCCGATCCCGCAGCTGAATCAACTTTAGGAGACGGTCCTGGCGCTTGCTGAACTTTCTTGGGCGCCCTTCTTCACAACAATTGAACCTCTCTCCTTGAAGTTCTTGATGATCCGATAAATGGTTGATTTAGGTGCAATCTTACTGGCAGCAATATCCTTGCTTGTGAAGCACTTTTTGTGCAAAGAAATGATGACGGCACGTGTTTCCTTGCAGGTAACCATGGTTAACAGAGGAAGAACAATGATTTCAAGCACCCCCCTCCTTTAAAAGCTTCCAGTCTGTTATTCTAACTCAATCAGCATGACAGAGTGATCTCCAGCCTTGTCCTCGTCAACACTCTCACCTGTGTTAACGAGAGAATCACTGACATGATGGCAGCTGGTCCTTTTGTGGCAGGGCTGAAATGCAGTGGAAATGTTTTTTGGGGATTAAGTTCATTTTCATGGCAAAGAGGGACTTTACAATGAATTGAAATTCATCTAATCACTCTTCATGACATTCTGGAATATATGTACAGTGGGGAAAAAAAGTATTTAGTCAGCCACCAATTGTGCAAGTTCTCCCACTTAAAAAGATGAGAGAGGCCTGTAATTTTCATCATAGGTACACGTCAACTATGACAGACAAATTGAGCTTTTTTTCCAGAAAATCACATTGTAGGATTTTTAATGAATTTATTTGCATATTATGGTGGAAAATATGTATTTGGTCACCTACAAACAAGCCAGATTTCTGGCTCTCGCAGACCTGTAACTTCTTCTTTAAGAGGCTCCTCTGTCCTCCACTCGTTACCTGTATTAATGGCACCTGTTTGAACTTGTTATCAGTATAAAAGACACCTGTCCACAACCTCAAACAGTCACACTCCAAACTCCACTATGGCCAAGACCAAAGAGCTGTCAAAGGACACCAGAAACAAAATTGTAGACCTGCACCAGGCTGGGAAGACTGAATCTGCAATAGGTAAGCAGCTTGGTTTGAAGAAATCAACTGTGGGAGCAATTATTAGGAAATGGAAGACATACAAGACCACTGATAATCTCCCTCGATCTGGGGCTCCACGCAAGATCTCACCCCGTGGGGTCAAAATGATCACAAGAACGGTGAGCAAAAATCCCAGAACCACATGGGGGACCTAGTGAATGACCTGCAGAGAGCTGGGACCAAAGTAACAAAGCCTACCATCAGTAACACACTACGCCGCCAGGGACTCAAATCCTGCAGTGCCAGACGTGTCCCCCTGCTTAAGCCAGTACATGTCCAGGCCCATCTGAAGTTTGCTGGAGTGCATTTGGATGATCCAGAAGAGGATTGGGAGAATGTCATATGGTCAGATGAAACCAAAATATAACTTTTTGGTAAAAACTCAACTCGTCGTGTTTGGAGGACAAAGAATGCTGAGTTGCATCCAAAGAACACCATACCTACTGTGAAGCATGGGGGCGGAAACATCATGCTTTGGGGCTGTTTTTCTGCAAAGGGACCAGGACGACTGATCCGTGTAAAGGAAAGAATGAATGGGGCCATGTATCGTGAGATTTTGAGTGAAAACCTCCTTCCATCAGCAAGGGCATTGAAGATGAAACGTGGCTGGGTCTTTCAGCATGACAATGATCCCAAACACACCGCCCGGGCAACGAAGGAGTGGCTTCGTAAGAAGCATTTCAAGGTCCTGGAGTGGCCTAGCCAGTCTCCAGATCTCAACCCCATAGAAAATCTTTGGAGGGAGTTGAAAGTCCGTGTTGCCCAGCGACAGCCCCAAAACATCACCGCTCTAGAGGAGATCTGCATGGAGGAATGGGCCAAAATACCAGCAACAGTGTGTGAAAACCTTGTGAAGACTTACAGAAAACGTTTGACCTGTGTCATTGCCAACAAAGGGTATATAACAAAGTATTGAGAAACTTTTGTTATTGACCAAATACTTATTTTCCACCATAATTTGCAAATAAATTCATTAAAAATCCTACAATGTGATTTTCTGGAAAAAAAATTCTCATTTTGTCAGTCATAGTTGACGTGTACGTATGATGAAAATTACAGGCCTCTCTCATCTTTTTAAGTGGGAGAACTTGCACAATTGGTGGCTGACTAAATACTTTTTTTCCCCACTGTAAATTGCCATCATCAAAACTGAGGCAGCAGACTTTGTGAAAATTAGTATTTGTGTCATTCTCAAAACTTTTGACCACGACTGTGCCCTCCGTAATTATCAGCACATTGAAGGATCTTTTCTTATTTTAGCTGTATACTTGAAAAGTTTGGATTTGAAATCAAACAATGACTATGAGGTTAAAGTGCAGACTACAGCTTTAATTTGAGTTCATTTTCATCCATATTGGGTGAACCGTCTAGAAATTACAGCACTTTTTGTAGACATTCCCCCCATTTTGGGACAAATTCACTTATATGTGTATTAAAGTAATAAAAAATGTAGTATTTGGTCCCATATTCCTAGCACGCAATGACTACATCAAGCTTGTGACACTACAAATTTGTTGGATGCATTTGCTCTTTGTTTTGGTTGTGTTTCAGATTATTTTGTGTCCAATAGAAATTAGTAGTAAATAATGCATTGTGTCATTTTGAAGTCACTTTTTTAAGTTTCTAAACACTTCTATATGAATGTGGTAATGCTACCATGATCATGGATGATCCTGAATGAATCATGAATAATTATGAGTGAGAAAGTTACAGATGCACAAATATCATACCCTCCCCCCCCCCAAAAAAAATAACCTCCCCTGTTATTGTAATGGTGAGAGGATATGATAGCATGTCTTGGGGGTATGATATTTGTGCGTCTGTTACCAGCCTCTTTGGGAATCGTTGGCTACAATCATAACCGCTCAGTGTTGGGGAGTACTGAACTACATGTAGTTGAACTAGTAATTTAACTACATTTTACAGTAGCTTAGTGGTAGTTGAACTTAATTAAAATCTAGGTAGTGTTTTCAGGAGTTAATTACTTTTTTTCCCATGAAGAGGTGTAGCTAACTACTGGAACTACACACTGCTTTTTTTGCAAAAATAAAAAAAAATATGGGCGAAGTAGGCAATAATTTTCTTTATTTTCTGGCATCAGATTTGCCTAATTCTCAGTTTTTGTGTTTAATAGGCCAAATTACACATTCTGTTAACATATGAACCGTAAAGTGATCTAGTCTTGCAATTTGTAGTCTATGACATTTCAGATATACATATGATCATTTTTCACAAAGTAGTTTTGATGTAGTGTACTACTTTTTCAAAGTAACTTTAATTAAGGAAACTATATTTTTCTTAAGGGTAGCTTAACTTCTAGTGTGAATTGGTAGCTTGGTAAATTATATTTTCAGAGTAGCTTCCCCAACACTGTAACTGCTCTTCTCGTCTTGTGTTTGATTCCAGAGTGTGACAATATGCATAGAATTTCAACTAATAGCATTGAATGTCCGTTCTATTCCATTCTAGTAATTCTAATTCTACGGTTCCATGAAGTTCCAGTGGAATCAGCTCTCCTCTGTCACTCCCTTCAGACGAAGCTCCTCCTGGACCCTGGAGAGGTAGCCCGGGTCTGGATACCCAAAACTAACAAAGAGAAAAGAGAGAGACACAACAGCTTCAGTGTCACATTGATCTACCATTTCAAAAACATGCCAATGTTTGAACGCTCTCAAATTTCAATAACACTGTTATAACACTGTCAATCACTGATATGGGTCTTCATCAACCATAGAGATGTTACAATGAAACTTCGAGAGCATTCAAACAGTGTGTGAGTATTCTTATTCTATTTCCTCAGACTAGGATAGATGGGCCTACTTACATTTACATTTTAGTCATTTAGCAGATGCTCCAATCCAGAGCGACTTACAGTTAGTGAGTGCATACATTTCTTTTTCATACTGGTCCCCCGTGGGAAACGAACCCACAACCCTGGCGTTGCAAACGCCATGCTCTACCAACTGAGCTACACGGGACCACAGTACTTACAACTGTGGTCCTCCCCCAATGTTGGTCTTGTGGTGTATGTCGTTCCATGTGATGGAGTTGTTGAGGCCGGTGGTGGCTGATGTCCCGATGGTGAAGATGAGCCTCCTGTGGAAGGCTGTCTGGAGCAGCCTCAGTACTTTCTCTCCCTCCTCACAGGCTGGCAGAAAGGCTGTCCTGGACGTGCTGGAGTACTTCTCACCCGGGTTCGGATGCTCAGGCTGGAGGGATGTGGAGAGAAAGAGGAATATCAATCAATCAACTGTGTCAATAAAACCCTTTTCCACAGTGGCAAGGAAAAACTCCCTAAAAGGAACCAGACTCAAAAGTGGAGCGGAGTCTTCTCCTCTGGCTGTAGGCCTAATCATGTTATTTCAAATAACTGACTGGTGGTGGAAAGATTAAGCCTACTACTTATAATTAGGGACTCATGGAGGATCAAACTCAACCTTAGGTGATAAAGAAGTCAGCAGCTAATCTGTCTGGCATGACATCACCAGCAGGGCTGTAATGCCAAAGCAATTCATCAATACTTCCATATAAGGGCTTTCAAGAACAATATGATGAATCTCTGCCTACTCTCCGACTATACATATCGCCCTTTTATCTTCAAGTCAATAGTGGCACAATGTCTATTGACACTTTCAATTCTGTGATAAAATATATGCCCATCTGCGTCACATATAAAGTAAATATAGGCTACAATAAATCTCACCCCTTGTACTCCGTCTGTAAAGTGATAATCAATCGCGATATGTCCATTCCCCTCCTCATAGCCAGGTAAACACTGCCAGTTGCGTCTCACTGTCATGATCCCGTCCCGGGGCTGCGTTCCTTCGTAGGTCCCGTGAAAAGTATTACATACCGGACATGCGGGCTTAATTTGGAAAACCGAGTCAATACAACTTGAACAGAATGAGTGAGAACATCTTAAAGTTCTCTTTTTCTGAAAACAGTCCATGCATATTATGCAATAGTCCTCCTCGTCGCGGCCGAGTCTCTGCTCTGTTGCAGAAGTACATCTATCGCCTATGTTGGAGAATCGAGATGATGTCATTATAGATTAAGTGTTTGAGGACATTTTGTACATAGCTAATCTATAGCAGAAACAGGAAAACGCAATGTCATCTGACAAACTCCAGCCTGAGCTGAACTATACTTTCCAGGAAGAGGGCTATGTTGACAGAAAGAGTAGAGCCTCCCACATCTAGTCATTACCATACGTCACTGGTTGCTAATGTTCAGCAGACGCTACAATGTACCTAACTGTAAAGGCTACAGTAACATCCCACTTCAATAGTTTGCACTGACGTGTGAACCAAGGCATAGGATATCTTCATGAGGGTTGAGATGTGTTACATCCACAAATAAAATAGTCTTGCTATAATATCGCATAAATGTGAAAAACGTGATCATAAATGTCAGATTTGTTCTATGTGATGCTATTTACATAATATTAAATCAGTAATAAACAATGAATACCACCACCATAAACAGAACATAACCTTTTATTCAAGTATTAAAATGTAAACCACACTATTTTTGAATATCAACAGACTCATAAAATATGAATCAACACAATTAGAAAAGCAAAACTAACTTTTCACAATCAATTTGCAATACAATCCTTTTCAGTATTTATTCCCCTCCCGGTACCCCAACCCCCAGTTCACTTACATAGTTTACTGCATATAAATATTTGCATGGTACCTTGATTTAAAGTACTATTCCTGTTTCCCAAAGATATTTGAGTTGGTCCCTAAACGAAAAATACAGACTACGTCCCAAATGGCACCCTATATAGTGCACTACTTTTGACCACATTATTCCCTATATAGTTCACAAGTTTTGCCATCATAAATAGGGTGCCATTTGGGTTGTAGCCAAGGGATATTTAATTAATGTATGGTCCGAGTAAATTCTTTCACATCATCTGACTGCAGACAAATTAATAAAAAGAGGTTAACACAGACTAGACTATCTATATGCATATTCTTCTCATCAAAAAGTTACTTTTTGAAATCACACACATAGCTTGTTCATATGAGAGTGAGGCTACGTTTTTGGACTACTTCGACTGTTTATAACAGAAAGGTTACATCAAATACACAGTTTCTATATTCTCAAAAACTGTAGGAAGGCAGAGAAAGCACAAACGTAATGCTGCTGCATCTGACCCTCCAAATAACACATTTCATACAGTCCACTAAAGAATTGCTTATCATTCATTAGTATCAACATGCTACATTTTCTTCAAACTTGTATAGAAGAAAGGCACGCTAACATTGAGATAAATGTATCAAAACAAGGTGTAAATGTAAATATAACTAAATACATCACTGACAATACACCTATAAGGGACTGCAGTACTCTCCTTAACATTTTGATATTACAGGTACTTATTGTTAATCCTAGATTATGTCTTAAGAAGACAAATGTGAATTACAGCAGATAAATAATCATAAATAATGAGGTATCTATGAGACAATCATCAAACAACGTCTCCTGGTCAGACAGGGCACCCTATTCCCGACAGTACACTACTTTCAACCAGTCCTATGGGTCCTATATAGTGCACTACTTTTGACCAGAGCCCTATGGGCCCCTATTGGCACTCGTGCACTATATAGGGAATAGAGTGCCATTTCAGACACAGCCAGGGGCATAGGTAATTATTACAGAGCCCTAATCTGCCTTTGATTTGGTTTAAGTGGTTCGACATCTTGCCCTTCTCATTTGACATCATCATGTAAATCTGGTCATTAGAAAATGAGGACCACTGACTGACTGGACATCAAACTGAACCTAACTCAAGCAGTTCAAAACCTGGTCCCATATTCATAAAGCGTCTCAGAGTACGAGTGCTGACCTAGGATCAGGGTCCCTCTTTTATTCTAATGATTTAAAAAGGCCACACTGATCCTAGACCAGCACAAATAGAAAACATTCTTCCTACGTAAGTAAAAACGAGAAGAAATCAAAGGAGAGGAAGATCAAAAGGGAAATGAAGGGCTCTAAGCAAATTGACATCAACTTACAGCTACCAGGCTATTAGCTTCAGGGCTGTTAACGACTAACACCTGCCCGATTTGCTCAGAGCACTATTCCATATACCAGTCTTCCCTGAAAAGGAAGCAGAGAACCATGATCATTCTAATGTTATGCAGAGAACAACCAGCCATCCACTGAACTGAACAACTGACTGACTGACTGACTCCCTTTGTCAAAGTGCCTGTGAGTGCTTTAGATTGCAACGTCTTTTAGAGAAATTAAATTATTTAGAAGCAGACAGAGCTATTCTGCCTGCCACCTACTATCTCGGATACGGTCTTTATACGAACTGGAAGTAACAGCTTATCACAGAAGAAGAAAAAAAAGAATTATTCTACGAACGTACTGGAAAGACCACAAATAATGTGCGCTTGCAACAGGTAAATAAAGAACATGTGTGCCCCAGCATGGAAATAAACATCAACATATCAGACATCATAGACTTCTCTTTAAACTTATATTTCAAAATAATATTGAAGTAGTAAGTACTTGAAATTTATTAAGCACTATATGATAACTGCTCCGATGAGTTCAGCCAAAAACTGTCCTGCTATTCTCAACAAAAGTGAAAGGTAGAGGATTGTGTCACACAGAGAATGCACTGCTCTCACTTGTGTTTTCTTGCACACAAAGTCCTGCTGGATTGAGCAGAACTCAGAAGATACATACCTAACATAGGAACAAGGGTGAATCCTAAATTCCACTTAAGACACATTTTCACTTCCAATTAAGTCGAATGGTCTCCCATTGACATCAGTGCATGATTAAGTGAAAATTCAACTTAAGTGGAAGTTAGGATTTGAACCATAAAGAGGTCTTGGAGAGATATGGGGGCCTCCACTCTTGTGGCTGCTGTGGAGCCGGACCCTGTCACACCTCTCGTATCCATCCGCTGCCCTGCTGGGTCTAGCTCCTGGAGCCTGCAACCACCAGCAGCGGGACAGGATAGCTAGAGGTTCCTAGATTTCCTAGTGTTCCTAGAATGGAACATTCTGTGGACGGTCAGTCTGCAGTGATGCCTTTCTCTCGGAGTTCCTCAGTCACTCTCACCAGGTAAGTGGGGTCTGGGTAGCCAAAGCTGTCAGGGGAAATTAAAGAAAAACACCATTACCATGTCATTGAGCGTTGTAATCGCAGGAACAGCTAGAGTGCCTTCAGAAATCATAATTTAACCTCTCACCACATGCTCAAAACATGGATAGCTTTCTTTTTCTGTCACATCTCATAAGACTAAAGCCATGTGATTCTATGTGACTTGTATGTGTGTAATACATATAAATAAATAAATAAATAAATACCTTGTGAGCGTTCATAGATAGCTTTTTTAAACAAATGTAAACATTGCTTTGTCACATCTCACAAACATACTAAAATCTCCATTAGCCTTCAGTAAATACAGGCATTTCCATACCAGCGTGGTCCGCCCCATATGGAGGTCTTGTGGTGGATGTCGTTCCAGGTAATGACATTATGCATTCCCGTGGTCATGGAGGTCCCTATAGTGAAGATGAGGCGCTGCTCGAAGGCCCGGCGGAGCAGGCCCAGGACCCGGTTCCCCTCTGGGGTGTCTGGAAGGTACGCCACGCGGTCCGTACCCGGGTAGCTTACACCAGGGTTAGGGTGCTCCGGCTTCAGGACCCAGGCAGAATTCAGAGGAATGTTAGAAAAGAACAGGAACAATATGATATACATTGAGGGAAAAAAGTATTTGATCCCCTGCTGATTTTGTACGTTTGCCCACTGACAAAGAAATTATCAGTCTATAATTTTAATGGTAGGTTTATTTGAACAGTGAGAGACAGAATAACAAAAAAATCCAGAAAAACACATGTCAAAAATGTTATAAATTGAAAGATCAGAAAGATTTCTGGCTCCCGGATGTCTTTTATACAGGTAACGAGCTGAGATTAGGAGCCCACTCTTAAAAGGGAGTGCTCCTAATCTCAGCTTGTTACCTGTATAAAAGACTCCTGTCCACAGAAGCAATCAATCAAGATTCCAAACTCTCCACCATGGCCAAAACCAAAGAGCTCTCCAAGGATGTCAGGGACAAGATTGTAGACCTACACAAGGCTGGAATGGGCTACAAGACCATCGCCAAGCAGCTTGGTGAGAAGGTGTCAACAGTTGGTGCGATTATTCGCAAATGGAAGAAACACAAAATAACTGTCATTCTCCCTCGGCCTGGGGCTCCATGCAAGATCTCACCTCGTGGAGTTGCAATGATCATGAGAACGGTGAGGAATCAGCCCAGAACTACACGGGAGGATCTTGTCAATGATCTCAAGGCAGCTGGGACCATAGTCACCAAGAAAACAATTGGTAACACACTACGCCGTGAAGGACTGAAATCCTGCAGCGCCCGCAATGTCCCCCTGCTCAAGAAAGCACATATACAGACCTGTCTGAAGTTTGCCATTGAACATCAATGATTCAGAGGAGAACTGGGTGAAAGTGTTGTGGTCAGATGAGACCAAAATGGAGCTCTTTGGCATCAACTCAACTCTTTGGCATCAACTGCTATGGGGACAGGACAACTTCACCGCATCAAAGGGACGATGGACGGGGCCATGTACCGTCAAATCTTGGGTGAGAACCTCCTTCCCTCAGCACATTAAGGTCCTGGAGTGGCCTAGCCAGTCTCCAGACCTTAATCCCATAGAACATCTGTGGAGGGAGCTGAAGGTTCGAGTTGCCAAACATCAGCATCGAAACCTTAATGACTTGGAGAAGATCTGCAAAGAGGAGTGGAACAAAATCCCTCCTGAGATGTGTGCAAACCTGGTGGCCAACTACAAGAAACGTCTGACCTCTGTATTGCCAACAAGGGTTTTGCCACCAAGTACTAAGTCATGTTTTGCAGAAGGGTCAAATACTTATTTCCCTCATTAAAATGCATTTGACATTTTTCTGGATTTTGTTGTTGTTATTCTGTCTCTCACTGTTCAAATAAACCTACCATTAAAATTATAGACTGATCATGTCTTTGTCAGTGAGCAAACGTACAAAATCAGCAGGGTATCAAATACTTTTTTTTTTCTTCACCGGCATAACGAATGAGACACCAAAATATTCTGGACACTCCTCGCAAACACCTTTTTTCCAGCACTTGGGCCGTTGTCGCGTCGCATGCGCCATCAGAACAGCTGTTCATCACTTCACTCACATTCGGAAAATTCCTTCCTGGATCAGATGATGGTGTGAAAATATCACGGCATTACTAAATCAGCTGGACACCAAATGTGCATCCAACAAGTATTATGCATAATTATTGAAGAAGCACGTTAAATGACAGTATTGATTTAGGTTTTAAGTATCACGATGAGGTGACTATTTAGGTTAGAAGCATTTGATTTTGCAATGCATACATTATTTTGGATTTGTGTGCCCATGAAAACTGTTTTCACCCCGTAACATAAGGAGACGCTAAATGTTATGTAGGCACACTGCATTTGAGATCTCTATACCAACAACTGCCCAACAGCTAGATCCAGGAATCTTACAGGGTTCAAATTCAATGTCTAGTTAAACTGATTAATGCTTAATATATGATATAACGTCAACTTACACTGCCATAAATTCTAGGACAGTAAAGTTGTTTTATGTCACACAATTTTGGAGAAATACATCAAGAGGGTTAAACATCAACTTGTGAATTGTATTGACTATGATCCCCCCTTATATCTTAATGTAATGACATGAATACAATAGGCAGATTATTATCAATGACTTATCAACAGCCGTAACAAGTCCAGTGCAGGAAATCCTCACTGGTACCGTAGTATATAGAAATACCCTCATATACGGTTGTTTACTCACTGTGTATGTATATACTATATTCGACATATCTCATCATAATATGCCTATTACTGTACATACCATTTTATTTTCCAAATTATATACTGTCTATGCACACCACATATTTATATTCTGGATTCTCACACATGCTCACTCTAATATATCTACTTGGATTGTGATTTCTTGTTTAGATTTTTAAAATTATTTGTTTTGTATTTGAGACATTCTAATGCACTGTTGGAGCTAGTAACACTGCATCTGCCATAACACCTGCAAATCTGTGTATGCGACCAATAAACTTCGATTTGAAGGGTGGTTTGTGAGTCCATGAAGTATTCATCAGTAATAAAAATGTTATATAAAACGGAATACTACTAAAGAGATAAGTTAGCAATGTAAATGCTGCGTCAGAGACAGCAAAGCCCTGGAAGTGGACTAGAACAAAACTTCTTACTAGTTCCCATTTCTGTACATACACCTCCTTGTGGTTTTTCTCATAAACGTGTTTCTTTTGTCATATATACACACTCACCGCCTGTAGACCAGGTGGGAAGCTGTAGATGATGCAGATACACCCGTAGCCCTCATGTCCCGGCAACTCGAGATCTGGGTCCCTCTCCACCATCATACTCCCAGTAGCCGGCTGATTGCCTATGAGCTGGCCGTACACCAGACGACACACCGGACACGCTCTCTTCACCTTGAAGGCCTGGTCCAGACATGTACGGCAGAATGCGTGGCCACACCTTGGGATCGAGTGAGAGAGAGAGATTTTACTTACAATTTTGAAAACATTACATACACTACATGGCCAAGAGTATGTGGACACCTGCTCGTCGAACATCTCATTCTAAAATCATTGGCATTAATATGGAGTTGGTCCCCCCTTTGCTGCTATAATAGCCTCCACTCTTCTGGGAAGGCTTTTCACTAGATGTTGGAACATTGCTGCAGGGACTTGCTTCCATTCAGCCACAAGAGCATTAGTGAGGTCGTGCGATTAGGCCTGGCTCGCAGGCGGCGTTCCAATTCATCCCAAAGATGTTTGATGGGATTGAGGTCAGGTCTCTGTGCAGGCCAGTCAAGTTCTTCCAGTCAAGACCTTGCTTTGTGCATGGGGGCATTGTCATGCTGAAACAGGAAAGGGCCTTCCTCAAATTGTTGCCACAAAGTTGGAAACACAGAATCGTTAAGATTTCCCATCACTGGAACGAAGGGACCTAGCCCGAACCATGAAAAACAGCTCCAGACCATTATTCCTCCTCCACCAAACTTTACAGTTGGCACTATGCATTCGGGCAGGTAGCAATTTCCTGGCATCCAATGCCATAAGACTGCGAAATGTCTACACGGACTGAGTTGACCTTAGTGTTTAATTCTTATTTTTGCACGGTCTCTATGCACACTCACAGGGCCCTACACACTCTGATACTCCAACCCACATACAAACACTCACTCCTTCATTTGCTCACACACACATATGCACATACATTTATACTGACTCTACACACACCCACTCACATCAAATATGCTGCTGCTACTGTTTATCATATATCCTGATGCCTAGTCACCTTAACCCAATAAATATCTACCTCTATCGATCCAGTATCCCTGCGCATTGTAAATATGGTACTGGAACTGACCCTGTATATAGTATGCTTACTTACTTTATTGTGTTCTTCTTATTTCTTATTTCTGTAGCTTGTGTGTTTTTGTTCTACCTTGTTATTTGTAGTATTACATTGTTATTGATTACAGCATTGTTGGGGTTAGAGCTTGCAAGAAAGGAATTTCACTGTACTTGTGCATGTGACATTAAAACTTGAAATACGTAGCTATACCTCTCCAGTGTCGTCCTCTCCACCATGTCGCCCATGCAGATGGAACATGAGGTGTGGTCGTCTGCTTCACTGTGGGAGTGGCTATGAGAGGATGCCATCATACTGCACTTGACTTCCATGTTGTCCTGCTTCCTCTGTCCTGATGCATCGTGGGACATGCAGTTCATAGAGTTGGAGAGGACCACACAGGCCTCATCCTCCGCAGGCTTCCTATACCTCTGTTGCTGCCTCTGAGAGCGTCTGGGCTGGGGAGGCTGAGGTGGTAGCAGGCTCCCCTCTCCATCCCCCTCCAGGACCCCCACCCCAACACAGGGCAGCACAGACCTCTTCCACTTAGGACCAGTCTCCTGTTTGCTCATCTCTTTCCGGGCGCAGCGGCATAAGTCTATGAAGGACTTAAGGGTCTCATTGGAGATCGGTCCCCCCTCCATCATCCCAGGTCCTCCCCCAGAACGGGAGCCCTCTACGGGGCGTAGCCGCACTGCGCAGCAGCCTCCCCGCTCCCCTCTGCGGATGATGCCGGCGATGAGGCCCTGCTTGTCCTGGAAGTCTATGAGCCAGGGCCGGCCGGCGGCGGCCAAGTAGTCCCACACTGCCTGGGACACAAGCACCTCGTCGCTACCCTGCCCCGCGCGCACACTCATTTCATCCAATGAAACTACATAGGGAAACACAAGAGAGAAACCATTAGACACCAGTGGTGGTCGGTGACGTTTAAGATGAGGGAGGACGATTATTGTTTTATGTGAGCATGGCCTTATTTCTATTACATCATATTGGATGACTGTCATTCATATTCCATTCACCCAGCTCAATGTAACATCGATAGGTTTAACCTACTACATGATACTTCAATTGTCCCTATACCCATCATGAGGCTGCTACAACCTAGCCTATGAATGAAAGTCTATAACGTAGGTGCACAGGTCGAGAGAACATTTTGAGCAATCAAGCTGACAGACAGTGACATTCAATACCGCCTTGCAGACTCTTGCCTGCATCTAGCTGATCTAGGGTGTAATCATTAGTTCAACAGTTGCAAACGAGAGTTTCTATTGGACAAATTCAGGTATGTTTATTCAAGTTCTGTTCAGTTTGCTTCCGTTTAAGAAACGGTTTAACAGAATCGGTGGAATGAATCACGCACAAAAACAGTTCACTTTCATAGCAGCCACATACAAACAGCATGATCATTTTGCTCGTATAATTATTTCTCGCATGAACGCGCTCTCCTCCATTTCCCTTCGCTTGTGGACTTCAGTGCACAACACATCAGCTGTCTGTGACCAGGCAAAAAAAAATTTTTCCAAGCCAAACCTTCATAACATAACCGCTACACACAGCCTACATCGTCGTCACCATATTAGCTAATGTCATAGTCAACATAGCTACCAGAACTAACGCATTAGTAAACCCGCTACAATCATGCAGTCAAGCAAGCAGTTTAGCAGTTACAACGGCGGGCCCCAGTGGCAATAAATTAATAAAACCAAACGCTTACCTTGACTTGGAAGAGTTCCAGTGTTGGATAGCCATAGCCAGACAGCTAACATAGCATCCCCCTCTGTTTGAGCCGGGTGTTTGTGTAGGCTAACCTATCTCGCTGCATTCGCTAGCTAAGTGAAAAAAATAAGAAATATAGCTCTCTCTCATTCATCTTTTAAGAAATGTATTTGTTCAAAACTGTTAAACTATTGTCTTTCTCTCTCTTTGAGACAAGTACTCACCACATTTTATGCACTGCAGTGCTAGCTAGCTGTAGCGTATGCTTTTAGAACTAGATTTAAACTGATCCTTTGACTGGGTAGACAACATGTCTGTTCATGCTGCAAGAACTCTGATAGGTTGGAGGACGTCCTCCGGAAGTTGTCATAATTACTGTGCAAGTCTATGGAAGGGGTTGAGAACCATGAGCCTCCTACGTTTTGTATTGAAGTCAATGTACCCAGAGGAGGACGGAAACTAGCTGTCCTCTGGCTACACCAGGGTGCTACCATACAGAGTGCTGTTGAAGCTACTGTAGACCATTGCAAAACAGTGTGTTTTAATACATTATTTGGTGAAATGTGAATATATTTAGTATAGTTTTATCTAAAAAGTATAACTTTTTTAATGTTTCACTGAGGAGGATGGTCCTCCCCTTCCTTCTCGGAGGAGCCTCCACTGTTAGACACATATTCAAGCCATAAAAGGAAAATATATCATTCTAATCGTATTACACCGGAATGAAACTGTACTGTAAACAGTCACAAGACAGGGAGAGAGTCTGTCACATAATGCAGTGATTGCAATTGTTTACATTTGCATCATATGCCATTTATCCAAAGTGACTTGCATACATTTTTAAGTATGGTTGGCCCCGGGAATCGAACCCATAATCCTGGCTTTGCACGAGCCACTCTACTAACTGAGCCATACAGGACTAACAGTTTCTAATGTGTTTCATCCTCTCGTTTCAGGCAATCCCAATACACTCTGATCTGTATAAAAGTGTTTGAAAATCTGAGCTAAAATGAAACTGCACAGGAGACACAGAGGACAGATCGAGAGAGACAGTGTCATACAGACACCTCATAATCAATAGTGGCTTGTGTTGAAGGCAAGAACATGTCAAGTGAAATACTGACCTTAATAGGCAACATCAGAAATAACCTTTAAAATGGACATAAATAGGGAGTTTGGCTAATCTCATTCTGAAATGACTCCAATTTCAGTTAATAAAACTTGAAATGAACATAATGTAATTGACTCCTTCCTTAATCTTTACCTAAATCTGAACCATACCAGTGTAACAATGCAGTATGAGTTTACTAGCCTACCATGACAATCATGACAAAGTAATGAGATATGAGAACACCACGACTAGACTATATAGTTTCCATTCAGTGCTCTTATGGACTGTTACAACAACAAAAAAGCATACAGCCAGGTTAAAACATTGAATTGTGGATGTTCTTTGAACTATAAACCGATAAAATCACTTATTTCTGCTGGTACATCGTTGCTACTCGGCCTACCGGTATGTTGCGTAAGGCAACGAGAGCTCGCGCGAAATGATTCGGGAAAGCAAGGTGTATGCACTGCGACGCAATACAGACAGAACGTTCGAATATCGCTAGTCGCAAACCACTACAAAGTAACAACTGTGAAACATGTTTGTTGGAGCGAGTGCTATCATTCCGCTTGAGCTCATATGTTTGGTGTCAGGGTCGCAGGAGGCAGGACACGTCAAAGCTACAACAGGCTGGCTTGCAGTAGCTATCGCGGCACTGCTGAAAGGGGACGTATCAGCTGTTCTGAAATGCAGACTGAGTAAACAAAGGAAACTGCGCCTAGCTCAATCCGATCTTCTATCAATATGTTTGGCTGTGAGCAACATTTGACCTCTGACAGTCATATGAAACAATTATAAATAAATATTATTTATTTGATAGTTACCTTGCGATCCCATATATTCCCTTCAATCGAGAAAATATCCCCCTGTTGAACGTGAGAAGAAAAACTGAAGTAGTAAAAATTGTGACACACGTCAGATTACTAGACAAACATTTGCTGACATTCGAGTTGCGCAGCGAGGAACCCAAGTAATTTGTTCAAATTCCAAAGTGGAACGTCCATAATCCTTTTACTAAATTAGAATGCGGTATTGGGTGAATTGTCTCACCTTTTGCCGTAGCTGTCGGATGGGGTTTAGATTACGGAACTAGCTGAAACATATTCAACTGGACGAGGCCTGAAAATCGTGTGCTGCAGTGGATATGTCGATAACACGTATTTTGTAGTCAAGACATATTTGCTATCCATTTTAATCTATCCGTAACGTTAGCTAACAATTAATCGAGTCCCCTTCTCGATACTCGAGTTTGTCTTCCTCTTTCCACGTCCTTGAGACACAGTCTACTACAAAATCAACCCCTACTTACACTATATACGTTCTGAACTTCCACATACCACATTAGCTATTTCATTATTGTGACAACCGCGTACTTTCAAGCCATGTCTCAGCCTTTCAAGTCCATGTCCAACAGTTTAATGAGGAGAGACAAACGTAAGCAGGAAGTTCGTCATAGAACCCTCTGTGATTGGTTAAAAATTGTTGGCAAGGATTTGGGGAGACTCAATCACCTTCTTGAGCAATCCACAGACACACTTCTATGCACAAATATGTTTAGCGCATGCGTTACTTTAGTGAAACGACCTATTTAACCATGTTCCCAACCTTTTACCTCACATGCAACTATGCAAATCTACTGCCTTTAGGAACCCTAACATGTAATCCATATATATACACATACACAAAGCTGCGGAAAAAATTAAGAGACCACTGCAAAATTATCACTTTCTCTGGTTTTACTATTTATAGGTATGTGTTTCGGTAAAAATAACTTTTTTGTTTTATTCTATAAACTACTGACAACATTTCTCCCAAATTTCAAATATTGTCATTTAGCGCATTTATTTGCAGAAAATGACAACTGGTCAAAATAACAAAAAAGATGCAGTGTTGTCAGACCTCGAATAATGCAAAGAAAATAAGTTAATGTTCATTTTTAAACAACACTAATGTTCTAACTAAGGAAGAGTTCAGAAATCAATATTTTGTGGAATAACCCTGATTTTCAATCACAGCTTTCATGCGTCTTGGCATGCTCTCCACCAGTCTTTCACATTGATGTTGGGTGACTTTATGCCACTCCTGGCGCAAAACTTCAAGCAGCTCGGCTTTGTTTGATGGCTTGTGACCATCCATCTTCCTCTTGATCACATTCCAGAAGTATTCAATGGGGTTCAGGTCTGGAGATTGGGCTGGCCATGACAGGGTCTTGATCTGGTGGTCTTCCATCCACACCTTGATTGACCTGGCTGTGTGGCATGGCACATTGTCCTGCTGGAAAAACCAATCCTCAGAGCTGGGCAACAATGTCAGAGCAAAAGGAAGCACGTTTTCTTCCCGGACAACCTTGTACGTGGCTTGATTCATGCATCCTTCATAAAGACAAATCTGCCCGATTCCAGCCTTGCTGAAGCACCCCCAGATCATCACCGATCCTCCACGAAATGTCACTGTGGGTGTGAGACACTGTGGCTTGTAGGCCTCTCCAGGTCTCAGTCTAACCATTAGACGACCAGGTGTTGGGCAAAGCTGAAAATTGGACTCATCAGAGAAGATTACCTTACTCCAATCCTCTACGGTCCAATCCTTATGGTCTTTTGCAAACCTCAGCCTGGCTCTTCTTTGCTTCTCATTGATGAAGGGCTTTTTTCTAGCTTTGCACGACTTCAGCCCTGCCCATAGGAGCCTGTTTCGAACCGTCCTCGCCGTGCACTTCACCCCAGCTGCCGTTTGCCATTCTGTTTGAAGGTCACTTGATGTCATCCTACGGTTGTTGAGTGACATTCGAATGAGCTGGCGGTCATCCCGGTCAGTAGAGAGTCGTTTTTTCACCCTCTGCCAGTCTGTAGCTTTGTTGTCCCCAATGTCTGCTGCTTGACCTTGTTCTTATGAACCGCCGTCTTTGAAATTTTAAGGATGGAAGCAACCTGACGCTCACTGTATCCCTCTGCCAGTAAAGCCAGAATTGAACCCTTCTTTTCCTCACTCAAAACTTTCATTTTCAACTCTTTTGGCATGGTCAATAGTTATTTTTTGATTAATATTACTTTTGAGGTACTATTAGCACAGTTTTTGCCACCCAGCTGGTCCTATTGCAAGAGGATGGTGATGACCACAGCAGTGGTTTTTATACTTTTCCTCATTAAATAAGATTTGTTTCAGGTGATCACCTAATCAGTACCTAATTCAGTAGAATGAGGTGTGCCTGTGTTGGAATTCAACAGACACTGGAATGGAATGGCTGTCATACATGTAGAGATGCTGATTTAAGAAAAATGTGCAGTGGTCTCTTAATTTTTTCCACAGCTGTATATATAAATATATATAATTTATATATACTACCAGTCAAAAGTTTGGACACACCTACTCATTCAAGGGTTTGTCTTTATTTTTACTATTTTCTACATTGTAGAAAAATAGTGAAGACATCAAAACTATTAAATGACACATATGGAATCATGGAGTAACCAAAAAAGTGTTTAAAAAAAACAAATATATTTTATATTTGAGATTCTTCAAAATAGCCATCCTTTGCCTTGATGACAGCTTTGCGCACTTTTGGCATTCTCTCAACCAGCTTCACCTGGAATGCTTTTCCAACAGTCTTGAAGGAGTTCCCACATATGCTGAGCACTTGTTGGCTGCTTTTCCTTCACTCTGCTGTCCGACTCATCCCAAACCATCTCAATTGGGTTGAGGTTGGGGGATTGTGGAGGCCAGGTCATCTGATGCAGCACTCCATCACTCTCCTTCTTGGTAAAATAGCCCTTACACAGCCTGGAGGTGTGATGGGTCATTGTCCTGTTGAAAAACAAATAATAGTCCCACTAAGCCCAAACCAGCTGGGATGGCGTATTGCTGCAGAATGCTGTGGTAGCCATGCTGGTTAAGTGTGCCTTGAATTCTAAATAAATCACAGACAGTGTCACCAGCAAAGCACCCCCACACCATAACACATCCTCCTCATGCTTTACGGTGGTAACTATGAAAAACAACCATCATTGTCTGAGAGGTATAATGACTCTGACTCTCTCTCTCTCTCTCTCTCTCTCTCTCTCTCTCTCTCTCTCTCTCTCTCTCTCTCTCTCTCTCTCTCTCTCTCTCTCTCTCTCTCTCTCTCTCTCTCTCTCTCTCTCTCTCTCTCTCTCTCTCTCTCTCTCTCTCTCTCTCTCTCTCTCTCTCTCTCTCTCTCTCTCTCTCTCTCTCTCTCTCTCTCTCTCTCTCTCTCTCTCTCTCTCTCTCTCTCTCTCTCTCTCTCTCTCTCTCTCTCTCTCTCTCTCTCTCTCTCTCTCTCTCTCTCTCTCTCTCTCTCTCTCTCTCTCTCTCTCTCTCTCTCTCTCTCTCTCTCTCTCTCTCTCTCTCTCTCTCTCTCTCTGAAATGAGACAACTTACCAAAGGATTGCTCAAGAAGATGATTCAGTCCCCCTAACTTTAGATTCAAGTTTTTGTAATAAAGGTTGTTTAATTTATAAGATTCATTATGAGGTTGGCCCTTACTTGAAATGAAATCAAAAGGGCTTGAGCCCTTGCTGCACCAGGTTGGGGGTCCTTGGTATGAGCCACATGTCTACCTCCTAGCTGAGAAAACTCAACTCCACATATATAAATCTGATGTATATCTCAGCAATCCCCCCCCAGCAAAAAGAAAAAAACGTCATTTAAATCAAATCAAATTTTGTCACAGGCTTTGTAAAGAACAGGTGTAGACTAACAGTGCGATGCTTACTTACGGGCCCTTCCCAACAACACAGAGAGAGAGAAAAAATACAAAAGTAGAAAAAATACAAAAGTAGAAAAATAAAACGAGGAATAAATACACAATGAGTAACGATAACTTGGCTATATACACTCAGGGTACCAGTACCGAGTCGATGTGCAGGGGTACAAGGTAAAGTTAGCCTAATTGAGGTAGATGTACATATAGGTAGGTTTACATGTTGCTTTATGAGTGCATTTCACACTACTTTTGGATTATACTTGGATTTTAAGGCTCGTATGAATGTCCTGCTTAATATAATGTTTGTGTCATCATTGCAAATTAACAACATTATACTTAAAAAACTACTTCAATAGTAAAATTGCTCTTTGGCTAGCTTTTGCTACCACCTGTCAATGAGCATTAGCATTCTAGCGGACAACTGCTGCATCCAAAATAGTTATTTTGCAAAGATCACAACCAAATATATTCTTAGCGACTGTTAAAGCAATAATCTAAACATAATTGTAAGCGTATGAGAACCCCAAAAAAGTTATTTTGTTTAGAAGTAATAAAAAATTAAATCTGGCCTTTGTTCAATGGGCGCAGATAGTAATGGTTTACTGCAGGCAAAAATCGCAAGCAACGTCAGTGTGTTGTGTACAGAAAAGGGGCCTATTGCCGCGTTTATATTCTAGTCGGAAGTAAGAAACTCGGAAATGTCAGACTTGTTAACTGGTTGTAGTTACATACGTGCCACGTTCAACCAGTTAGCAAGTCGGACATGTCCGAGTTTTCTAATTCCGACTGGTATGTAAACCCGGCATAAACTGCACAATCCGGAAGTTGAGTCAAGACGGTAATATGTTGCAGCCAGGCGTTCTGGTACCTGTAGTTCTATTACAACCATCTTGGATCTAGACCTAGCTATTACAGTAAGTAATTTAGCTAGCTAACGTTAGCGACGCCTGTTTCCGTTCTCGAAACAAACGTAGTCAGCTACCGTTATGTGTTTCTCTTAACTAGTGTCCAAATATTTGTAAGAACATTTGTACACAATACAAAAGGTTAAACATTCCGTAGGGATGGACACTTACTGAAATGTGCAACAAGAGTGTGAAAATAGTGTTTAACGTACTTTTGCAAGCTAGTACGATAGATGGCAAGCAAACAAGTCAGTTGGTTAGCTAACAGTAACTAGCTAACAAAAACCAGCAACGACGTTTCGCCATGCCTTGTAATGCATTATGTAATTCTAGGTTGTAATCCAGCCAGTTGTAACATTTCATTGAGAATACTGTCATTCACATGTACACATTATAACACCCTTAGTCCTTACCCCTGAAAGAGGTTTTGCTTTTGAATGACTCTGGCTTCCCCACCTGTGCAAATACTAGATAATTAGTTAAGTGATTATGCGCAAGAAGCTGGTGTTTGTTGCCGGATATATTGGCATGGGTGTTGTTACCGTGCCAATATCCAACAAACACCGGCTTCGAGGGCATTATCACTTTTATACAACGGGTTACCAACATATTCAAATAATGATTGACATATTTTCATGAAAAACTTTATAGGGAACCCGATATGCCTGGTGGCATCACCGGAGGAATATCTATCGAAACGCCCTTGCATTTTATCTCCACCCAAGGAGAGGCGAGTGTATCGGGACTGGATCTGGTACACGTCAGAGCCGATGGGCGTGAACTATCTGGCAGTACCTCTACCCAAGATCTGCAGGGCAGAAACTGGCTAATGCTGGTTTAGAAGCTAGGGAGATTATGTCAGTGAGTGGGCATCGGTGCGAAGGCTCGCTCCATAGCTACTGGCGTCCCTCACTGACAGACAGAACACGCTGGAGCAACATCCTGGCCAAAAACAAAGAGAACACTGCAGCACCATCAACACCCAAAAGGCTGAAGCAAGGCATCAGAAGTAGTAGCACAGACTCTGACAGATAGTTCAACCAATGCACCATCCAGGGGAATGTATGTATGTCAGCTGTGGTGGATAACAAAGAGAATGTATGGTTTCATTTATTAAAATCAGCTCAAATGAATGTCATGGATTGTCTTTCTTTTGTCTGAACAGTGTCCTGACAAGAGAGCACATTTTCTCTGCCAGGCAAAGTCACGCATCATAACCTGATAGTTATGGATGTATCCAAATAAATGTCAATAGAAAACAGCTTAAACAAATGCAAATGCAACTACTTTGCTGGCTGTTATTCTGGCTGAACTTTTTGACGTAACTGTAAATTAGCCGTAGTTGGCTAGCTAGCAAATGATAAGAACGTTGCCTGCCAGTATGGCAATGGAACATTTAGAACGAACGACTGGGTCGCGTCTATAGCAACCTTAGATTTGTGTCAGGACTATATCTTCTGGAAGGATGGAATAGTACGAATAAATTAATCAAAATAAAGTTTAATGAAAATGTCAATCCTAATTTGAATATGTTGGTAACACGTTGTATAAAAGTGATAATGCCCTCGAAGCCGGTGTTTGTTGGATATTGGCACGTTTTGTCGGCCCTCGACCTGTGCCAATATATCCAACAAACACCGGCTTCTCGGGCATTATCACTTAAGTGCAGCACAGAGAATTTTCAACCAACCTTCGCTTGGCAATACTGTCTTGGTCCTCGATTTGTGGAAACGTGAGTCTCATAAATAGTCCATGTCCAGTTGCAGGGTGTCCGCTTGAATTTAGAAAATGCGGTGTACACATCGTTGGTTTAACGTAGTCTGATTAATCAGGCTGTAATACACAACTAATTGGTATATAGGCCTAAAGCCAGAGACATTTGTGTTCAAAATTGTGTGAATGTTACTTACAGGCCAGAATGTTGAATACAATTACATGTAAACTTGCTCTACCGGTTGTCTGTGCGGTTTGTCCTTCTGCTGCTAGAAAATTCAGACAAAATATCCAGAGTTGTGTTATTAACCCAACTTTCAGTATGCTGGTCTGTACATCAAATTCTATTGGTCACATACACATTCTTACGTTCTCCCCTCGGGTGTAGTTCGTCTGAGGAGGAGAAACTAGATGTAAACTAGATGGATGGGGAAGAAATGTGGGGTGTAAGGAACTAAAATAACCAGACAACAACCAGATCTCAAGGTTAGCCCTCAGGGGACGTTTAGTAAGGTACTTAAACAAAATATACAACACCCATAAAGAAACCGTAAGGAAACAACAAATCAATCAAACAAACCAGGGAAGGTAAGAGAAGGGAATATTTGGGAACAGGGTCCAATTAATGAAAATAAACAAAAGGTCCCTCCTCTTCTACACACCTAAACCTTCCAATCACACTCTAACCCTAACCCACTTTCCTGCCTGTTTACCAAAAAATACAGGGGTGACACCCGCCTGGCTAACCTAGTGTATAAAACAATGGGTTATCTATGTGGGAATGTACACCCATGGGCAGATCTACCTTTCCCTTCTCCAGGACCTAGGTAGGGTGGAGTACAAACAAAGATAAATTAACACAGCCAAACAACAAGTGTCCTCTCCCCTCCTCTTCGAGCTCACACGGCAAACAGGTATACTCTCATCAATCAGCCACAGCTGCCAGGACTGCGGACCGAAGCCACGCCCACCATCGTCAGCCAGAACTCAGCACACCTGTAATGCCCAGAACACACAAACACACTACACAGGAAAATGGGGAGAAAGAAAAACACGTCACACCTAACACGCCCCCCCAAAAAAAGAGTAAACCCCTGGGTTTATGATAAGAACCTTACACATACCTATATATTTTCTTTATAATACCAAATACTTACAACACATCCCCCCTAGTTGTCAACGCCTCGTTTGATTATTTTCTGAACTAGGCACGGGACAGAGCATCCGCAACCACGTTTTCTGCACCCTTTATATGCTGAATTTCTAAATTATAACCCTGTATAACCAACGCCCAACGCATAAGACGTTGGTTGTGGTTATACATGCGGCTCAAAAAAGTTAAAGGGTTGTGGTCTGTGTATACCACAACAGGCAACACACTGGAGCCAACATAAACCTCAAAGAATTGTAGGGCAAACAACAGCGCCAGAGTCTCCTGTTCGATAGTGGAATAACGTGACTGACAGCTGTTGAATTTGCGAGAGAAGTAACAAACTGGGTGATCTAGACCATCGTGTTCCTGTAATAGTACAGCACCTGCACCCACTGAACTGGCATCCACCTCCAACTCAAAGGGTTTCTGGAAATCAGGGGCAGAAAGAACAGGAGAAGTACACAATAGTGCTTTTACAGAGTCAAAAGCAGACTGACACTCAGCAGTCCACTCAAAGGACACTGAAGGACTGAGTAACCTAGTCATTGGGACTACAACAGTTGAGAAATTCCTACAAAACGTACGATAATAACCCGTCATGCCTAAGAATCTGCGTAACTCCCGTCTAGTGGCAGGGGCAGGAAACCCGGGTGATAGCGTCCACCTTAGCGGTTACGGTACGCACCTGACCCCGACCCACCTCTTTACCCAAATAGGTAACAGTAGCCTTTCCAAACTCACATTTGGTTAGGTTAAGGGTCAAAGAAGCGCTGGCCAAGCGTGCAAACACAGTCCTCAATGTGCTCATGTGATCAAGCCAGGTTGTCGAATGAACAACCAGGTCATCAAGATATGCGGTACAATCAGGAACATCAGCCAATACAATATTTACCAAACGTTGAAACGTGGCCGGGGCGTTCCTCATTCCAAAAGCCATTACCGTGTACTGGCAGAAACTGTCAGGGGTTACAAAAGCAGACACCTCAGAGGCACGAGTGGTTAAAGGCACCTGCCAATAACCTTTTAACAAGTCAAGCTTAGTAACATACGCAGCCGATCCAATGGTGTCTATACAGTCGTCCATGCGAGGTAAAGGGAATGAGTCAGGTATAGTAACATTTCACTTTTCTATAGTCAGTGCAAAACCTTTGAGTCCCGTCAGGCTTTGGAATCAGCAGACAGGGGGAACTCCAAGGACTGCCACTGGGGATTGCCATCTCATTTTCCACTAAATAAGTTACCTCTTTCTTCATCACTCCCCTCTTGGTTGAATTCACACGATAAGGGTGCTGTTTGATTGGAGCAGCATCACCTACATTTATATCATGTTTCAACACATTTGTACGACTGGGAACATCCTTAAAGAGACACGGAAAATCAGTGATTAATAATTCAATATCAGCCCTATCATCTCCGAATTACACAAACGAGCACACTGCTCAGGAGTATTCCGCATCACCAAACCGTCCTCATCATTTATGCTGACTCCTGGGTGAGTAACCATGCTCACAGAAGCAACAGAGGACACAACAGGATTTTCACTGGTAATGGGAGATTCGATACCACCTCTAACATGATAGGCTTTAATCATGTTAATGTGACATACCCGAAATGGGCGTCTACGGTCTGGCGTTTTGATAACATAATCAGTATCACTGAGTTTTCGCTCCACCACATATGGGCCAGAGAAACTGGAAGAGAGACACGAGCCGGGTACCGGCAACAACACCAAGACTTGGTCACCTGGTTGAAAAGAACGAGACACAGTGTTTACATCAAAATGACGTTTCATTTTCTTTTGTGTGGAAGACAGATTTTCTCTGGCTACAGCACATGCATTATGCAACCGCTCCCGGACTTGACTAACATAGTCTAGTACATTAGTAGAGGACCCAACTGAATCAGCCATAATTTGTTCTTTCAGTACCTTTAGAGGCCCTCTCACTGTGTGACCAAAGATTAGCTCAGCTGGGCTAAACCCAAGAGACTCTTGTACGGTCTCCCGAATAGCAAACAGCACGTACGGCACCCCCTCATCCCAATCTTTTTCTGTGTCCATACAATATTTACGCAACATGGCTTTTAGCGTCTGATGCCAACGTTCCAGCGCACCCTGACTCTCCGGGTGGTAAGCGCTAGACATCTGATGGGACACTGAAAAGGACTTCAACACACTTCCAAACAATCTCGATGTAAAATTAGTGCCTTGATCCGTCTGTACGATTTTTGGAAATCCAAAGGTAGAGAAATACTTAATCAGCGCCTTCAAAATTGCCTTACTTGTGATTTTACGCATAGGAATCGCCTCTGGGTACCTTGTAGCAGTGCACATTATTGTTAACAAGAATTGATTACCCGACTTAGTCCTGGGTAATGGACCAACACAATCAATTATTACTTTCTCAAATGGCTCTCCCATGACCGGAATCAGGCAGAGAGGAGCCGGAGAAATTACCTGGTTAGGCTTCCCCACCACTTGGCACGTACTACATGTACGGCAATAGCGAGCCACATCCCGTTTCATTCACGGCCAGAAGAAATGACGGAGGATTCGATCGTAGGTTTTAGTCACCCCTAGATGACCAGACCAAGGAATATCATGAGCTAGGGACAACACCTTCATCTGAAACGTGACAGGAACTACAATCTGGAAAACGGAACTCCAATCATTTTCCAGGTCAGCCCGGGGAGTCCATTTTCTCATCAAAAGACCGTTCTCGAGGAAATACATCACACCTTTCCTTTTTGCCTCACTCAAAGGTAATATGGAGGAAAAACATTTGGCCAAACCCACATCCTCTTTCTGGGCAGCTATTAGCTTCTCCCGAGTAACTGGCAACCGTAAACAGTCCACCGAGAAAGTAACTGGCAACCTTAAACAGTCCATCGAGGAAGTAACTGGCAACCTTAAACAGTCCACCAAGGAAGACATTGTGTGGGGATTTATTATTCTCATAATTGATGGGATGACTAACTTAGAAAGAATGCATTAATGATTAAAGCATAAAAGGTCTGGACTGTGCTGATGTGGGTTGTTTCACCTGGCAAGCTGTGATTAATGTGAGGAGCTGTTTTAGGGGGTAAGATAAGATAAGAATTTGTGTCTCCAAATACTAGACTACACTGCTTCTTTGTGATCTGTGAACCGTCCTTGGATGTAGGAATGGTGTCTAGGGGAGCTGGCTCTTCTCACCATGACAGGTTGTTATGATAAGAACTTATGCCTGGCAACAGTGTGCAACGGTGGAGCGCCAAGGGGCTGGGACCAGCCGGTGCGCCAACGGATTGGCTGAGTAAGTCTAAACCACGCTCAGTCCCTACTCTGATAGGCCCAGCAGAGAGCGGGAACTAAAAACAGTCAGAGTATTTGAAGAAGAACCTGTAACAATGGATTAGTTCTCTGAATGCCCTGCGTGGTACTTCAGTAGACCCGTATATACAAACCTCATATTTACCATTGAAGGCTTTGCATTAATTAAAATACTAGTCTATTTAGAAGACGTGTATTGACCTCTTTTGTTCCTAATACCAGATTTGAATTGACGCAACTTGACAATTGTCTTCTCTTTATTTCCATCATCATGATCAGAACTCACTGGGAACACAGGAGTAGAACACTGGGTATCTTCCCCCTTCAACATAGGTGCAAGCACAGAGTCAGCTAAGTCTACCATGGTACCTAAGCAACGCGACTGCGCACGCATAATGGCACACGCTGGAAATGCTTCGGGAAACGTAGTGGCCAAAACATCAGCACTTGACTGAGCATCAGGCTTGTCCAGCACTTCTAACACAGGCACAACTTTGCCTCCTGCTAGATCGTTACCCTTGATTAGAGCAACCCCATTTATGGGAAGCTCGGACTGTACACCGATTCTGAAACATCCACCTCACTAGATCAGAAGTCAAATGGACAGTATGTAACGGAACAGGCACACAACCCATTTCGATCCCCCTTAATAATACACTAGAGCCACAATAAGACTCCTCTGACCAGGGCAGAACACTTGAGAGAATTACAAACTGAGCCGCACCAGTATCTCTCAATATCAAAACTGGCTTTTGTTCGCCAGAATCACCTGTCAGTGAAACAAAGCCTTTAAATATGAACGGGTCGTATGTGGGATCGGGACGACTTAGTACAACCCCAGGACTCTCCTTTACAGAGCTCTTAGAGTTTACCTTAATCAAACCCACACTTTTATGGGGTTTAGGGGTTGAAGGTGGTGACTTGCGTTTTAGAGACATACATTCCGAAATTACGTGTCCGACTTTATGACAGTAAAACCGTGCATCTTTTACAGCGACTTCTTTCACTGTTATCGATTGGGTAACCATGGTAACAGTCAGATGTTTAGGCAATTAATAACGGAGCCTTTTCTAAATTCAAATGGACCCCCTGCAACTGGACAATAACGAATCGAGGATGAAGACAGTATTGCTAAGGTTGTTCAGAAATCCACTGTGCTACACCAAACAGTACATAACCTGTAACTCCCAGTATAATGGATACCAATTTTTCGGGGTTAAATCACATTATATGGTGTTACAATCTGTAGCTATGCAAAGACTAGCCAATAATGTCGAAATTGCTTATAATGTCCTTGTGATGTCATAATTCGTTTTGAGTTTACCAATCATTTTAATGCAAACAATTGAATTTTGTGGATGCCAGGTTTTTATTGTTGTCACGCCCTGGCTCTGGGGACTCTTAAATGTTGAGCCAGGGTGTGGAGATCTATGTCATATTTTCTATGTTGTGTTTTCTAGATCGTGTAGATCTATGTTGGCCAGGGTGGTTCCCAATCAGAGGCAGCTGTAGCTCGTTGTCTCTGATTGGGGACCATACTTAGGCAGCCGTTTGGCACTAGTCGGTGTGGGATCTTGTTCTGTTAAGGTTTGTTTTGTGTGACCTAGGACTTCATGTTTCGTTTGTTTGTTGTTTTGTCGTGAGTTAAGTACTTAATAAAATGTACGCTTATCACGCTGCGCCTTGGTCCGTATCTTCCATAAACGATCGTGACAATTGTCTTGACAGAAGGGTTGGTGGTGGTCGACCATACATTTCACAAGTAGGGAAATTCCTACTATTGCTCATCAGAGTACAGAATTGACTGAGAATATTTCTGTAGCCCACATGTAGATAAAATCCCCATTGTTAACATGAAATTACACAACCAAACTGACAGCACATTTTTTGTTGACAGACATGCCACGTGAAACCACAACATCCACAGACTGGTGCAACATCCACAGACTGGTTAGTATCTTATTTATATTTCTCAATGTGGTCTGTACAGTCCTTTAGGCTGTCACTTGGCATTATATGTTTTTCCACATATGGGGTCCTGGAACTCAACAGCAAGTTACTAAACAATTGTTTTTCTTTTCTCAATATGGCATTTCTTTACTCTGATCATACTATACAGAACGTTGTGTGTGGTCTCACTTAACACTAACATAGAATCACACAGGGTTCGTTTTGGTTTCCGTAATCACCTGCACTGTTTGAGTTTTATTCAAAAAGGTATTTAGGAAGCATAGTGATGTCCTCATGAATGACAGTTTTCAGAAACTGAGCTATTGAAATTATCGGTAAGAAATAGGCCGATTTGTATAAATAACTAGATTTATTTTTCTGTTCAATGGACAATGGGATACGAAGCTTGGATTACCAGTGTTCATTATCCATCCACAATAATGGGCGATTTATGTGATGTTAAATAATATCTGTTGTAATGTTAATTGTCAAATGGCTTGTGAATCACCAATCTACTGGAATTGTTTATGCTAAATGAAAATGCTCCAATCAAAGGTTCCTCAACTGCTGTACATCCGGCTACATCTTTCATCAATCTTTAAACTTCCCTTACACTTTCTGTCTGATCTATCTTAAAGATGGAGTCAGTCATATCAGAATCTAGCAGATTCATTACTTACCAACAACCTGTGGAGGAAAAAGTACCTAACTGTCAAACTTGAAGAAAAAGTATTTGGTTTTAAATATACTTAAGTACCAAAGTAAATGTAATTGCTAAAATATACATAAGTACCCATTTTTCTTTGTTAGTTTAGTTTTTGTGTTATTTATTTTAACCCCCATTTTTCTCCCCAATTTCGTGATATCCAATTGGTAGTTACAGTCTTGTCCCATCGCTGCAACTCCCGTACGGAGTCGGAAGAGGCGAAGGTCGAGAGCCATGCGTCCTCCGAAACACGACCCTGCCAAGCCGCACTGCTCGCTTAATCCGGAAGCCAGCCGCACCAATGTGTCAGTGAAAACACAGTAGAACTGGCAACCGAAGTCAGCGTGCATGTGCTCGCCTCATGGGTCTCCCGGTCGCGGCCGGCTGCGGCAATGCAGTGCCTTAGACCACTGCGCCACTCTGGAGGCTAAAATATACTTACAGTGCATTTGGAAAGTATTCAGACATCTTGACTTATTCCACATTTTGTTACGCTACAGCCTTATTCTAAAATTGATTAAATAAAATGTTTTCCTCATCAATCTACACACAATACCCCATAATGACAAAACGAAAAAACAGGTTTTTAGAATTGTTCTTATTTATAAATAAAACAGATACCTTATTTACATAAGTATTCAGACCTTTTGCTATAAGACTCAAAATTGAGCTAAGGTGCATCCTGTTTCCAATGATCATCCTTGAGATGTTGCTACAACTTGATTGGACTCCACCTGTGGTAAATTCAATTGATTGGACATGATTTGGAAAGGCACACACCTGTCTATATAAGGTCCCATAATTGACAGTGCATGTCAGAGAAAAAACCAAGCCATGAGGTCGAAGGAATTGTCCGTAAAGCTCAGAGACAGGATTGTGTCAAGGCACAGATCTGGGGAAGGGTACCAAGAAATGTCTGCAGCATTGAAGGTCCCCAAGAACACAGTGGCCTCCATCATTCTAAAATGGTAGAAGTTTGGAACCATCAAGACTATTCCTAGAGCTGGCCGCCTGGCCAAACTGAGCAATCAGGGGAGGAGGGCCTTGGTCAGGGAGGTTACCAAGAACCTGATGGTCACTCTGACAGAGCTCCAGAGTTCCTCTGTGGAGATGGGAGAACCTTCCAGAAGGACAAGCATCTCTGCAGCACTCCACCAATCAGGCCTTTATGGTAGTGGCCAGATGGAAGCCACTCATCAGTAAAAGGCAAATGACAGCCCGCTAGGAGTTTGCCAAAATGCACCTAAAGGACTCTCAGACATTGAGAAACAAGATTCTCTGGTCTGATGAAACCAAGATTGAACTCTTTGACCTGAATGCCCAGCGGCACGTCTGGAGGAAACCTGGCACCATCCCTACGGTGAAGCATGATGGTGGCAGCATCATGCTGTGGGGATGTTTTTCAGCAGCAGGGACTGGGAGACTAATCAGGATCAAGGGGAAAGGTGAACGTAGCAAAGTACAGAGAGATCCTTGATGAAAACCTGCTCCAGAGCGCTTAGGACCTCACTGGGGTCGACGGTTCACCTTCCACAGGACAACAACCTTAAGCACACAGCCAAGACAACGCAGGAGTGGCTTCGGGACAAGTCTCTGAATGTCCTTGAGTGGCCCAGCCAGAGCCCGGACATGAACACAATCAAAATAATGTTTTGAAGTTCACTTTCCTTGCTTTGTCTAACAACACTATCATGAATCTAGCAAATATGTTTTGAGGGTCAGAGTGAAGTATTAATTTAGTTTTATAGCACACGTTTGTTAGCACGTTTCTCACTGGCTTTAGCCACGGAGGGAGCAGGCCTGCCCAGGCAAGGGCAGGGGGGTTGCCTATTAACATGTGCCTCAGAGGGAGACATCTGTACAGCGTGGCAAATCCCCATGATTTGTGAATCTGTTGCGACCCAAGCTAGCGCGACAGGCAAAATAGCTATGAAAAAATACGATTTCAGCTAATCGGGAGAAGTATCTAACAAAATAACTACATTATGTCATTCAGTAATCATAAACTATTTACATATAAAATACATTTGTGGACAATTCTTACTTACTGAACCTTTAAATAAAACAAGGTAGCGCATGAATGATTCATTTTCTCTCACTTTCTTCCCATTTGATGAGTAGTTATAACATCTTTTGAATGATAGGCTTAATAGGCCCTATATTGTGTACTCGTTTCTTCAGTCTAAGGTGTACTGACAGATAATGGGTCCCAAGGGGTTTCACTTGAATGTGGGCACTGCATGATAAGACCGGGAGGGGAATAGAACTATTCACTATCTCTGTTACAAACACTCTCACAAAGACTCCTGTTTATCCTGTCACCGATTGGGCTCATCATACACAACTTGGTGGTCTAACTTTTTACCATTAGAAATAAACGCAACATGTAAAGTGTTGGTCCCATGTTTCATGAGCTGAAATAAAAGATCCCAGAATTTCCATATGCTTACATCCCTGTAAGTGAGCATTTCTCCTTTGCCAAGATAATCCATCCACTTGACAGGTGTAGCATATCTAGAAGCTGATTTAAACTGCATGATCATTACACAGGTGCACCTTGTGCTGGGAACAAAAGCTGTTGCCAGAGAATTTAAGCCACCTCCAATGCTGTTTTAGAGAATTTGGCAGTACGTCCAACCGGCCTCACAACCGCAGACCACGTGTATGGCGTTGTGTGGGCGATGCATTTCTTAGCCGCTATAAATGCTAGGTTACAGTTATTTTTTTATTTTTTTGATAAGTCTCAACATTTCCAAGCAAACAAAAACAGGGAGAAGGGAGAATCTGTAGACGTGCTGAGATAAAATAACATACTCTTTACCAGAATTCAGCCAGCCTTCACAATAGCAAAACATATGCAAATAGCAGAGGAATTACATTTCTGAGTGCATGATATTCAGTTTCACTGGCATATAGTACGTTCTATGGATGGTCTTAAACTGCAGTAATTTATGTCTGAGATTATATGAACATGACTGGGCATTCTAACATATCTGTATCCATTCATCATCATCAATAGTGTCTACCAGGTCTTCCTCACGTTTCTGTTTGACATGTTTTGTGTCATCGGGAAAAGCCTCTATCAACCCTTGATACAGTTTGGAAATCAACTTTAGATGAGGCATGACAAATAATTACCTTGGTGTACATTTAAACATTATATTATCCAAGAATAGAATCAATGGTTCAATAATTGAAATTACCATTATTCCCAGATCCCAGACTGTAGCCTAACCATCAACTCAAGATTAAACTTTGTATCCAGTCACTGATTTGTTATAATATATTGCCAAATTCACCTAAGCTCCATATACTGGTCTTCCCTGGCTGTCTGACCCTGCTGGGACGCCTGTCACCATCTGATCCTGCTAAGACATGATGAGCATAGTGTTGTGTACTGACTGTGCACCATGACAGTGTAGCCTGTAGAGCTGTCTATACCGTGTCAGTGTAAAAGTAGGGATTTAGCTAGGTAAACTGACAGATCAATAACATTACATTGCTATACTGACTCTAACTCAGATTGCGCGGTCAAAAAACATCAGAATATCAGTCTTCAATCGTTTGGCAGCTGGTTTCATCGTTTGATTCAGGTCTAGTGTGATTGAGGCAAAAATAATAGTCTGAGAGGGCCCCAGACACCACTGGTGCTGCTCCACACATTCACAAAGCCCCCATCCTGTCCTCACTGGTACTACCCTCTGCCTCATATGGTCAGCAAGTGGATGTCACTGTCGCCGGAGTTGATCTTGCCTTAGATGTAGTAGCTGCCAAGGCTGAAGTTGTCCATCCTGAGGATTCCACAACGACTGAAGCTACTACCTTTCCAGCTCAGGTCTCATTGGTAGAAGCTACGGCCGTTCCAGCTCACGTCCCATTTGATACGTTGCCTGTTAAAGCCTGGCCCTTTGTCTTTTAAAGTGTTCTGCGAACATGCTGCGATGTCGTTCTCCACTGCTTTGGCCCCTAAGAGAGCTACAAAAGGACAAGGACCAGGTGCATGAAGCTATAGCTGCATCTGCTGAAGCTGAGGCTTCTGTTGTGAAGGCTGAGCTGCCCTGTGAGTCTGCAGCAGTTGACGACAAAGCTGAAGAGGTGTCCGTAGACGTGGCTGCTAAAGCGCCAGCTGAGAAGCAGGATGATATGCCTGGTGCTGGCACTGTTGCCTCTCTCCAAGCTTCTGCTACTGAGCCTCCTGCTGTTGAAAATATTCCCACCACCATACTCCAGTCTCCTGAGTCTTCTCCATTTCCATTCAATAAGGAAACCCCCTCAGTTCCCTCTACTGCCCCCGCTGGTGTGGAGGTGTTTGTCCCTCCTAAACCACCAGCACCTTCAGTGGCTTCTCCTCCTATGATGTCCCCGTCACCCCTCTGATTCCACTAGACAAACCTGTCTGCACACCCGTATTCCCCCGTCCACCCAACCCAGTGGATTCTCCACCACTCCCCAAACCTTCCTCTCCCCTCCTTCCGTCCTCCATCTTTCTCACTGAGCCCCCACCAGACCCTGAGCCCATTGTGGTAAAGCCAGTGGTCAACAACAACAAGAAGGGTATTATGAATCCACATTGGCCTGCTTCGCATGGCAATTAAAAGTGCCACTAACAATATTAGTATGCAGAATTTAGTGCCAGGTAATTTCTAAAGGTGAAGTTTCTTCATCGGAAACATTGGGGTAAAATAAAAACAGTAGGATGTATTAATGCTTGTGAATGGTTGTCTACCTACCTTCATTACTACAGTCTATGTTTGCTTCTGTAGTAGCAAATATTAGTGCTGACCAAAACCAAAATGTGTATTTGACTTGCAAGCATTGTGGTTCAAATGTAAGGGTGTGTCGTCGTGTGTAAAGAAATGGGTTCACCTGTGCTGCATCCTCACGCTAATGTTACTGTTTCAGCGGTGCAGTCTTTAAAGTGCTTATTGACAAAGACCACTCACATTCATCTTGATTGGAGATAAAACATATAACAGCTGTCACAGACTTCGAATGTCCTCAATGACCTGCACACAGCTGTTTTGACATTTGATCTTTAACACTACAATGTCTACTATAGTTCAGTCACTAATATGTCCTTCAACTGTCCAAGGGATACATGCCTTAATGTGTTCGTAACCAAGTTGACTCCTTATATCGCCACATAATTACCTTTCCTTATATATGCCTTTTCTCTTCATGTACATTTTTCTGTTTACATTATAGTTAAGAACTGATTGTGTGGTATGTCGTGATCATGTGACGTGTTTCACGTTCTAATTGAATGCCTCTGATGGTGTGTAGGGTCCGGAACAGATTCAGACAGTGATCAGTCCGTACCAGACTTGGAGGAGCAGGACACGACACAGCAGGCACAGGTACAGTATGGCCATTAGCCCCCAGGGGGTGCTGCTCACCTACACCCAGGGGTTAAATAGAAGGGGGATGGAATCCCTCTTGTAAACAAAAAGGACATAGTGTATCCCCTTTAACTTGATTTTGACCATTTAATATACTTAACACCCATAATTCTTTATAGCCTGAGCACTGTGTACTGTAGCCATCGCCAAGAGACTCCACGTTAACGCAACCACCATCCTCCTGTTAACTTTTGATAGTTTTGCTCCTGTCTCCATCAGTTGTTTATTAGTTCTACAGTTGATAAATGTGCCCAGCTCACAGCATGACATATTTTTGTTCTCTCCTCAGCTTGCTGCGGCAGCTGAGATCAATGAGGAGCCAGTCAGCAAAGCCAAACAAAGCAGAAGTGAAAAGAAAGCTCCAAAGGTCAGTTGTTTTAATTAAAATGTTACTAAAATCCATTGAATTGCCCCTGAAGTACCACAACAATTAATTACTTTTTTTCATACAACCCATTTAATAACTCCAAAAGCAATGCCCTCAACCTTCGCTCCATGGACCAGCTACTTATAATGATTTGATTAATCAGAATACTTTTTTTTTTTACTCTGAACATGCTGAAGCATGCTGAAATTAGCTTCTACAGTTTATTACACAAATTTGTTTTGAACTACCATCATAATGACATTTTCATTTTTGGAGAATGACGGCATGAGGCAGAGAAGAGATGAATGTGATTGAAAGCAGTGGTGGAAAAAGGACCCAATTGTCATACTTGAGTAAAAGTAAAGATACCTTTTAATTTAATAGAAAAAGTAAAAGTGAAAGTCACCCAGTAAAATACTACTTCAGTAAAAGTCTAAAAGTATTTGGTTTGAAATATACTTAAGTAGTGTAAGTAAAAGTATAAATAATTTCAAATTACTTATATTAGGCAAACCAGACAGCACAGTTTTTAAAATGTATTTACGGATAGCTAGGATCACACTCCAACACTCAGACATAATTTACAAATTAAGCATGTGTGTTTAGTGAGTACGCCAGATCAGAGGCAGTAGAAAGGACCATGGATGTTCTCTTGATAGGTGCGTGAATTGGACCATTTTCCCATCATGCTAAGCATTCAAAATGTAACAAGTACTTTTGGGTGTCAGAGAAAATGTTTATTATTTTCTTTAGAATTGTAGTGAAGTAAAAGTTGTCATAAATAGTAATGTACAGATACCCAAACAAACGACTACTTTAAAGTATTTTTACTTAAGTACTTTACACCACTAATTGAAAGATCCTGAATTTTCATCAGGATATTTTCTACTGTTTTTATTTTGTCGGCTTTAGGCCTATGTATTTTACTTAGTTGATGATGGAAGTTATAGGCCTACTGCTGCATTGGCCTATAGGCTGAGTTCTACGCTCTCGTTTCTTTAGCCGCCAATGGATCCGTGTATTAATGTGTCAATATGGCAGAGGCTATTGTTCTAGCCATAGTTGAATTTTTCCTTTTAGATTTTTATCATTTACTTCAGATTTTTATGATTAACCATGTGACAATGATTTTAAGAAATTAATACGTTATTATTGAAATGAAACTGTTCCATGGAAATTTGCATCGGTAGAAATGGTAGGATAAATTGTAAGCTTCCCCAAACTTGAAACTCATGAGCTAACTATGGTCTTTACAATTACACCCATTTAGAAAATGTGTGCAAGCATGTGCCTATGGAAATCAAATGCCCGTCCAACTGAATATGTTCTGGCGCCAGGTCTGCAATGAGGGCATAATTTCCTTTGTATAAGGGGAATTTTTTGTAAATCCACAAAGAAATAAGATGGCCATAGGTTACCCATGATGTACAACGATTTACGTCAATAGGTCATCATTTTAGTATAAAAGTATGATATTTTTGGTCTTGAAGTGGGAAATCTTAAGTGGGACATTTGTGGAAATCCGTGTCAATGCTGTGTCTTTTCCTATGAGATTACTTGCAAATTCCTTTCAGGGTTTCATTTGAATGTCACCAAATCAAATCAAATCAAATGTTATTTGCCACATACACGTGTTTAGCAGATGTGATAGCGGGTGTAGCGAAATGCTTGTGCTTCTAGCTCCGACAGTGCAGTAATATCTAACAAGCAATATCTAACAATTTCACAACATATACCTAATACACACAAAACTAGTAAGGAATGGAATTTAAGAAAATATAAATATGGACAAGCAATGACAGAGCGGCATGGACTAAGATACAGTAGAATATTATAGAATAGAATGCAGTATACAGTGGGGGAAAAAAGTATTTAGTCAGCCACCAATTGTGCAAGTTCTCCCACTTAAAAAGATGAGAGAGGCCTGTAATTTTCATCATAGGTACACGTCAACTATGACAGACAAATTGAGGGAAAAAAATCCTGAAAATCACATTGTAGGATTTTTTATGAATTTATTTGCAAATTATGGTGGAAAATAAGTATTTGGTCATCTACAAACAAGCAAGATTTTCTGGCTCTCACAGACCTGTAACTTCTTCTTTAAGAGGCTCCTCTGTCCTCCACTCGTTACCTGTATTAATGGCACCTGTTTGAACTTGTTATCAGTATAAAAGACACCTGTCCACAACCTCAAACAGTCACACTCCAAACTCCACTATGGCCAAGACCAAAGAGCTGTCAAAGGACACCAGAAACAAAATTGTAGACCTGCACCAGGCTGGGAAGACTGAATCTGCAATAGGTAAGCAGCTTGGTTTGAAGAAATCAACTGTGGGAGCAATTATTAGGAAATGGAAGACATACAAGACCACTGATAATCTCCCTCGATCTGGGGCTCCACGGAAGATCTCACCCCGTGGGGTCAAAATGAAGAAGAAGTTCAGGAGCAAAAAATATATATATATATAAAAAATATATAATAATAAATAAATTAAAATATATATATATATATATATATATATATATATATATAATAGAATTATTGTAAAATTAACTCTGTCCATAAGGTGTAGTATAGACCGGAAGTAGAGGCCTGGGCATTGTTGTTCACTAATTTACTCCAAGTAGGGAAAGGATGGTGGGGTTGAAAAGTAATAAAGGGGAATATATCTATAAAAAAATGGGGGATTGGAAGTGATGCAGACAATTACATTGATAGAAGATACAATCTATCTGCAATATTAAGCTGATCCATTCCCCCCGGAAAAAAAATTAATAAATAGAATAAAAAAATAAAAAAATAAAAAAAAGGTGGGAGCAATTATTAGGAAATGGAAGACATACAAGACCACTGATAATCTCCCTCGATCTGGGGCTCCACGGAAGATCTCACCCCGTGGGGTCAAAATGATCACAAGAACGGTGAGCAAAAATCCCAGAACCACACGGGGGGACCTAGTGAATGAACTGCAGAGAGCTGGGACCAAAGTAACAAAGCCTACCATCAGTAACACACTACGCCGCCAGGGACTCAAATCCTGCAGTGCCAGACGTGTCCCCCTGCTTAAGCCAGTACATGTCCAGGCCCGTCTGAAGTTTGCTAGAGTGCATTTGGATGATCCAGAAGAGGATTGGGAGAATGTCATATGGTCAGATGAAACCAAAATAGAACTTTTTGGTAAAAACTCAACTCGTCGTGTTTGGAGGACAAAGAATGCTGAGTTGCATCCAAAGAACACCATACCTACTGTGAAGCATTGGGGTGGAAACATCATGCTTTGGGGCTGTTTTTCTGCAAAGGGACCAGGAACGACTGATCCGTGTAAAGGAAAGAATGAATGGGGCCATGTATCGTGAGATTTTGAGTGAAAACCTCCTTCCATCAGCAAGGGCATTGAAGATGAAACGTGGCTGGGTCTTTCAGCATGACAATGATCCCAAACACACCGCCCGGGCAACAAAGCATTTCATGGTCCTGGAGTGGCATAGCCAGTCTCCAGATCTCAACCCCATAGAAAATCTTTGGAGGGAGTTGAAAGTCCGTGTTGCCCAGCGACAGCCCCAAAACATCACTGCTCTAGAGGAGATCTGCATGGAGGATTGGGCCAAAATACCAGCAACAGTGTGTGAAAACCTTGTGAAGACATTTACATTTAAGTCATTTAGCAGACGCTCTTATCCAGAGCGACTTACAAATTGGTGCATTCACCCTATAGCCAGTGGGTTAACCACTTTACAATAATATATATATATATTTTTTTTTTTTTGGGGGGGTAGAAGGATTACTTCATCCTATCCCAGGTATTCCTTAAAGAGGTGGGGTTTCAAATGTCTCCGGAAGGTGGTGAGTGACTCCGCTGTCCTGGCGTCGTGAGGGAGCTTGTTCCACCATTGGGGTGCCAGAGCAGCGAACAGTTTTGACTGGGCTGAGCGGGAACTATGCTTCCGCAGAGGAAGGGGAGCCAGCAGGCCAGAGGTGGATGAACGCAATGCCCTCGTTTGGGTGTAGGGACTGATCAGAGCCTGAAGGTACGGAGGTGCCGTTCCCCTCACTGCTCCATAGGCAAGCACCATGGTCTTGTAACGGATGCGAGCTTCAACTGGAAGCCAGTGGAGTGTGCGGAGGAGGGGGGTGACGTGAGAGAACTTGGGAAGGTTGAACACCAGACGGGCTGCGGCATTCTGGATGAGTTGTAGGGGTTTAATGGCACAGGCAGGAGTTGGAGGGGGAGGATTCAGCAGTGAGGAGAATGTGGCAAAGAGCTTCCTAGGGTTAGAGGCAGATGCTTGGAATTTAGAGTGGTAGAAAGTGGCCTTAGCAGCAGAAACAGATGAAGAAAATGTAGAGAGGAGGGAGTGAAAAGATGCCAGGTCGGCAGGGAGTTTAGTTTTCTTCCATTTCCGCTCCGCTGCCCGGAGCTCTGTTCTGTGAGCTCGCAATGAGTCATCAAGCCACGGAGCTGGAGGGGAGGACCGAGCCGGCCGGGAGGATAGGGGACACAGGGAGTCAAAGGATGCAGAAAGGGAGGAGAGGAGGGTTGAGGAGGCAGAGTCAGGAGATTGGAGGGAGAAGGATTGAGCAGAGGGAAGAGATGATAGGATGGAAGAGGAGAGAGTAGTGGGAGAGAGAGAGCGAAGGTTGCGGCGGCGCGTTACCATCTGTGTAGGGGCAGAGTGAGTAGTGTTGGAGGAGAGCGAGAGAGAAAAGGATACAAAGTAGTGGTCGGAGACATGGAGGGGAGTTGCAGTGAGATTAGTAGAAGATCTAGTAAAGATGAAGTCAAGCGTATTGCCTGCCTTGTGAGTAGGGGGGGACGGTGAGAGGGTGAGAGGGTGAGGTCAAAAGAGGAGAGGAGTGGAAAGAAGGAGGCAGAGAGAAATGAGTCAAATGTAGACGTAGGGAGGTTGAAATCCCCCAAAACTGTGAAGGGTGAGCCATCCTCAGGAAAGGAACTTATCAAGGCGTCAAGCTCATTGATGAACTCTCCAAGGGAACCTGGAGGGCGATAGATGACAAGGATATTAAGCTTAAATGGGCTAGTGACTGTGACAGCGTGGAATTCAAATGAGGAGATAGACAGATGGGTTAGGGGAAAAATTGAGAATGACCACTTGGGAGAGATGAGGATTCCTGTGCCACCACCCCTCTGACCAGATGCTCTCGGGGTATGCGAGAACACATGGTCAGACGAGGAGAGAGCAGTAGGAGTAGCAGTGTTTTCAGTGGTAATCCATGTTTCCGTCAGCGCCAAGAAGTCGAGGGACTGGAGGGTAGCATAGGCTGGGATGAAGTCAGCCTTGTTGGCGGCAGAACGGCAGTTCCAGAGGCTGCCTGAGACCTGGAACTCCAGGTGTGTGGTGCGTGCAGGGACCACCAGGTTAGAGAGGCAGCAGCCACGCGGTGTGAGGCGTTTGTGTAGCCTGTGCGGAGAGGAGAGAACAGGGATAGGCAGAGGCATAGTTGACAGGCTGCAGCAGATGGCTACAATAATGCAGAGGAGATCGGAATGAAATGAACTAAACATCTGGGAAAGGAGAGAGCAGGCCTCCCTCACCAAAAAAATATAACTCTCCCAACTTCCACCTCAGAAACTATAATTGTTTCACTGAACCACCCGAATAAAACTCTCCCAACTTCCACTTTAGAAATTAGAATTGTTGTAAACTACAGCGGTTCAATGTTTCAATGAATAGACTCAACTTACTTTATTCAGCTAGCTAACTATGATGCCATAGCTAACTAGCATGCTAGCATCCAATAACACACAGTTTAGCACCAATACTTGGTTACAACAAACTACCAATAGTGTGTGAACACACTAAACAGATAATTCGTGTCCGTGTCTAGTTCTTTCATAACGCAGCAATGATTAAACGTTGGCTAGCTAGCACAAAGATATTGTATTTAGCTACTACAGTACAGCCAGCTGGTAGTGTTGGCTAGCTAGCAATGGCTGCTGTGTTGACTTTGTTTGAAAAAAAAACGGCGTCGCTGCGAACGAATGTAGCTGGCTAAAAGGATATTGTTTTTAGTTGCTACCGTTGCTAATAGCTACTCGCCAGCTAATCCAGGAGGTGAGTTAGCTAGCTAGCTTCGTGCTACACCCGGCACCGCCGACTACAAAAGACTTACAGAAAACGTTTGACCTGTGTCATTGCCAACAAAGGGTATATAACAAAGTATTGAGAAACCTTTGTTATTTGACCAAATACTTATTTTCCACCATAGTTTGCAAATAAATTAATAAAAAATCCTACAATGTGATTTTCTGGATTTTTTTTTCTCATTTTGTCTGTCATAGTTGACATGTACCTATGATGAAAATTACAGGCCTCTCTCATCTTTTTAAGTGGGAGAACTTGCACAATTGGTGGCTGACTAAATACTTTTTTCCCCCACTGTATACATATGAGATGAGTAGTGCAAGATATTTAAACATTATTAAAGTGACTGTAAACATTATTAAAGTGACTAGTGTTCCATTTCTTAAAGTGGCCAGTGATTTCAATAGGCAGCAGCAGCCTCTAATGTGCTAGTGATGGCTATTTAAAAGTCTGATGGCCTTGAGATAGAATGTTTTTCATTCTCTCGATCCCAGCTTTGATGCACCTGTACTGACCTCGCCTTCTGGATGATAGCGGGGTGAACAGGCAGTGGCTCGGGTGGTTGATGTCCTTGATGGTCTTTTCGGCCTTCCTGTGACATCGGGTGCTGTATGTGTCTTGGATGGTGGGTAGTTTGCCCCTGATAATGGGTTCGGCAGACCGCACAACCCTCTGGAGAGCCCTGCGGTTGCGGGCGGTGCAGTTGCTGTACCAGGTGGTGATACAGCCCGACAGGATGCTCTCAATTGTGCATCTGTAAAAGTTTGTGAGAGCTTTAGGTGCCAAGACAAATTTATTCAGCCTCCTGAGGTTGAAGAGGCTCTGTTGCGCCTTCTTCACCACTCTGTCTGCATGGGTGGACCATTTCAGTTTGTCGGTGATGTGTACGCCAAGGAACCTGAAGCTTTCCACCTTCTCCACTGCGGTCCCGTCGATGTGGATAAGGGGGTGCACCCTCTGCTGTTTCCTGAAGTCCACGATCATCTCCTTTCAACCAGCTTCATGAGGTAGTCACCTGGAATGCATTTCAATTCACAGGTGTGCCTTCTTAAAAGTTAATTTGTGGAATTTCTTTCCTCAATGCATTTGAGCCAATCAGTTGTGTTGTGACAAGGTAGGGGGGTATACAGAAGATAGCCCTATTTGGTAAAAGACCAAGTCCATATTATGTCAAGAACAGCTCAAATAAGCAAAGCGAAACGACAGTCCATCATTACTTTAAGACATGAAGGTCAGTCAATACTGAACATTTCAAGAACTTTTAAAGTTTCTTCAAGTGCAGTCGCAAAAACCATCAAGCGCTATGATGAAACTGGCTCTCATGAGGACCGCCACAGGAATGGAAGACCCAGAGTTACCGCTGCTGCAGAGGATAAGTTCATTAGAGTTACCAGCCTCAGAAATTGCAGCCCAAATAAATGCTTCACAGACACATCTCAACATCAACTGTTTAGAGGAGACTTTGTGAATCAGGCCTTCATGGTCGAATTGCAGCATGATTACTACATGATTCCATATGTGTTATTTCATAGTTTTGATGTCTTCACTATTATTCTACAATGTAGGAAAAAAATTAAGAAAAATCCTTGAATGAGTAGGTTTGTCCAAACTTTTGACTGGTACTAATATATATATACAGTTGAAGTCGGAAGTTTACATTCACTTAGGTTGGAGTCATTATAACACATTTTTCAACCACTCCACTGTCACGATCGTCAAAAGGAGTGGACCAATGCGCAGCGTGGAATGCGAACATCTTTTATTATTATTCACCACACGAACAAAAACAACAAAACGATACGTGAAGTCCTTGGGTACTGGTACTAATATATATATACAGTTGAAGTCGGAAGTTTACATTCACTTAGGTTGGAGTCATTATAACACATTTTTCAACCACTCCACTGTCACGATCGTCAAAAGGAGTGGACCAATGCGCAGCGGAACAAGATCCCACAAAACACAAGTGCCAAACGGCTGCCTAAGTATGGTTCCCAATCAGAGACAACAAGCAACAGCTGATTCACGTTGCCTCTGATTGAGAACAGGCTAATTGGTTTGGCTATTTGAGCCAGTAAAGGGGGCTTTACTATTCTTAGGTAGCGGAATGACTTTTGCTTTTAATAATATAATATAATATGCCATTTAGCAGACGCTTTTATCCAAAGCGACTTACAGTCATGCGTGCATAAATTTTTGTGTATGGGTGGTCCCGGGGATCGAACCCACTACCTTGACGTTACAAGCGCCGTGCTCTACCAGCTGAGCTACAGAGGACCACAAGCCTGGGGGCACACACATTCTAGTAGGCTTAAATTGAAAATATGGCAAATAGGAGTGGCAATATCGTCCGCTATCCTCAGTAATTTTCCATCCAAGTTGTCAGACCCCGGTGGCTTGTCATTGTTGATAGACAACACTACTTTTTTCACCTCACTTTACAGAATTCAAAATAATTACAATTCTTGTCTTTCATAATTTGGTCAGATATACTTGTATGTGTAGTGTCAGTGTTTGTTGCTGGCATGTCATGCCTAAGTTTGCTAATATTGCCAATGAAAAAAGTAGTTGGCAATATCAGTTGGTTTTGTGATGAATGAGCCATCTGATTCAATGAATGATGGAGCTGAGTTTGCCTTTCTCCCCAAAATGTTATTTAAGGTGCTCCAAAGCTTTTTACTATCATTCTTTATGTCATTTATCTTTGTTTCATAGTGTAGTTTCTTATTATTTTCATTCAGTTTAGTCACATGATTTCTTAATTTGCAATACGTTTGCCAATCGGTTGTGCAGCCAGAATTATTTGCCATTCCTTTTGCCTCATCCCTCTCAACCATACCATTTTTCAATTCCTCATCAATCCACGGGGATTTACGTTTTTACAGTCATTTTCTTAATGGGTGCATGCTTATTAGTAACTGGAATAAGCAATTTAATAAATGTGTAAAGTGCAGTGTCTGTTTGCTCCTCATTACACACCACGGACCAACATATATTCTTTATGTAGTAACTTGACAAGGAATGCCCACACGCATTTAAATATTACTTTCCTTTACTTTCAACCCAATAAATAAAAGGTGTACAGCCATGTACAAACGGTACAAAAACAGCAGAACGATACAGCCCACTCAACCTGTGGTAGAATCACATTGTACAGATCTGACTCTTGGTGATGACATCATCAAAGGGGAAAGGTCACGGTCAATGCCAATAATAACCATGCACACATGAATGGCAATCATACTATACTGCAGGTAAGTTACAACACATATTCAATGTAATTATTTATATAGTGTCCACACTATAACACTTTACATCAACAACATAGGAATCACCACAAAACGTATTGTATGACCTCTTATACACAATATTAGGCCCAGCCTTTGGAACTTTGGTTTTCCTAGATATGGCTACTATATTGTGATCACTACATCCAATGGACAGTTCTAGATTCTGTTCTGTTCTATTCAATGTTGGCATCTCCTAAGATGCAAAAACCTTTTGTCTTATTATTTGCAGGAGCTGACCATTATTAGGGATTTATTATTCTCTTAGAGTGATGGGATGACTAACTTAGAAGGAGTGCATTCTTGACTGGGCTAATGTAGGTTGTGACACCTGGGGAGGCTGTGATTGATGTGAAGGTCTGTTTTAGTGTGTAAAATAAGATAAGGATTGTGTCTTCAAATGCTAGTCTATAATGGTTCTTTATGAGCTGTAAGTCTTCCTTTGACATAGGAATGATGTCTAAGGGAGCTGGCTCTTCTCACTATGATAGAATGTTATGATAATCTTGTGCCTGGCTGTAGTGTGCAACAAATGGCGCCGAGGAGATGAGACCAACCCCATGAACCTAGGATTGGCTGAGAAACTTTAAACCACGCTCAAGTCTTTACTCTAATTGGCCAGCAGAGAAGTGGGAAACTTTCTGTCAGGGTATTTGGGTATTGTTTCTGAAAACAATGTGTTAGTTGTCTGGAATGTCCTGCGAGGCATATCAGAGAGCCCGTATATACGAAACATCATATTTACCATTGAAGGTTTTTGCATTAATTAAAATAACTAAGTATACCTTAGAAGTCGTCTTGACCTCTTTTGTTCCTGATACCAGATTTGAATTGACGCGACTTTGACACCATGTAAACGCCAAAGAACCATGAGGATCAGGTCCAGTCCAGCATTAAATCCTTTAATATTCTAAATTAATTCCAAGGATAGAAATAAAGTTGTGGTATAAGGAAATATTTTGTTTCTGTTTACCCTGTGTATTTGTTTTCCCATTTGTTGATAAATAAATGTACAAATCATCACATTATTTGTTTATTTAATATTGTTTACACACTAGTAACACCTGTTCGTACATACCTGCGTTATACAGGTGAAATAGTTGAAATGATGTGCAGATCGTGTGTGTAGCCAAGGTAACGGCGTTCAACCTAAGCTTCAGGTAAAGCGCGTGCAAGAGACTCCCTCGGCATGAGAGAAGGATCCAGAAAGGGCTCCAGACCGTGTAGTGAAACCAGCGAATTCAAGAGATACGTCATTGCGCACGAGAACGAGGAAACATTTTGCCCTGTCGTATTTAGCTAGCTATTGAACTCAATATCCAACAGCACATCGTGACGAATACTGCCTTCTGGAGTGGGAAGAACTAGATAGCAAGAGATGTAAGTGTGGGCTCGAGGGTCGAATGCGAGAGCCACCCTTGCAAATGCGGGGTAGCTTGCTAGCATTGCTATCTATTTAGCCATAGCTAGCTTCAAGTTTTGTCACTCTGAGCTTAGCTAAGTTAGCTAGCTACTTGTCTAGAATGCTCCGACATGGATATATGTATAGCAACTCTACAATAATAAAGTTAATATTGTCCACAGGGCATAAACTGCATAACGCTATAGCTATCGGATGCAATAAATTTAACTAACAATAGCTAGCTAACGTTAGGCCTACATGTTGCCTCCATTCACAAGGGGGACGATTAGTGGGAATGATGGAGCGCTTGTCAGTTCACACTAGTCGAATTGTCAGCTTTACACTCAAGAAAAACTCTCCCATATCATGAGACATTAGCAAAGGTACAAGGCTGGGTGATACATTAGCAACAATACAAAGCTGGGCCCTATTCAGTTCTCCACAACGGCTACATGAGCAGATAGTCCTTTATTCACGTGGGCTCGCTACAGTAGTAGTAGCTAGCCTTTTCCTTGCAAATAGACTATCTTAGCTACTGGCTTGCAAGTTGGAGTGTCATTACATTCCATGTGGCCTGCCAGCTAGCTAGCTCATGAAAATATATGGAAGGGTGTTGGATCTGGTTAGCCAAGAATAACCATTAGGAATGGCCAGCAAAACCACTGAAAAAGGGCAGAGACCAGTGACAATGAGCCACCTGACCAAGTATGACCTTGGATAAGGTTGAATGGGTGGAGCTAGACTAGCCTGGCCACCTGATGATGAATGTTCCTGATGTATAGTATCTGAATGTAACCAAACAAAGAATTATCTCAGCTAGCTAATCAATGCTTTTTTTTCATCCCTATTTCCTAATGATGGGGGTGCAATTTCCCAAATATATTTATGGTTGGATTTCATGAACAGAACCTAGAAGACATTGGCCATTGCTTTGTATTGGACTAATCAGTCTTCTCTCTTCTGTATTGTCCAATAGGCAGCCAGCAACAGCGAAGTGGTATGACAGAAGGGACTCAGTCTTCATTGAGTTCCTGGTAGAAGACAGCAAAGATCTTCAAGTAAAGTTTGAAAAATCTAAAACTAGATTTTCGGTAAGCTGCTTCACCATGACCCGGGACACACTGCAGTTTAATTGACACTGATCTTAGGCAAAATTGTGAGCTGTCCATAAATTAGGCCTATTGCACTCGCAGGAGCAGTTTCCCGGACACAGATTAAACCTAATCCTGGACTAAAAAGCATATTTATCTTTCTTTTAGTCCAGGAATAATATTAATCTTATCATCCCTTACCGTCTGCTTGAGCAAACCGTTCATCTACAGTGCCTTCAGAAAGTATTCACACCCCTTGACTTTTTCCACATTTTGTTGTTACAGCCTAAATTTAAAATTGATTAAATTGAGATTTTTTTTGTCACTGGCCTACACACAATACCCCATAATGTCAAAGTGGAATTATGTTTGTAGACATTTTTACAAATTCGTTAAAAATGAGAAGCTGACATTTCTTGAGTATGTATTCACCCCTTTGTAATGGCAAGCCTAAATAAATGCAGGAGTAAAAATGTGCTTAACAAGTCACTTAATAAGTTGCATGAACTCACTGTGTGCAATAATAGTGTACCCCACACATACAATTATCTGTAAGGTCCCTCAGTTGAGCAGTGAATTTCAACCACAAAGACCAGGGAGGTTTTCCAATTCCTTGCAAAGAAGGGCACCTATTGGTAGATGGTTCAAAATAAATAAAGCAGACATTGACTATCCCTTTGAGCATGGTGAAGTTATTAATTACACTTTGGATGGTGTGTTAACATACCCAGTCACTACAAAGATACAGGCGTCCTGCCTAACTAAGTTGCTGGAGAGGAAGGAAGCCGCTCAGGGATTTCACCATGAGGCCAATGGTGACTTTAAAACAGTTACAGAGTTTAATGGCTGTGATAAGAGAGAACTGAGGATGGATCAACAACATTGTAGTTACTCCACAATACTAACCTAATTGACAGAGGGCAAAGAAGGAAGCCTGTACACAATACCAAATATTCCAAAACATGCATCCTGTTTGCAACAAGGCACTAAAGTAATACTGCAAAAAATGTGGCAAATCAAATCACTTTTTGTCCTGAATACAAATTGTTATGTTTGGGGCAAATACAACACATTACTGAGTACCACTCTCCATATTTTCAAGCATAGGGGTGGCTGCATCATGTTATGGGTATGCTTGTAATCGTTAAGGACTGGGGAGTTTTTCAGGATATAAATTAAACTGAATGGAGCTAAGCACAGGCAAAATCCTAGAGGAAAACCTGGTTCAGTCTGCTTTTTACCAGAAACTGGACAATAACCTAAATCACAAGGCCAAATCTACACTGGAGTTGCTTACCAAGAAGATATTAAATGTTCCTGAGTGGCTGAGTTACAGTTTTGACTTAAATCTACTTCAAAATCTATGGCAAGACCTGAAAATGGTTGTCTAACAATGATCAAGAACCAATTTCAGAGACCTAAAGAATTTTGAAAATAATTATATGGCAAATGTTGCACAATCCAGGTGTGGAAAGCTCTTAGAGACTTACCCAGAAAGACATAGCTGTAATCGCTACCAAAGGTACTTCTACAAAGTATTGACTCAGGGGTGTGAATACTTATGTAAATGAGATTTCTGTATTTAATTTTCAATACATTTGTTTTCACTTTGTCATTATGGGGTATTGTGTGTAAATGGATAAAAAACATGTATTTAATCAATTTTGAATTCAGGCTGTAACACAACAAAATTTGAAAAAAGTCCAGGGGTATGAATACTTTCTGAAGGCACTGTATTTTACTCTGTTTTTGTCTTTTCAGTTGTGTTGGCGGGATTGAAAACCTCAAACACCAAAATGAATTGGACCTTTTCGACTCAATTGACCCCAATGTAAGTCTTTTTTTTTCAGTTAGCTGCTGAATCACCAACTACAATGACCCAGAAAACCACTGCAATGACCTGGATGTTAAATAGGATGAAAAAGATAATCCCTCATACAAAATGACTTGTAATATATCATGAGCATCTCTCTTCTTCTCCTTGCAGGAGTCCAAGCACAAACGTACAGACAGGTCTGTGTTGTGTTGTCTAAAGAAAGCAAAGGCAGGTATTGCATGGCCACGGTTAACAAAGGACAAGGCAAAGGTCAGAAATGTTTTGGTACAATACTATTCTATATTCCCTCTTCTGTTTTGTATTTCTGGGCACTTATTCAAAAATTGTCTCAGAGTAGGAGTGCCGATCTAGGATCAGGTCCCTCCTGTTCATGTATCTTATTCATCAAAAAGGCCAAACTGATCAGCACTCCTACTCTGAGACTAAGATCACATAGGACATTTTGTCTTAAATGTTGGTTAAAATAATTTAGATTTGGGATGTCTGTTTTGTTTTCCACAGTTTCAATGGTTGGGTGTCGACTTCAACAACTGGAAAGACTGGGAAGATGATTCTGATGAGGATCTGTCCAGTTTCGACAAGTTCTCAGAGGCAAGCAAAGCAAGCATGTCATGTTGCACAAAGTGTGTAATGTTTTGAATGTGTTCAATTATTCTCGATTTTTTAAAATGTCTAAACAGTGATTGTTGTCTCTTATTTTCAGATGATGAACACGATGGGAGGAGAAGATGGTATGCCAGATCTGGGCATGGGTGGTATGGAAGGTCTAGAAGAGGTTTGTTTCTATTTTTTTCTGTCATCTCCAAATGAATTTTACAGCAAATATCAAAGCAATTGCAAACGTACTGTATACGGTGGATGCAAGGAAAAGGAAATCTACTTGCCTACTTGCTTTATGTTTTGCAGTTTTGAGTAAATTTCAAACTAATCATCAATTATTATTTTTTTCAGCACGACAGTGATGATGAAAGTAAGTTTTGATAAAAATGTTGCACATGACCACAGAATATAGCAAGCAGACATTATTGAGCATTTTCATTTGAAGTTTCTTGATAATCATAATAATAATAATAATGCCATTTAGCATACCATCCACACATGAGCGATGTAGAATTGGTAGATTAACTTTTTACCTTAAATCTTCTAACTTTTCAGAGATGCCAGACCTGGAGTAATGGGAGCATATAGGAAGTCTTTTAACCGATGATAACAAGGAAGTAAAGCCTCAAAGGTCGGTTGAAGAGAAAGATTAGAGATGAGTTATTGGTAGCCATACAGTGGGGGAAAAAAGTATTTAGTCAGCCACCAATTGTGCAAATTCTCCCACTTAAAAAGATGAGAGGCCTGTAATTTTCATCATAGGTACACGTCAACTATGACAGACAAAATGAGAAAAAAATTCCAGAAAATATCATTGTAGGATTTTTAATGAATTTGTTTGCAAATTATGGTGGAAAATAAGTATTTGGTCAATAACAAAAGTTTCTCAATACTTTGTTATATACCCTTTGTTGGCAATGACACAGGTCAAACGTTTTCTGTAAGTCTTCACAAGGTTTTCACACACTGTTGCTGGTATTTTGGCCCATTCCTCCATGCAGATCTTTAGAGCAGTGATGTTTTGGGGCTGTCGCTGGGCAACACTGACTTTCAACTCCCTCCAAAGATTTTCTATGGGGTTGAAATCTGGAGACTGGCTAGGCCACTCCACGACCTTGAAATGCTTCTTACGAAGCCACTCCTTCGTTGCCCGGGCGGTGTGTTTGGGATCATTGTCATGCTGAAAGACCCAGCCACGTTTCATCTTCAATGCCCTTGCTGATGGAAGGAGGTTTTCACTCAAAATCTCACGATACATGGCCCCATTCATTCTTTCCTTTACACGGATCAGTCGTCCTGGTCCCTTTGCAGAAAAACAGCCCCAAAGCATGATGTTTCCACCCCCATGCTTCACAGTAGGTATGGTGTTCTTTGGATGCAACTCAGCATTCTTTGTCCTCCAAACACGACGAGTTGAGTTTTTACCAAAAAGTTATATTTTGGTTTCATCTGACCATATGACATTCTCCCAATCCTCTTCTGGATCATCCAAATGCACTCTAGCAAACTTCAGACGGGCCTGGACATGTACTGGCTTAAGCAGGGGGACACGTCTGGCACTGCAGGATTTGAGTCCCTGGCAGCGTAGTGTGTTACTGATGGTAGGCTTTGTTACTTTGGTCCCAGCTCTCTGCAGGTCATTCACTAGGTCCCCCTGTGTGGTTCTGGGATTTTTGCTCACCGTTCTTGTGATCATTTTGACCCCACGGGGGTGAGATCTTGCGTGGAGCCCCAGATCGAGGGAGATTATCAGTGGTCTTGTATGTCTTCCATTTCCTAATAATTGCTCCCACAGTTGATTTCTTCAAACCAAGCTGCTTACCTATTGCAGATTCAGTCTTCCCAGCCTGGTGCAGGTCTACAATTTTGTTTCTGGTGTCCTTTGACAGCTCTTTGGTCTTGGCCATAGTGGAGTTTGGAGTGTGACTGTTTGAGGTTGTGGACAGGTGTCTTTTATACTGATAACAAGTTCAAACATCCTACAATGTGATTTTCTGGATTTTTTTTCTCATTTTGTCTGTCATAGTTGACGTGTACCTATGATGAAAATTACAGGCCTCTCTCATCTTTTTAAGTGGGAGAACTTGCACAATTGGTGGCTGACTAAATACTTTTTTCCCCCCACTGTATTTGAAAGGAGGAAACATCACCAGTTTTCTAAACACATCACAGGAATCTCACTGAGGAAAGACTGTCGTAACAACATTACACCAGAGCATTCTCTGTCCTAGTGCTGCACTGTTCTAATTCTGCATGGACAATTCAGTTGTTTCCATGATGTGTTGTTGTGGGGTTTAGTTATATCGTCCCCTAACTTAACGTTCAGATTGAAATATGTAATGTAGAACAAACACGCCTCTGACATGTAGAATGAAGGAATCGTGTCGGTTCTATTCATGCTATTTCTATCTGCAACGTTTGACAATGTTTGCCTGCTGAATGTGGCCCTGCTCTGATGGGATGTGATAATGTCTTAAAGTTACACCCCACCTCCCCCTTTTTTATTTAATGTCTGTGAGGTTACGTATTGAATATAGACATTTGTGAATTCTAAATTAGGGAAAAAACAGGTTTCAAAGCAACTGCCTATTTTCAATAAAGTTGTTTCTTTTTTAAATTACAAATGTCCCCTTTTATTGTTCATACTGTACGTTTTGTTTGTTTTGTTAATTTATCTAAACAAGTTTTAGCTCAAAGCAAATATTTTCCCAGTGTACGTTAACATCTGCAAATATTACAGGTAATAGTTCATTCATTGGTTTTAAATATTAAGGTATTTAAATGAATATGCATGTTAAACTTATTTTATAGTATAACATAAATTATAATGGTACAACCTTTTCGTGCAATCCCATTTTGCAAGGATGTTTTTGCTTTAGTATATATCAGTGTAAATACAGAAAATTTTCAAAGTATATACCGGTAGTTTACTTCAATGCAGTGGTCGTTGCACATTGTTTTGTATCAAACAAAATTGTAGGAACAGACATAAAAATATTATTTCTTCCATATTCAGAAACATAACTTGTCAATAAATTACCTAATTTAATTTGCAAGTGTTAGTTAAAGCAAAAACACTGTTTCGGCAACCTGTTTTGCAGATCAGGTTAAAGGCATGTCAGTTTGTTAAATGCAGTGTGAATTTTTGTTTACATATTTCTAATAAACTGTCAGACTAAGTTGATGTCTGGAGGTTGTCTGGTTTAATACAGTGTCTTGCTACTTAAAGTGAGAATAACATGTCTCCTGTAGAGTGTATGAACAAAGATCTGTTATTTCAGCAGTTGTCAGTTGAATGCTAATACATCCTCTGGCCACCAAGTGGTGATGATGGTCTATGGCTACAAACCCAGATATTATAGGCTACTGAGAGAATCTATACAGATTAGGAACCATCATAGCAATATAATGTGCTGACAGTCTAGGAGACCTTAACCTTTGGACAGTCCCACTTGAAGTTGTCATTTTCCTCAATAAAGTTATTTGTTGGTTCAGTATAGGAGTGCTAAATGTCACAACTGTGTGCCATTGAGAGACTAATATTAGACTTTAGACACTAACACACACAATTGCACTAATTGAGGTCTTCATGTTGGTAAATTGGTCATATTCTCCTTATCAAAGATGTATGCACATACCATTAATTCCAAATATATTTTTTTGAATTTTTTTATTTACATAAATTGAGTGCCAGTTGGAGTTAATAAATATCAAATTTATATTGGGGTTAGATTTTACAATTGGGTTAGAAATAATTTATATTCGGTGCAAGGGGATGGGAGCCAAGTGAGTTTATATTACTGAACTAAGTACCCTAAGCGAACGCCCTGTAATATTGTATGTCATCATGCAGTAGGCAAGCAGTCTGACCGCACTAATGGAATTAAAGAGAAAAACCCAGAGACCAGTAGTGACAGTGCCCATCAGAAATAAAGATATTTGTGTAATAATGAATGTTTTTTTAGGAAGTTTCTATTTATAATATAGGAAGTTTTTAGGAAGTTTCTATTTATAATATAGAAATTATAAATCCAGGGTTCTCTGATTATGAAAGTATGTTTATAATAAGTTATTGATAGGATCCAAGCATATTGTTCTACTGTATCCTGTCCTTTCCCATACCTTTCATAACCAAATGGCCAAAGAGGAGACATTGTATAGATTTGAAATTATATTGTTATCCATCCAGTTTCAACAATCATGGTAAATAAAAAAATTACATTTTACACTGTACATCAAAGCTTTTCAATGGAATACAAACATAATTATTTAAATTTCAAAATGTTCAACATGAGTCAAACTAAAATAAGGAAGGAAATGTATTCTATCTACCGCTGGAGGAATCAAGCGAAATGAAAGCGAATGTGAAAGTAAAAGGAGAATCAGCTTACATGGTTCAGTTAACTGCTCTATCAAGTAGTGAAAATGGAAGTGGGTTGTAATGCTATGAGCAGGTTCAACACTGCAGTACCCCTTCCTCCATCCCATCACAAGAGTCCCTGCAGCATCAACTGTCCTGTCACCTTTAGATCGGAACACAAAATGACCGCCTTGTAAACAGAAGGAGGAGGTAGGGAGTGAAAGCAGGAAGGAGGAATGGAGGGAAGAGTGGGACCAAAGAGTCAAAAAAGGGGGATTTGACCTCACCTTCAAGTTTCATGTCCCTCTGATGCAGATGTTATGAAGAGATCATACAGGTGCACGTTTAGTTTACCTCAGCTTTGGATAAAAGCGTCTGCTAAATGGCATATTATTATTATTATATCCACACCTAGTAACACAAAGCTAAAGAATTTAGTCGCCTCAGTTTAGGAGATTATCTTCTCTCTTCTTCTCTCTTTTTACCCCCCAGGTGTAAGAACCATAGCCTGGTTTCAGATCTGTTTGTGCTGTCTTGCTAATTTGATGGCAACATAACACAAACAGAACTAGGACCAGGTTATAATAACCTGAGTTTGGAGGGCAAAACAGACTAGATATCAGAGAGGTGGATTCACCAGTACACTGAAAATAACCCCCCAATCTTAAATCCACCCCTCTTCCCCCTATGGAGAAAAGATAACCTCTCCCCGTAGAGAGAAAAGAGCACCTCTCCCCATAGAGAGAAAAGAGCAACTCTCCCCATAGAGAGAAAAGAGCACCTCTCCCCCTAGAGAGAAAAGAGCACCTCTCCCTGTAGAGAGAAAAGAGCACCTCTCCCCGTAGAGAGAAAAGAGCACCTCTCCCCGTAGAGAGAAAAGAGCACCTCTCCCCGTAGAGAGAAAATAGAACGCACCAGGTGTCTGCTAACACCAGCAAGAAGCCACTGCATCATTATGCACTCATTTTGTTTTTCAACCACATTTTATTTATTTTTTAATTTTTTTAAAGGTTATGTAAAGAAAGAACTACAATCAACTAAGAAAATGAGCTTGATCCACATGACAAAGCCAGTCAAGGTTTGGTTTTCTTTGTTATTACGTAAAATGACAAAATGAAACCCAATCCAGCTGTCACACATCTGTACATAAATCCAATGTAAGGGCAAAATCTTTAATGAAAAAAAAAAAGGCATTCCAGAAACTGAGTAAAACGTAACAGTCTGGCACAGATAATACTGGTACTGAACTGCATACAGTATAAAACCTTTTATCTTCTTAGGCATTAACATGGCTGTATCGAAGTCAAGGAGAGCCAACAGGTCAAAGAAGTGGAATTTTGTAGTAATAAATGAATAATAATGTACAATTTCAAGATTATGTGTTTAAATAGCGATGGAGATTGAGTTAAGAAAAGACCAGTTAAGTTTTGTGTGTTGTGTGTTTATTTTCATATAAATCTGACTGTGTTTGTGCTCCCCTTGAAGAGAGACAGACTCAGAACAATTTTTTAAAAGACTTGACTTCAACGCAAAAATGTAAGGGCTTTGCGATAAAAGGGGAGCACTCTAAATATGTTGTCTGTAAAACTACTAGTGAATCAGAACTTTACTGCAGCGAAAATCAAGGAGGAGGGGGACAAAATATGCTTATTTCCCTTAGAATAGACTGCAGTGTGATAAATAAAGACAACAAAGCATAATAACGAACAAAGGAATTGTGGTAATGAAAAAAGTCCAAAATAAAAAGGACTACTAAAACAGGCACACACACACACAACACACGCATGACTTGAAAATGGAATTTGAGTCGAATAAAATCCTCAAATTCTTTAAAAATATAATAATAACATACATGTCAGGTTCTCAAAGTTTCATAAAACAAAAACAAAAAAACAAGGGAGAGATTCAAACTGGATGAAAAAAAATGGAAAAAGCATGCAGAAGTCCACTGCTCTACTGTAGCTTCACTCCTAGCAGACTACAAACGAGATAGAGAGAGAGAGAGATGCCCCTGTCCTGAGCAGTTATAGCCACCTGGTCAGCCAGGAGTGACCCACTCCGTACACCACAGGTCACAGCAGGGTGCAGGGTGCTTTCTTCAGTGGCAACTAAGTCCTCTTCTTACCCTCCGTCTTTATCCTACAGACCAAGGGGGGAGGTATGGGTGAGGGTCGGTGGTGGAGGGTTGGGGGCGGTCGGAGGATGGTTAGGGCTTTGGCTGCCCTGTAATTCAGCATGTCCTGTTTCTGGATCAGCAGAGTGAGAATGAGGAGGGTGAGGAAAGTGGAGTTGTTGTGAGGGTGAGGAGGGTTTGTGTCTATGGTCTATATGTACTATGTGGGTGGGTGGGTTAAAGGGGAAGGGAGGAAGAGGTATGTGTGCGCGTGTGTGTTGGGTGGGGTTGAGGGTTCGGAGGGGATTTGGGTACAGAATAGGGGGATAGGGGGTTCCGAAAGCCAACCTTCTTCCACCAGGCTTATAGGGCCTGTGTCTTGAGCTCGATGGTCTCTCCTCGGGTGTCCTGCTTGCTCTCAGCCTCTGGGGGCCTGGTGCCCTTCAGTATGGCCATCCTCTCAGCGAGACCGCGCATGCGGGGAAACAGCATGAAATCGTAGATAATAGCTCCCATAGCACCACCAATCATCGGACCCACCCAGTACACCTGGCACAGGACCAGACCAGACCAGGGAGAGGGAGACAGAGACACAAAGAGAGAGGTAGAGAGGGGAATGTGTTGGTGAGTTCATCTAGCTATATCACATTTCACATTTCTAAACTCCAAACAACATATTGTAAGTTGTTGTAAATTGCTGTAAATTGTTGTAAAATCTTAAAATTGTTGTGGCTTTGTAAGGTGTGAACAAAGTGTCTTACCCAGTGGTTGACAAAGTTTCTGACCAGGACAGCGGGGGCGAAGGACCTGGCAGGGTTCATTCCAGCACCAGTGTAGTACATCTATATCAAAGAGAATAGACCAGGGTTATATTATTATTATTATATTTTGGTAGCAGTATGTAGAGTGCAGTGATGAAAAACCTACCTACATCATACAATAGTACTTTCTAATGCACTCATATTGGTCTATCTAGAGTTCTAACCAACCCCATCAAAACCATGGATTACACACCCCTTCTCTCTTGTAGTCACAGAGATCAGGATTTCCATGTTTAATCAGGCATTCCTGCTTCTGACATCTATTCATATACATAATTGGAATTGACCTTACCCTAAATCCCTAAATATCCCACTTTGATTGATTTTCTATGTTGTTCAGGGCTGGGTTTCCCAAAAGCATCGTAGCACTAAGATCATCTTTTGTCCACTCAGGTTCAATGGAATTAAGATGATCTTAGTGCTACGATGCTTTTGGGAAACCCAGCCCTGATCATATACCTGAGTCATAACAGTCTCTTACCACCCCACTCCAAGCCTATGTCTCTTCATTTCGTTTATTGCTCTTTCAGCATTATCACAAGTTATTCAAAACAATTGTCATTAAAAATACTGAATTACTTTGCTGTTCCCCCACCCCAAAAAAAGTGAAATAAATACACTTTTTTTAAAGTGCTAAAAATCTATAAGCTTCATCCCACCCAACCCTGTGTCTAAGCCCGTTTTCACCCAATACAATTCCCTGTCTTCTATGGTCTACAAACATATATTTCTATATTTGGAATATATGTCTTACCCCCAGCAGGTGTCCTATGAGGACAGAGAAGCCGATGGCTAGGGCGGCAGAGCCCAGGCGTCCATTACGCCTCTCATCGGTCACAGCGAAGATGCAGACAACCAGCTGCAGGGTGAGGAACACCTCCATAGTGGTGGCCATGCCCAGGCTGATACCTGGCTGCAGCTAGAGAAGGCGGACGAGATAGAACAGACAGGTGAATGAATGATTACAGTTCACTTTTTTCAGTTATATCTACTCCACTGGCCGATATGAAAAACTCAAACAGTCAGTCAATCAATCAACAGGTTAAACCTTGAATGCATAAAAATAGCTCACTAAAAAAAGTATAATTTGCTAATCTTACATTGTCCATGAATTCTAAAGAGTGGTGTTTTTGTAAATGTTTAATTACAGATATTTTATGAATATGAACTATTCATAAAATCGAACATTGTAAAAAAAGATATATATATATATTTTTTTGAAAGTCAGTTGTACAGATTCAACTGCTGTAACGCCAACACATCTGCAGCAGGTCTTCTATTAGGACCTTTAAACTGGGTTGCTATATTGTCTCATATTCCCAATGTAAGAAAGACTGAACTATAAATTCAAACAGACTCTCCAATCGTGGTTACACACACACAGATGTTCTTTATCACCTGTCAAGTTCAAGTTCATTTCATTCATTCATTCATGGCAGATGACAATGGAACTCTGAAATTTGTGATTGTCACCACAGACTTTCCTATCAGGGTTGGGATCAATCCCATTTACATTCAGCTGAATTGACTGTCATTGGTCAGGTAGTCTTACCGTGTTGAGTGCCAGGTTTCCCCTCATGTTGGTGGGGGTGACCCCGTAGAGCACAGCGGCCCCAGCCAGCGCCCCCAGACACTGGGCCACGATGTAGAAAAAGGCGCGGAACAGGGACATCTGGGAGCCAATCAGGTAGGCGAAGGTGACGGCCGGGTTGATGTGTCCCCCGCTGATGTGACCGATGGACTGGATGAGGGTGGCAGCGGCCAGGCCGAAGCAAAAGGCCACATGGAGAACGTTGTGGGGCCCGGTGGTCCAGCGCAGAGCCGCCCCCAGACCGAAGAACACAAAGAACATGGTGCCATAGAACTCTGCAAACACTGCCCGCCAGAACGACATGGACCGGAACTCCCACATGGTGACCAAAAAGTCAAGAGGCTACCCCAAAGCAATGGAGGGATGAAAAGAGGAGCAAAAACAGGAGAAAATGTGTATTCTCCTTTTGAGTCAGCAAGCTCTGTTTACCGTATCAATAGTGACTATTTCAGTGATGCCTTCAAGGTATATAAACAAAAAACAAGACAGCAAACTTAAAAGCAAAAAGTGCCTCTCTAAACCTAAAGATGCTTCCACACATAAACAACAGTTCCACATGCAACTCTCTAGGAGTCACTAACTTTACTGATTTCCAATGACCTGCAACGTCGCTTTCTGTAAGCAGTTTTTAGTCTAGTCATAGAGACCCGTGTCCTGTCTGTGTGGAGCAGAGAGTTGGTCTCTGTGCATCTATATGCCAACCCTGCTGGTGGTTAGTAGAGGAACATTGATAGACAAAGGTTGAGCATGTCCTGCAGACATTCAGCCTCTCTGTCAGAGCAGGGGGAGCCCACGGGACTATTTATAACGGCCCCAGGGCCACGGCCCCCAGTGGAGGGGGCTGGGAGGGGCCACCACACAATACAACAAATCAAAACTAAAATACTTAACCCTTATAACACCCTGACCTCTCTCTGCCCAGTGCCCATGCCAGGGTTCATCATCCTAACCTTTAACCCTAACTATGAGGTTCATATAGTCCAGGGGCCATGGAGAGAAGAAGGATGCTGAAAGGGGGATATTTTAGAAAAAATACATTAAAATACATTATGTTTTCATAGACATATTACTTTTGATCATGTGTAAACTCAGGAAATTCATATTAAACAGATATCAGTGTTTTCAGTGGGATTGATAACTGGTAATGTTAAGGTTAGACGTTGGTTGAGGACAGGAAGGCCAGATAAATGGTTTATTGACCTTCTGCTACAACCAGTAGTGGATTGCTTCAGACAACTATAAGACCTAGGCTATACATATGGGTCTGGTGGTGCCTAGTTAGCCTTTCCAGAGTCCCATTTGGCCCAACTCATCTCTCCAGTGGGGTAAAGAGGGTCTTCCTCTCTCAACATGCTTCATGTGCTGACAGACACCAGAGAACAATCACAGTATTCACAAAACCATAGAGCAAAGGAGGCCCCATAACGGAAACCAGTCTGAACTCACTACCTGCTGCCAATAGAAAGACTGAAATCATATGTGTTGTTATGCATGCGACTCCTATGGACACAGAGAGGAGAAGTACTCTTATCTCATTATGACGTGAAAGATAGGCCGAGTTACTGTCTGTTATGACAATATCAATGTAACACTAACAATATTATTTGATTATTGAGGCTTTATAATATGTGTTGCTTTATGTCAATGCAAAACAGTGATGTAAACTATATTCATATTAAGAAACAGATTTGCCTCTACAATGTTGTTCTCAACTGTCAGTATTTTCCAAAGTAGATCTCTAACACTGGCTTGAACTTGTAACAGGACTTGAACCTTCAACCTTTAATCATGTGGCATGTTCTGTTTAACCCCCTCAATTGGCAGCATGCCCAGTAGCACACTGCACCCAGAGGGATGCCTCACTATCAATCGGTCTTTCTCAATACTCTTTTGATTGTGTCCTTTTCTCCCACATACTCAACTATTCTCATTCATCCACTCTATTAAACCCTTCAATTAAAACTCCTAGTGAATGATCATTACATTCATTACAATACATGTATTACTTTATTCTCCATAGATAGCGCGCTCTATAGTATTATGGGTGGGTGTAATGCAATGCAAGTTGGTTCTGTGCAGCCCCAGAATTGATTAGGCAGACTTTTACATTGTATCTGGTGACTGAGCGGAGAAGCTCGGGCTCAGGGCAGATAAAGCGACAGATAAACCCGTGTTTGGAGAGGAAGAGGAGGGGGGATGAGGGGACAGCAGGAGGTTTGGCATTGAGCTTCTGCAATGGAGCAGCATCGCGCTGACCAGGCTAGCCCGCCAGAGAGGACGGATGGACAGAGTGGTGAAAGGATAGTGCTGTGCTCAGGGGCTTTTCCCTCTCATCCTTTCATACGCTGCAAACAAAACGCTGGCAGTAACAGATTCTGCCGCTTTCCATGATCTGCTTGTCTTGCTGCGCCTGCTGTCGAATGTATAAGAGCTGCCCTTATCCATGGTGGAGCAATAGCTGGTCAGTTAGCCTACTCTTTCCATCCCATCCCTATATGCACTATGTAGCTTACCCCTTACCGGAGTGCTTATACTACAGTACCATTAGACTAAAAATACATTGATTTTGGGTGAGCCACATGTTACAAATGACCATGTGTATTCAAAGGAAAGGGATGTTTTATTTTTATGATAAAGATCAGTGTAACTCTAAACTATTCTCTCATGCCAGTCAGCTGCACACTTAAATGTCATTTCCAAGCCACCTTTGGAGAAATGAAGGAAATTCAGTTGTGCACGTTGGATGCTATCACCAACAATTTTAGTGAGTTGGCAAACAACTGAAATAATCGAAGAACACTGAATTCTGTATTATCTCAAAGTCTGAGATGACCGAATGTGTTAAAACCAAGCAGAGACAGAATCATTAGATCATTTGTTTTGGTACTGTCCACCGGGTTTGGCCGGTGTAGGCCGTCATTGTAAATAAGAATTTGTTCTTAACTGACTTGCCTAGTTAAATAAAGGTAAAATAAAAATATAAAAATATATATAGCTTGTTTTTGGTCGCAGTTCCAGGAATGCCTGAATAATTGCAACATTTACCTGGAGCTAACTCTGCAAATAGCACTGCAGGGAGATTTGAAAAGTCACAGTCTATCGATCAATAATATAATAATACTTTTAGCAAAAATGTTCATCTTTAATTTACAATCTGTAGAAACTATGAGAATAGAAAGGTTCAGAACTTTTTTGAAACATCACAGCACAGTTGAAAAATATATGGCAAATATAAATAAAAAATGGATGGCGTTAAGAGATAGATGGGAGGGGTTAAGTGGAGCTGAAGGGTGGCATTAAAAACAACAAGATAACTAATGTAAAATATACTGTGTCTGTAAAATGTATTTAGGCTCAGAACTTTTGTGAAAGAGCACAGTTAAAAATATATGGCAAATAGAAATCAAACTGGATGGTCTTCAGAGATAAATGGCAGGGATTGAGTATAGCTGAAGGATGGGATTAAAAACAAACAGAAGATAACTAAATAGAAGCCTAAGTGTAGTACAAGCCAAAGTGTTGTTTTCCATTAGTTTACTCCAATTAGGGGAGGGGTGGTAGGGTTAGGGGAAAATAATAAAGGAAAACATATTTAAAAAATATATATTAAAAAATATATATATGAGGGATTGGAAATGATGCAGAAAATTACATTGATGGAAGCTACAATCTATCTGGCAATATTAAAGCTGAGCTTTCTTCTTGGCCTGTAGGCCTTGGTAAGGCAAAGACAGACCAGGCTCAGAATGAACTCGTTGGGTGGTGGGTTGCTGTATCTCTTTTGTGGTCTATGCATTCTGCCTCCCTCCTGGCCTGCGTTGGTAAGCCCTCTATTGTGGGTGTAAGCCTGTTTTACAGAGGATGTGGTTAAAACCTGCTAGCGAGGGGAATTTATCTTCTATCACCTCTCTGCTTCAGACTGCTGACACCAACACAACAAACCAATCCACAGCCCCTCTCTCTACCATCCAACCAATAGCTCGCTACCATCTATCTCCTACTCTCCAATATCAGCTCTAACACTATGTGATAGAAACACACTCTACATCACACAGAAGCCTGGACAATCTCCTACTCTCCTCAATACCAGCCCTGGGCTGCCTCACAGGCACTACACTGTGGTAGAAATACTCATTACAACTCTCACTACAGCACAGACAGAAGCCTGGAGAACTGAGTAGAACATACATGGCTGTAGATGAGTAATATAATGCACTGAGTGTACAAAACATTAAGGACACCTGCTCTTTCAATGACATAGTGTGATGAGGAGTGAATGAAGGAGTCAGGCACAGGAGGTAAAACACCGAAGTCCAGAGTTTATTCCGTTTACATAAATAAAATGCACCCAGCGTCAATACGAAACTATCACAAGGGAAATATTCCACCTTGGCAATAACAAATGTAAGAGTAGCTCAACCGAGCTACTCGCTCTCACAATGAAACAATCACTCACAAAGACAAGGGGAACAGAGGGAACACTTATACACATACTAATTAGGGGATTGAGCACCAGGTGTGTGTGATTGACAAGACAAGACATGACAAGTGGAGTGATGAGAATGGGATCGGCAGTAGCTAGTAAGCCGCTGACGACGAACGCCGAAACCTGCCCGAACAAGGAGGGGAGGCAGCCTCGGCGGAAGTCGTGACAGTACCACCCCTTGACGCGCGGCTCCAACAGTGCGCCGACCCCGGCCTCGGGGATGGCTAGGAGGACGCGGAGCAGGGCGAGTCGGATGGCGACGGTGCAAATCCCTCAACAGGGAGTGATCGATGATGTCCCTCCTTGGGACCCAGCACCGTCCTCCAGACCGTATCCCTCCCACTCCACGAGATACTGAAGGCCCCCCACCCGACGCCTCGATTCCAGTATGGAACGGACCGAGTACGCCGGGGCCCCCTCGATGTCCAGAGGAGATGGAGGAACCTCCCGTACCTCAGACTCCTGGAGCGGACCAGCTACCACCGGCCTGAGGAGAGACACATGAAACGAGGGGTTAATACGGTAATCAGGGGGGAGTAACAACCTGTATGTAACCTCGTTTATCCTCCTCAGGACTTTAAACGGCCCCACAAACCGCGGGCTCAGCTTCCGGCAGGGCAGGCGGAGGGGTAGATTCCGGGTCGAGAGCCAGACCCGATCCCCCGGTCCGAAAACCGGGGCCTCCCTGCGGTGGTGGTCAGCGTTCGCCTTCTGACGACGCACGGCGCGCTGGAGGCGAATGTGGGCAGCGTCCCAAGTCTCCTCCACGCGCCGAAACCAGTCATCCACTGCAGGAGCCTCGGTCTGGCTCTGGTGCCACAGTGCCAGGACCGGTTGGTAACCCAAAATACATTGGAAGGGTGTTAGGTTAGTGGAGGAGTGTCGGAGAGAGTTCTGAGCGTATTCTGCCCATGGCAGGAACACCGACCACTCCCCCGGGCGGTCCTGACAGTAGGTCCGCAGTAACCTACCCACATCTTGATTCACCCTTTCCACCTGCCCATTACTCTCGGGGTGAAATCCAGAGGTCAGGCTGACCAAGACCCCCAGACGTTCCATGAACGCCTTCCAGACTCTAAACATGAACTGGGGACCTCGGTCGGACACTATATCCTCTGGTACCCCATAGTGCCGGAAGACGTGAGTAAACAGAGCCTCCACTGTTTGTAGGGCCGTGGGGAGACCGGGCAGAGGAAGGAGGCGGCAGGACTTCGAAAAGCGATCCACAATGACCAGGATAGTGGTGTTACCTTGGGAGAGGGGAGGATCAGTAAGAAAATCAATACTAAGGTGAGACCATGGTCGTTGTGGAACTGATAAAGGTTGTAGCTTACCCGCTGGGAGGTGCCTAGGTGCCTTACTCTGGGCGCACACTGAGCAGGAGGAAACATACACCCTCACGTCCTTAGCCAAGGTGGGCCACCAGTACTTCTCGGTCAGGCAGCGCATTGTACGACCGATACCTGGATGACCAGAGGAGGGTGTCGTGTGTGCCCAGTAGATCAGACAATCACGGATAAGCGCAGGCACGTATTGCAGCCCAGCTGGACACTGCGGTGGAGATGGATCTGTGCGTAATACCTGCGCTATATCCGCGTCCATCGCCCATACTACCGGTGCCACAATGCATGAGACCGGGAGTATTATTGTCTCTGGGCCTCTCCTCTGTGTCATACAGCCGAGACAGTGCTTCTGCCTTCACGTTCTTCGTACCCGGAATGTATGAGAGTGTGAAATCAAACTGGGTGAAGAAGAGGGCCCACCTGGCCTGGCGAGGATTCAGCCTCCTCGCTGCCCGAATGTACTCCAGGTTACGGTGGTCTGTCCAGACGAGGAAAGGGTGTTTCGCCCCTTCGAGCCAATGCCTCCACACCATCAAAGCTTGGACAACAGCCAGCAGCTCCCGATCACCAATGCCGTAGTTTTGCTCCGCCGAGCTGAGCTTCTTCGAAAAGAAGGCACAGGGGCGGAGCTTGGGTGGCGTGCACGAGCGTTGGGATAAGACAGCGCCTATCCCTACCTCGGACGCATCCACCTCCACTACGAACGGTAGTGATGAATCGGGGTGAGCCAGTACTGGGGCTGAGGTGAACAGACCCCGCAATCTACTGAAGGCCAAATTAGCCTCAGAAGACCAGCGGAGCCGGGACGGCCCACCCTTCAACAAGGAGGTAATGGGAGCTGCGACCTTGCCAAAGCCCTGAATAAACCTCAGATAGTAGTTGGCAAAGCCAAGGAAGCGCTGCACCTCCTTCACCGTGGTTGGAGTCGGCCAATTACACACGGCTGAAATGCGATCTCCCTCCATCTCCACACCTGTGGTAGTAATGCGGTATCCGAGGAAGGAGATTGACTGCTGGAAAAACTCACACTTCTCTGCCTTGGCATAAAGATCATTCTCCAGCAGTCGGACCAGTACCTTGCGAACCAGGGACACATGCTCGGCGCGCGTAGCGGAATACACCAGGATGTCATCGATGTAGACCACCACACCGCGACCAAGCATGTCCCGAAACACCTCGTTCACAAAGGACTGGAAAACGGTTGTGCTGAATGCGGTTTTCCACTCATCCCCTACCCGAATATGCACCAGGTTGAAGGCACGCCTGAGGTCTAATTTGGTGAAAAAACGGGCTCCATGCATTGACTCAATCACTGAAAGAATGAGGGGAAGAGGATAACTAAATCGTACAGTCACCTTATTCAGTGGTCGATAATCAATGCACGGGCGTAAACCGCCATCTTTCTATTTCACAAAGAAGAAACTCGGGGAAGCAGGTGAAGTGGAGGGACGTATATACCCCTGGCGCAGGGACTCGGTGATGTATGTTTCCATAGCCTCTGTTTCAGCCTGCAACAGGGGATACACATGACTCCTGGGAGGTACAGCGTCTACCCGAAGGTTTATCGCGCAATCCCCCTCCCGATGAGGTGATAATTTAGTCGCTTGCGTCTTGGAAAACGCGAGCGCCAGATCATAGTATTCGGGGGGAATGCGCGCGGTGGGAGTACCGTCTGGACTTTCCACCGTGGTCGCACCAACGGAAACACCTAGACACCTACCCGGACACTTACGCGACCACCCCGTTAGAACCCTCTGCGGCCATGAAAAAGTGGGGTTGTGAAGGGCTAACCACAGAATACCTAAGACTACAGGGTAAGCAGGAGACTCAATAATCAAAAAAGTGATCTGCTCAACATGCGTCTCCTGTGTAATCATGGTGACTGGTACAGTAACCTCCTTAACCAACCCGGACCCTAATGGCCGACTATAAAGTGCTCTGATGGGGCATGGAATGGATAGGGGAACCAATGAAATGCCTTGATGGCGTGCAAATGCCCTGTCCATAAAGTCCCAGCTGCGCCTGAATCGACTAGCGCCTTACACTGGGAAACTACCAGGTGATCAGGAAAGGAGATAGATAAGGTACAGTGCGCCGCAAAGGGCTCTGAACTATTTTGGGTGTTCGTTACCTGGGGTGATGCGTGAGTACCCTGCCTACCGCCTCCAGACCCAAAGGAACGTTGACTGCGATGTGAGGTGGATTGTCCCTTCGTGCCACCAGAGTGGCACTGTCGCCGTCCTCCTGCGCTCTCTCGACCGGCAGCTCCCCCCAGCTCCATCTGCTCGGGGTCAGAGTCGTCCGGAGTGGGAATGGGCAGACCCCTACCAGGACGTCCTCTGGCTGCTAGCAGATTGTCCAGCCGGATGGCCATGTCCACCAGTTGGGAGAACGATAGCATTGCATCACGGCAGGCTAGCTCCCGTCGGACGTCCTCCCTTAGGTGGCACCGGAAATGGTTGATCAGGGCCCGCTCGTTCCACCCGGACCCCGCTGCCAGCGTCTGGAACTCCAGCGCGTAGTCCTGTGCGGTCCCCGTCCCCTGCCTCTGATGGACCAGTCGTTCGCCCACCCTCAGGCGGGTGATCGAAAACGGCCCGAAAGAGGCGAGCAAACTCCCCGTAGTCCTCCAACGCAGCACCTCCCTCGTTCCACACCGCGTTGGCCCACTCCAGGGCTCTCCCACAAAGGCAGGAAACGAGGACGGATACCTTCTCCCGCTCCAGTGGCGCCGGCCTGATGCTGGAGAAATATAACTCTAGTTGGAGCAGAAATCCCTTACATCGCGCTGCCGTCCCATCAAACGCCGGTGGCCGGGATATCTGGATGCCTCCAGGGGCTGGGGTGTAGGTGGCTGGATCCGGTTGACCAGCTGGTCTCGATAGATCGGGTCCTCTCCTCTCCAGGCATTGTACTACCTGTGTCTCCCGAGTGGCGCAGTGGTCTAAGGCACTGCATCGCAGTGCTAGCTGTTCCACTAGAGATCCTGGTTCGAATCCAGGCTCTGCTGTAGCCGGCCGCAACCAGGAGACCAATGTGCGGCGCACAATTGGCCCAGCGTCGTCCAGGGTAGGGGAGGGAATGGCCGGCAGGGAGGTAGCTCAGTTGGTAGAGCATGGCGTTTGCAACGCCAGGGTTGTGGGTTCGATTCCCATGGGGTATGAAAATAAAAAAGAATAATGTATGCACTAACTGTAAGTCGCTCTGGATAAGAGCGTCTGCTAAATGACGTAAATGTAAGAACCCGATCCATCGCTTTCCCCAAGGTGGCCAGCATCGAGGAATGCTCCTGGACCCTTGCCACAACTCCAGGCATGCGGTCTTCTCCTGCTGACTCCACTCAGTGTGTGAGTGATTCTGTGATGAGGTGTGAATGAAGGAGTCAGGCACAGGAGGTAAAACTCCGAAGTCCAGAGTTTATTCTGTTTACATAAATAAAATGCACCCAGCGTCAATACGAAACTATCACAATGGAAATATTCCACCTTGGCAATAACAAATGCTCAACCGAGCTACTCGCTCTCACAATGAAACAATCACTCACAAAGACAAGGGGAACAGAGGGAACACTTATACACATACTAATTAGGGGAATGAGCACCAGGTGGAGTGATGAGAATGGGATCGGCAGTAGCTATTAAGCCGCTGACGACGAACGCCGAAACCTGCCCGAACAAGGAGGGGAGGCAGCCTCGGCGGAAGTCGTGACACATAGACTGACCAGGTGAATCCAGGTCAAAGCTATGATCACTTATTGATGTCATTTGTTAAATCCATTTCAATCAGTGTAGATGAAGGGTTAGGAGACAGGTTAAAGAATGATTTTTAAGCCTTGAGACAATTGAGACATGGATTGTGTATGGGTGCCATTCAGAGGGTGAATGGGCAAGTCTAAAGATTTAAGTGCCTTTGAACGGGGTATGGTAGTAGGTGCCAGGCACACCGGTTTGTGTCAAGAACTGCAACCCTGCTGGGTTTTTCACGCTCAACAGTTTCCCGTGTGTATCAAGAATGGTCCACCACCCAAAGGACATTCAGCCAACTTGACACAACTGTGGGAAGCATTGGAGTCAACATGGGCCAGCATCCCTGTGGAAAACTTTCAACACCTTGTAGAGTCCATGCCCCGACGAATTGAGGCTGTTCTCAGGGCAAAAGCAGGGGGGTGCAACTCAATATTAGGAAGGTGTTCCTAATGTTTGGTATACGCCAAAGCGACTTACAGTCACGCGTGCATACATTTTAGAAACGGGTGGACCAAGGAATCGAACTCACTATCCTGGAATTGCAGGCACCATGCTCTAGCAACTGAGCTAGTTGTTTATCTGCCTGTGAGCGCAAAGCTGTGGCCATGGTGGGACTTCTCCTACAAGAGGCATTGTGACTTACTCATTATGCAAAACTGATCCTAGATCAGCAGTCCCACTGAGATGCTTTTTGAATATGGGCCCAAGTGCCTTGCCTGGGAGGGAGGTGACTGTAAGGATGCTTATCTTTGAACTGTGGAAATTCCAGATGGCAGTTGGTCAAGTTATACAGTTGTTTTAATCCCTGTCTTAATCATCTTGGTGTTGATTTTATATCTGTTTTGTGTGTTTCTTTGTCTGAAAGAGGAAATTAATCCAAAAGTCAAGAAAGAGTCAAATGATTATATTGTTTAGAAGACATACAAATAATGTTACATGCAAGAGGAGTGTTGCCTATACAGTTGAAGTCGGAAGTTTACATACACCTTGGCCAAAAACATTTAAACTCAGTTTTTCACAATTCCTAGCATTTAATCCTAGTAAAAATGCCCTGTCTTAGGTCAGTTAGGATCACCACTTTATTTTAAGAATGTGAAATGTCAGAATAATAGTAGAGAATGATTTATTTCAGCTTTTATTTATTTCATCACATTCCCAGTGGGTCAGAAGTTTACATACACTCAATTAGTATTTGGTAGCATTGCCTTTAAATTGTTCAACTTGGGTCAAACGTTTCGGGAGCCTTCCAGAAGCTTCCCACAATAAGTTGGGTGAATTTTGGCCCATTCCTCCTGACAGAGCTGGTGTAACTGAGTCAGGTTTGTAGGCCTCCTTGCTCACACACACTTTTTCAGTTCTGCCCACAAATTTTCTATAGGATTGAGGTCAGGGCTTTGTGATGGCCACTCCAAATACCATGACTTTGTTGTCCTTAAGCCATTTTGCCACAACTTTGGAAGTATGCTTGGGGTCATTGTCCATTTGGAAGACCCATTTGCGACCAAGCTTTAACTTCCTGACTGATGTCTTGAGATGTTGCTTCAATACATCCACATAATTTTCCTTCCTCATGATGCCATCTATTTTGTGAAGTGCACCAGTCCCTCCTGCAGCAAAGCACACCCACAGCATGATGCTGCGACCCCCGTGCTTCACGGTTGGGATGGTGTTCTTCGGCTTGCAAGCACTCCCTTTTTCCTCCAAACATAACGATGGTCATTATGGCCAAATAGTTCTATTTTTGTTTAATCAGACCAGAGGACATTTCTCCAAAAAGTACGATCTTTGTCTCCATGTGCAGTTGCAAACCGTAGTCTGGCTTTTTTATGCCGGTTTTGGAGCAGTGGCTTCTTCGTTGCTGAGCGGCCTTTCAGGTTATGTCGATATAGGACTCGTTTTTACTGTGGATATAGATACTTTTGTACCTGTTTTCTCCAGCATCTTCACAAGGTCCTTTGCTGTTGTTCTGGGATTGATTTGCACTTTTCGCACCAAAGTACATTCATCTCCAGGAGACAGAACGCGTCGCCTTCCTGAGCGGTATGACGGCTGCGTGGTCCCATGGTGTTTATACTTGCGTACTATTGTTTGTACAGATGAACGTGGTACCTTCAGGCGTTTGGAAATTGCTCCCAAGGATGAACCAGACTTGTGGAGGTCTACAATTTTTTTTCTGAGGTCTTGGCTGATTTCTTTTGATTTTCCCATGATGTCAAGCAAAGAGGCAATGAGTTTGAAGGTAGGCCTTGAAATACATCCACAAGGACACCTCCAATTGACTCAAATGATGTCAATTAGCCTATCAGAAGCTTCTAAAGCCATGACATAATTTTCTGGAATTTTCCAAGCTGTTTAAAGGCACAGTCAACTTAGTGTATGTAAACGTCTTACCCACTGGAATTGTGATACAGTGAATTATACGTGAAATAATCTGTCTGTAAACAATTGTTGGAATAATTACTTGTGTCATGCACAAAGTAGATGTCCTAACCGACTTGCCAAAACTATAGTTTGTTAACAAGAAAGTTGTGGAGTGGTTGAAAAACGAGTTTTAATGACTCCAACCTAAGTGTATGTAAACTTCAGACTTCAACTGTATATTCATACGGTTTAAGGGGGCACTTTTGTCATGACAGCAAGGTGAAGGTGCTCTCTACTCAAATAGCACAACAGAATCATTCAGAATCAACTGTCACGCCCTGGCTCTAGGGACTCTTTTATGTTGAGCCAGGGTGTGTAGAGTCTATGTTTTGTGTTCATTGTTTCAGTTTCTAGTTCATGTGTTTCTATGTTGGCCGGGGTGGTTCTCAATCAGAGGCAACGTGAATCAGCTGTTGCTTGTTGTCTCTGATTGGGGCACATACTTAGGCAGCCATTTGGCACTTGTGTTTTGTGGGATCTTGTTTCCGTGTTGGTTTGTGTATGTACCCAAGGACTTCATGTATCGTTTTGTTGTTTTTGTTCGTGTGGTGAATATAATAATAAAGTATGTTCGCATTCCACGCTGCTCATTGGTCCAATCCTTTCGACGATCGTGACAGAAGATCCCACCATAACAGAACCAAGCAGCGTGTCCAGGAGCAGACAGCCTGGACTTGGGAGGAGATATTGGACGGGAAAGGGTCCTGGACTTGGGAGGAGATCCAGGCCGGTATGGCTCGCCGTCCGTGGGAGGAGACGGTGGAGGCGCGCCGTAGTGAGGAGCAGCGGCACCAACCGGGCCGACGTCGGACACGCAAGAGGCAACCCCAAGAAATGTTTAGGGGGGGGGCACACGGCATGGACGACGGGGCTGCTGGAGGCAGCTACAGGGCGAGTTTGGGGATTAGGAGAGGAGGCCACCGGGTTTGGGGGGCCGGAAGGGAGGTTGGCGGAGCCTAGAGGTAGAGCAGAGCCATCTCCCCGTACTCAGGCTAGGCAGCGTGAGACTGGGCAGGTTCCGAGATATGCGGAGCTGCGTACTGTGCCGCGAGTGGTCCGGCACAGTCCGGTACGTCCTGTGCGAGCACCACGCACGTGTCGTGCTAAGGTGGGCATGCAGCCAGGACGGAGTGTGCAGGCTCAACGCTCGTGGCCTCCAGTACCCCTCCTCGGTCCCGGATATCCTGCGCCAGTGTCACGTGCTGTTGTGCCAGTACGTGTACACAGCCCTGTACGTCCTGTGCTGATGCCTCACACAGAGTGTGTTAAGATAGGCATTCACCCAGGACAGGTTGTGTCAGCTCTTCGCTCCAGACCTCCAGTCCGTCTCCACAGCCCGGTCCGGCCTGTTCCTGCCCCTCGCACCAAGCCAATGGTGCGCGTCGCCAGCCCAGCCCGGCCTGTTCCTGCTCCCTGCACCAAGCCAATGGTGCGCGTTGCCAGCCCGGCCCAGCCTGTTCCTGCCCCTCGCACCAAGCCTATGGTGCGCGTCGCCAGCCCGGTCCGGCCTGTTCCTGCTCCCCGCACCAAGCCTATGCTGCGCGTCGCCAGCCCGGCCCGGCCCGGCCCGTTCCTGCTCCCCGCACCAAGCCAGGGGTGCGCGTCGTCAGCCCGGTCCGGCCCATTCCTGCTCCCCGCACCAAGCCTGTGTTGCGCATCGCCAGCCCGGTCCGGCCCGTTCCTGCTCCCCGCACCAAGCCAGGGGTGCGCGTCGTCAGCCCGGTCCGGCCCATTCCTGCTCCCCGCACCAAGCCTGTGGTGCGCGTCGTCAGTCCGGCACAGCCCGTGCCCGTTTCACCGGTGCCTGGTCAGGTACCGGTCAGCTGCTCCACACCGGAGCCTAAGCAATCCGCTCCACCGATGTCCAGTCCAGCTCCAGCCAGCGGGGCCAGACCAGACCAGGGCCACTACGGGGGGGTTATTAGAGGGTGGTGGTCACGCCCGGAGCCGGATCCGCCTCCGAGGAGGAATGCCCACCCGGCCCTCCCCTGTTCGGTTTATGTTGGCGCGGTCGCAGTCCGCGCCTTTGGGGGGGGGGGTACTGTCACGCCCTGGCTCTAGTGACTCTTTTATGTTGAGCCAGGGTATGTTTTGTGTTCATTGTTTCAGTTTCTAGTTCATGTGTTTCTATGTTGGCCGGGGTGGTTCTCAATCAGAGGCAACGTGAATCAGCTGTTGCTTGTTGTCTCTGATTGGGAACCATACTTAGGCAGCCGTTTGGCACTTGTGTTTTGTGGGATCTTGTTCCGTGTTGGTTTGTGTATGTACCCAAGGACTTCACGTATCGTTTTGTTGTTTTTGTTCGTGTGGTGAATATAATAATAAAGTATGTTCGCATTCCACGCTGCGCATTGGTCCAATCCTTTCGACGATCGTGACATCAACAGAATCATTCCGACTTCAACTGTATTTGATGATGATGATGAAGTCATTGAGGCAGGGCTAGTTAAATGGAATCAGCTGGGTAATAAGGGCATATATGATGCCGATACACAAAACCAATGAAACCAACTACGCCGTAAGTGTTGAATTCAAATCCATAACACTAGATCTAAGTAACAATTACGGAATTATTGGACCTAGTCATACCAGGAACAGTGACTATGGTAACATAACACAAAGTCACAAATAACATTAAAAACTCTGGTGACTAACACCTTTCAGACTTTGACATCCACGCTCACTCAATTCCATGGAAAATATTTAGGATAGCCGAGTAGTTCTTGGGAAAAACCTCAATTGCATTTCCTTGATTCCTTGCGTCCTCTCTCCCATTGGATGAGGTCAGAGGTCTCTGACAGAGTTGATAAAAGCTGCTGTTGCGGAAAGCCTGCAGTTATGTTTTAGTTTAGCTTCAAACTCGGTTACATTGTCCTTGAACCCTACTTACAGATGTAGGATCTTAATTTAATCACTCTTTTCTTTCTGAGGATTTTCCTGCACAGCAGGAAATGCAAACATGTAGTGTATTCAAGGTTTAAAAAGGCTTCTAAAGTCAGTAATTTACACTTTAAAATGTCAGATTTGATTTGCCCAAACAAAAAATGTATCAACCCCTACAAAATATGTCCATTAAATATAATCCACATAATAATTCACGTTTCCTGTTGCTGCAGGATTATTTTCCTGCTGTAACAAACTGGCTCAAATTAAGATCCTACAGCTGTACATAAGGACTACATAAGACTGTCATAGCCATGACATGACAGATGTCATAAACAGTCATGACAACTCTTTTATAGTTAAAAGGAAAATACATCTGAGTGAAGGTGGGTTGGTTTATATAGCCACGGGACTTACAGGAAATACATTTATTGTGCAACTAAGAATAATTATGACTTGTGAAGCATTCTGATTATACTGCACACTCACTTAATTTGCTCACAACAAATTTAAAAAAGAAGCGAGAATGCTTCCGAATACGTGTTTGAGCAAAATATCAAGATACCTTTTCACAGTTGAGAATAAGACAGAATATATCATGGAGTATGAAATTCCCTTAGAGATAACAAAAGCGCTATTGGTCACTTAAAGGTAAAGTAGTAAAAATGACAGAGAAATAACAAAGCATTGAATAGAAAAATATGTTGTTTTGTATAATACATATACTATCATAATAGCAACCTATATTGTTGTGTCTACTCATCTAAACAACTATATTTCATCCCGTCACCAGAAAATACACCAAACAATCAATGATTTAATACCACTATATTCTTTGATTGTGTAGGTTGTCATGGAATAATGTATAAGATGGCATGTAAAATCAATAATCTCTGTGTTACTGACATTTACACTAGGTAAAACTAAGTTATTTACAATCAAATTAATACTTAAAAATGTAAAGATATTTTGATTTTAAGCATCAGAGATCCAAACAGAATAAAGAGTATTTTTTGTGAGGGGTCTGTAAGTGCGGAAGTCCCCTTGTAATCTACTAGAATATGAGGAATGTATAATTTGTACATACAAGCAAACAATGATAAATCATCAAACTACTACATATTGAACCATCATATTGACAACTAATAATGATGCTGGTGTATTAAAGAAACACTTCACCTATTTCTAACCTCATATTCATTATATCCAGCACCATAACAGTGTCTACATATGTGAAAAGGGTGTGTTTCTGAAATACGCCTTTAAATGGAAACAAAGGTTACTGTATAGAAAAGGTGTAGGTAAGTACTGTATGAACGCCCAACATGTACTTAATATGGTTGCGATCTGGTTTATTCCATTGTGTTAGAAAGCCTAAAAGTTTGTTCTCAGTCTCATACTGTAAGTAGCCTGGTTCCATATCTGTTTGTGCTGGTATATAGCTTACTCATATGGTCATTGTCTTGGCTATACTGTAATATTTATGTTGTCTGCAGAATGTGGTAGTCTTCCCTTAGTGTACATCTATCAGTCTCATATCCTTTATCCCAAAGAAGACAGACTCGTGACAGACTAAACAGATCAACACGCATGCGAGATTTGGTTCTGGGTACCAAAATGAATCCCAATGTGATGAGAAGCCAGGCCACAGCCTTTGCAAGAGTTTTACTAAATAGATGATCGAATGGCTTTTAACACACTTCTATATCATAAACTAGGGCATTGGTTCCCAGATCTGGTGGTCCTCAGCAAGGAAAAAGTTGAGAATGGGAACCACTGAACTAGGGGAAAGGAGTGATAGGTAGAATGTCTGTGTCTCTCAGAACATCTTGTCTCTCTCAATACACCTTTACTCCACACACAGAGACGCATACAAAGCTCTCCCTCGCCCTCCATTTGGCAAATCTGACCATAACTCTATCCTCCTGATTCCTGCTTATAAGCAAAAACTGAAGCAGGAAGCACCAGTGATTCGGTTAATAAAAAAGTGGTCAGATGACGCAGATGCTAAGCTACAGGACTGTTTTGCTAGCACAGACTGGAACATGTTCCGGGATTCTTCAGACAGCATTGAGGAGTACACCACATCAGTCACTGGCTTCATCAATAAGTGCATCGATGATGTCGTCCCCACAGTGACCGTACGTACATACCCCAACCAGAAGCCATGGATTACAGGAAACATCCGCACTGAGCTAAAGGGTAGAGCTGCCGCTTTCAAGGAACTGGACTCTAACCCGGACGCTTATAAGAAATCCCGCTATGACCTCCGACGAACCATCAAACAGGCAAAGAGTCAATACAGGTCTAAGATTGAATCATACTACACTGGCTCTGACGCTCGTCGGATGTGGCAGGGCTTGAAAACTATTACAGACTACAAAGGGAAGCACAGCCGCGAGCTGCCCAGTGACACAAGCCTACCAGACGAGCTAAACCACTTCTATGCTCGCTTCGAGGCAAGCAACACTGAAGCATGCATGAGAGCACCAGCTGTTCCGGATGACTATGTGATCACGCTCTCCGTAGCCGATGTGAGTAAGACTTTTAAGCAGGTCAACATTCACAAGGCCGCAGGGCCAGACGGATTACCAGGACGTGTACTCCGAGCATGTGCTGACCAACTGGCAAGTGTCTTCACTGACATTTTCAACATGTCCCTGACTGAGTCTGTAATACCAACATGTTTCAAGCAGACCACCATAGTCCCCGTGCCCAAGAACTCTAAGATAACCTGCCTAAATGACTACCGACCCGTAGCACTGACGTCTGTAGCCATGAAGTGCTTTGAAAGACTGGTCATGGCTCACATCAACAGCATAATCCCAGAAACCCTAGACCCATTCCAATTTGCATACCGCCCCAACAGATCCACAGATGATGCAATCTCTATCGCACTCTACACTGCCCTTTCCCACCTGGACAAGAGGAACACCTACGTGAGAATGCTATTCATTGACTACAGCTCAGCATTCAACACCATAGTGCCCTCTAAGCTCATCACTAAGTTAAGGATCCTGGGACTAAACACCTCCCTCTGCAACTGGATCCTGGACTTCCTGACGGGCCGCCCCCAGGTGGTAAGGGTAGGTAACAACACATCTGCCACACTGATCCTCAACACGGGGCCCCTCAGGGGTGCGTGCTCAGTCCCCTCCTGTACTCTCTGTTCACCCATGACTGCATGGCCAGGCACGACTCCAACACCATCATTAAGTTTGCCGACGACACAACAGTGGTAGGCCTGATCACCGACAACGATGAGACAGCCTATAGGGAGGAGGTCAGAGACCTGGCCGTGTGGTGACAGGACAACAACCTCTCCCTCAACGTGACCAAGACAAAGGAGATGATTGTGGACTACAGGAAAAAAAAGAGGACTGAGCACGCCCCCATTCTCATCGACGGGGCTGTAGTGGAACAGGTTGAGAGCTTCAAGTTCCTTGGTGTCCACATCACCAACAAACTATCATGGTCCAAACACACCAAGACAGTCGTGAAGAGGGCACGACAAAGCCTATTCCCCCTCAGGAGACTAAAAAGATTTGGCATGGGTCCTCAGATACCCGGACTATTTGCACTGCACCCCCACCCCATCCTTTTTACGCTGCTGCTACTCTGTTAAGTATTTATGCATAGTCACTTTAACTCTACCCACATGTACATATTACCTCAACTACCTCAACTAGCCGGTGCCCCCGCACATTGACTCTGCAACGGTACCCCCCTGTATATATAGCCTCCCTACTGTCACTTTATTTTACTTCTGCTCTTTTTTTCTCAACACTTTTTTTTGTTGTTGTTTTATTCTTACTTTTTTTGTTTAAAATAAATGCACTGTTGGTTAAGGGCTGTAAGTAAGCATTTCACTGTAATGTCTGCACCTGTTGTATTCGGCGAATGTGACCAATACAATTTGATTTGATTTGATTTGAGTCGATATTCACGTCATAAGAAGAAATCCCCCTCGACCACGGCCACAAATTGGGGAAAACAAACATTGTTTCCCATAGACCCCCATTATAAAAGAGCTAACTTCGTCGTCAATTTTTGGTTATACATAAATAACAAAACATGCCGAAAAGCTGCTGTGTTGTTCAATGTACATGTAACCAGGTAAAAAATCCCAACCTATGGTTCGCAATGCTCCCACGTAGGGAAATAGAGCCCGCGAGAAGAGCCCTGTGGCTTCAGGCTATTTGGCGTGGGAGAGTGGGAAATGTGGGCACCCAGTGTCCAAGTAGGCTACACATAGCTATGTGTATGGAAAACATTACATCACAGGTAAGACATTTAATGTATTTATTATAGTCCGTTTATAACTCTACTCACTACTTGAAGCTTAATGTTCCAGTCGGTAGCTAGCTAGCACTCACTCCCTCCCTCACTTGGCTGCTAGCACCGTCATGAAAAGGGGCATGAGGGAAGCTCTACAATATTAAGTTTTTCTAAGTAGTGAGAATGCTCGGGAGCAGGCAATGTTGAAAAGTAATCTTTAAACATGTTGTACTTGTCTTAAATGTAGTTTTGTAATTGACTAAAACAACTAGACAACAAGAAATGTGCGTTTGAAAAAGCCTGAAGTTTTGCTGTGAGCCATTGGGGTAACCTAGGTAACCCAGATTGTTTTCCCCACAGGCGGGCGGGGCCGCAACGTTCTATCTAATACCGACTGGGACTATAGATGCAGTAAATAGGTCAATCAAACTCGACCAAAACAATGGAATTGACATGAAAACGCGTGGGGGAAAGATCCCGAGTCTCCTCATTGCCCTCCAGCAAAATTAGCCTGCATTTAGGTTATTGTTTATATGTGTATTTCACACTATGTTGAGGTAAAAATCGGAGTATAATGCTTGTATGGATGTCAACCACAACACATGTCCATGTCATCATTACCAATCAACTGCATTACAGTTAAAAACAACTTTGACTACTACCACCGATTTCTATATGCTAGCTATGCTAACCATCTTATTTGAACGGGAGTCAGCATTTAGCAGTCACTTCTTCTAAACCTGAAAAGGGACAACTTCAACATGTTATGCAGTGAAAACCCTTACGAAAAAGATTGTAGTCAGAGTGCAGTATAACTGCAGTATGCAGCGAATACTACAGCCAAAATTTTGCAGTGTAACTGCAGTACACTAGTTATTCTACAATTACTGCGTCCAAAATACCACAGTCGACTGCAGTTTCTGCACTTTTACTGCAGTTTCAAAACGGCAATCTTTTTTTGTAAAGGAACAGCCAAATACATCCAAATCGGACTTAAGTAAGCACATTATGGGCCTGTTACAATACATAAATTAAGACGGATTTGACGAATATCCACTTTGTTAGATCAGAGTGATGAGAAACTGTCTTCACTGGGCTCCTCCTTCTCTTGCATTCCCCCCTCCTCTTCCTCTTCCTCCTCCTCCTCCTCCTACTCCGAGAGTCTGTTCAGAATCTCCTCTAGCTCCATCTCAATAGGCTGGCCCTGGGACCTGAAAACACAAACACACAGTATATGGAGGGGTCTGAAGTGCTGTCCCAGTGAGGTGTCAAATACAGTGCCTTCAGAAAGTATTCATACCCCTTGACTTATTCTACAATTTGTTGTTACAGCCAGTATTCAACATGGATTAAATTCCTTATTTTCTTCACCCATTTACACACAATAAATACCCCATAATGACAAAGTGAAAACATGTTTTTAGAAATGTTTTCAATTGTATTGAAATATCTAATTTAGATAGGTATTCACACCCATGAGTCAATACATGTTAGAATCACCTTTGGCAGCATTAACAACTGTCAGTCTTTCTGGGTAAGTATTTAAGAGTTTTGCATACCTGGATTGTACAATATTTGCACATTATACTTTTAAAAATTCTTCAAGCTCTGTCAAGTTGGTTGTTGATCATTGCTAGACAAGTCTTGCCATAGATTTTCAAGCCAATTTAAGTCAAAACTGCAACTAGGCCACTCATGAACATTCAATGTCATCTTGGTAAGCAACTCCAGTGTATATTTGACCTTCTGTTTTAGGTTATTGTCCTGCTGAAAGGTACATTTGTCTCCCAGTGTCTGTTGGAAAGCAGACTGAACCAGGTTTTCCTCTAGGATTTTGCCTATTCCATTTCTTTATATCCTAAAAAACTCCCTAGTCCTTGCCGATGACAAGCATACCCATACCATGATGCAGCCACCACCATGCTTGAAAATATGAAGAGTAGTACTCAGTTATGTGTTGTGTTGGATTTGCCCCAAACATAACGCTTTGTTTTCAGGACAAAAAATGATTTGCTTTGCCACATTTTTTATTCTGTACAGGCTTCCTTCTTTTCACTCTGTCATTTATGCTAGTATTGTGGAGTAACTACAATGTTGTTGATCCATCCTCAGTTATCTCCTATCACAGCCATAAAACTCTGTAACTGTTTTAAAATCACCATTGTCCTCATTGTGCAATCCCTGAGTGGTTTCCTTCCTCTCCGGCAACTGAGTTAGGAAGGGCGCATGCATCTTTGTAGTGACTGGGTGTATTGATACACCACCTAAAGTGTAATTAATAACTGCATCATCAAAGGGATATTCAATGTCTGTTAGTTTTTTTGCCCATTAAACACTATTATTGCACACAGAGGGAGTCCATGCAAGTTATTATGTGACTTGTTAAGCACATTTTACTCCTGAACTTATTTAGGCTTGCCATAACAAAAGGGTTGAATACTTATTGACTGAAGAAATTTCAGCTTTTCATTTTTTATTAATTTATAAACATTTCTAAAAACATAATTCCACTTTGACATTATGGGGTATTGTGTGTAGATCAGTGATGCAACATCTCAATTTAATCAATTCTAAATTCAGGCTGTAACACAACTAAATGTGGAGAAAGTCAAGGGGTGTGAATACTTCCAGTGTGGTGTCACTCACATGTCCGGTCCAGGGAAGTGTCTGTTGGGGTTGGAGAGGGGGTCAGGGTATATCACCCCCTGTAGGGGTCCTGGGGGCAGCTGGAAGGAGGACGGGAACGGGTTGTGCCTGATGAGAGCATACAAAATACTTTGATTTTATTTGTAGCTACAGTGGCTTGCGAAAGTATTCAACCCCCTTGGCATTTTTCCTATTTTGTTGCCTTACAACCTGGAATTAAAATTGATTTTTTTGGGGGGTTTGTATCATTTGATTTACACAACATGCCTACCAATTTGAAGATGCAAAAAAAATATTGGGGGGAAACAAACAAGAAATAAGACAAAAAAAACAGAAAACTTCAGCGTGCATAACTATTCAACCCCACAAAGTCAATACTTTGTAGAGCCACCTTTTGCAGCAATTACAGCTGCAAGTATCTTGGGGTATGTCTATATAAGCTTGGCACATCTAGCCACTGGGATTTTTGCCCATTCTTCAAGGCAAAACTGCTCCAGCTCCTTCAAGTTGGATGGGTTCCGCTGGTGTACAGCAATCTTTAAGTCATACCACAGATTCTCAATTGGATTGAGGTCTGGGCTTTGACTAGGCCATTCCAATACATTTAAATGTTTCCCCTTAAACCACTCAAGTGTTGCTTTAGCAGTATGGTTAGGGTCATTGTCCTGCTGGAAGGTGAACCTCTGTTCCAGTCTCAAATCTCTGGAAGACTGAAACAGGTTTCCCTCAAGAATTTCCCTGTATTTAGCGGCATCCACCATTCCTTCAATTCTGACCAGTTTCCCAATTCTGACATTACATTTACATTTACGTCATTTAGCAGACGCTCTTATCCAGAGCGACTTACAAATTGGTGCATTCACCTTATAGCCAGTGGGATAACCACTTTACAATGTTTTTTTGTTTTTTTTGGGGGGTGGGGGGGTGGGGTAATCCCCACAGCATGATGCTGCCACCACCATGCTTCACTGTGGGGATGGTGTTCTCGGGGTGATGAGAGGTGTTGGGTTTGCGCCAGACATAGCATTTTCCTTGATGGCCAAAAAGCTCAATTCTAGTCTCATCTGACCAGAGTACCTTCTTCCATATGTTTGGGGAGTCTCCCACATGCCTTTTGGCAAACACCAAATGTGTTTGCTTATTTTTTTCTTTAAGCAATGGCTTTTTTTCTGGCCACTCTTCCGTAAAGCCCAGCTCTGTGGAGTGTAGGGCTTAAAGTGGTCCTATGGACAGATACTCCAATCTCCGCTGTGGAGCTTTGCAGCTCCTTCAGGGTTATCTTTGGTCTCTTTGTTACCTCTCTGATTAATGCCCTACTTGCCTGGTCCGTGGGTTTTGTTGGGCTGCCCTCTCTTGGCAGGTTTGTTGTGGTGCCATATTCTTAAAAATTTTTTATAATGGATTTAATGGTGCTCCGTGGGATGTTCAACGTTTAGGATATTTTTTTATAACCCAACCCTGATCTGTACTTCTCCACCTTTGTCCCTGACCTGTTTGGAGAGCTCCTTGGTCTTCATGGTGCCGCTTGCTTGGTGGTGCCCCTTGCTTAGTGGTGTTGCAGACTCTGGGGCCTTTCAGAACAGGTGTATATATACTGAGATCATGTGACAGATCATGTGACACTTAGATTGCACACAGGTGGACTTTATTTAATTAATTATGTGACTTCTGGAGGTAATTGGTTGCACCAGATCTTATATAGGGGCTTCATAGCAAAAGGGGTGAATACATATGCACGCACCACTTTTCCGTTATTTATTTTTTAGAATTTTCATTTCACTTCACCAATTTGGACTATTTTGTGTATGTCCATGACTCTTGCCAACTCCATTGCTCATTGTCAAGCCATTGGCATGACAATGAGTGACAACAAGTTGGCATGATAGCACAAACAGACTGGCACTCAGGCTAGAGTCCTGTCACGGGTCAACACATGAAAACTGACAGTCTGTCCGGGATTTAAAGTAACTGTCCAGTGTTTCCAGATTCCCATGAAATATGACCTTTAATTAATTACAATATGAGGGGAATCGTTTTCCTTCCAAATGTTTTAAATTAAGTATGTTAAAAAGCAACTTTCTGTATTAGAATGGTGGGGGTGTACCCCAACAACAGAATGGTGTGGGTGTATACCGGTCATGAAACATATTCACACGAATAGACCGCACACATGCATAAACACACAAATTTACTCATAATATCATGTTGTTCTCAAGGCATAAGAAACTGATTTGAGTTAGGAATATTGTTCGATCAAAGAAAGGCTATTTCTAAGTCTGTGTGCTATATTGCTTAATTTCCTGTTACAAAAGGAATAAGCTACTAGAAATGATTGTGACAACCAACCACTGTGTGACATCCAACCCCATGATGGGGCTGTTTGTCACAAGTGGACCGAGTGTGTTTGATGACTAATAACCTCATGTTGGAATAAGATATGAGGATTAAAAGGACCTGGGTCTTTCTATTCATGTTGAAATTAGTCTATTAAGATATACTGGTGCTGCGAAATACACATAAGAGCAAAAAGTGTGACAACCAAAACTACCTTTGTACTTGCCTGTCTTGACACTTGTCTTTTCTTTTCTAACTAGCACTGACTTTGCTGAGAGCTGCTTTGTTGAGGAAAATGTTTACTATGACATGTGGTTGTCTTACCTACAGTGCCTTGAAAAAGTATTTGCCCACTTTTTAATTTTCTCTACTTTTGCATATTTTTGGTACTGAATGTTATCAGATCTTCAACCAAAACCTAATATTAGATAAAGGGAACCTGAGTGAACAAATAACACAACAATTACATACTTATTTAATAAACAAAGTTATGCAACACCCAATGCCCCTGTGTGAAAAAGTAATTGGAGCTAAAGGTGGCACAACCAGTTATTGAGTGTAAAGGGACAATTACTTTTTCACACAGGGGCATTGGGTGTTGCATAACTTTGTTAATGAAATAAATAAAATAAGTATGTTTTTTTTTTTTTGTAAACTCAGTTTCCCTTTATCTAATATTAGATTTTGGTTGTAGATACAAGATACCATTAATAAGATTAGATAAGATAAAGATACCATTCAGAATCAAAAATATGCAAAAACAGAGAAAATCAGAAAGGGGGCAAATACTTTTTCACGGCACTGTAGCTATCTTAACATGAATGCACTAACTGTAAGTCGCTCTGGACAAGAGCGTCTAGTAAATGTGTCTTCCGGGCACTGTATAGTTTATCACATTGACTAACAAGATACTTACGGAGAGAGAGAGTAGAACGGTGATGCGCTGGCTCCATTCCCCTGGTCCCTAAGAGAGAATGATGAAGACCTTGTAAAGTCTGTGTGTGTGTGAGTGATTCAGACACACCTGACGTGTGTGTGTGTTTGTGTGTGTGTGTGTGTGTGTGTGTGCGAGAGTGTGTGTGTGTGTGTGTGTGTGTGTGTGTGTGTGTGTGTGGCGAGTGAGTGAGTGAGTGATTCAGACTCACATGGAATAGAGAGAGGAATTGTGGTCTTGTGGGGTCTCACTGCGCTGAGGAGAATCACAGAGGGCTTCCCTGTAAACACAAACACCCCAATAATTCACAACACATAGTTCGCTTTTAACAACATCATGTTAGCTAACAAAGTTGTTAGGTAACAAGGTTGTGTCCCAAATGCGACCCTGGTCAAAAGTAACGCACTACATAGTGGATAGGGTGCCATTTGGGATAGACCCTTGGTTTGTTATATAGCTTACACTCCCACTTTGGTCTGGATGGAGACTATGAGGTATCCCGAGGTGGTATCCCGAGGTAACGGGTTATCTGGTAAAATGAGGCAGGGAAGAAGATTGGAATTCCCATTTAAACCGAGAATTCGTACAATTGTCATAATATTACTCTAATTCAAAGCTTCTTCTCACAAATAATTATCTCTCTCTCTCTCTCTCTCTCTCTCTCTCTCTCTCTCTCTCTCTCATCATAAATAGGACTTGCCTGTGTAGTATTTTCTGAACACGTCATTCTTCGGCAGATCTGGATACACGTGTGTGATGAAGTCGATGTCTTGAATACGGTCACCAAGGGAACGGATCTCCAAGTCTCTCTTGGTGGACGGTTGAATATTCTGGATCTTCTGGCCCCCGTCTGGAAAGAAGGGTGGAGGTTGGGAGGGACGAAAGGAGGGAGAAAGAAAGGCCAGGTTGATAGGAATGTATCTCAGGCTTTCTGGAATCCAGTGTTCCATACCAGAGGTAAGCAGTCAGAATGGAAAAACAGAGCACCAGAAACTCCAATAGAGACTGTCAACCAAGTCGTACAGTTACTCTGAGTGGACAGACACACGGACGGTCTAAACCCTTACTCTCAGATGGAGCCACGTATGCGATGGTGATGCCGCCTATCTCAGAGTCGCTGAAGCGCAGTAAGAAGGTCCCGTTGGGCCGGTCCTTCAGAATCAGGTGGAGGTGTTGCTTACCGATGAAACCAAATATCAACCTAGAGGACGGAAGACAGCAGGACACACAGTAATCTATCTATGTGTGTGTGTGTGTGTATGTGAGTCACTCTACTGTGACTTTAAACATTAGCTCCTTTTGTGTCATTCCTGGGTTCAAATAATATTCATTTTCTTTCAAATACTTTAACTGTGCCCGATTGAACCAATGGAATTGTCCCAAAGGTGCAAACCCTGTCCATCTGACACTCAAGACAGGCTTGAATCTTTCAAACACTATTCGAAACCAGGTCTTCTCTGTGTCTCTCACTGTCAAAAACATTTTTACAAGAAAAATGAAAAAAAGCGTTTCTTATTGGACAAGTTCAGGTAGACCTTTCCTGTTTCAGTCTGTTTTCTTCCATTTGGTGCTTAATGAACAGGACCTAGCTCTGTCTCTGACTGGCAGACATGACTCACCCGTCACTCCAGTAGCTCTTCAGGTTCTTCTTGGTAAGCTCTATCACACCATCAAACCACTGCCAGAAGGTGAAAGGTCGTCCAGGGAGCACCTCCTGACCAACAAAATTACACTGTTCAATCCCTCTGCTTCTTACATTTCACTCTGTTCTGTCCACAATATTACTTGCAATCATATGCTCTTGTAAATGCAGTACAGTGCATCTAGGCCATGTGGCATATGGAGTTACCCTAGAGGTGGTGGGTGCACAGGACCTTGTGCCTACCCACTGGGCACACCACGTAATTTCAACTTGGAAATGTGGGTAATATTTGGTTGAGACGTTGATCAATGAGATTTCAACCTTTATTCACCCACTCAGCCAGAAGTTTGTTGAATTCCCAATGTGTTATCACTATGCTTCAACCCATCTAAAAGCACAATAAAGTTCCAATGGAAAAACAATGTCTGACTTTTGGTTTAGTTGTCATCTAAATGTGTTATTACTGCACTTTCAACCATTTAAAAGCAGAACAAAGTTCAAATGGGAATACAATGTCAGATATTTTGTATTTATACAACTACTTAATGTGTTATCACTGTGCTTCGTCTAATAGCACAACCAAATGACCAGGGCCCAGTTTCCCCAAAGCATCTTAAGGCTAGTTCATCGTTAAATATCTGAGCTGTTTCCAAAAACCATCGTTACTAAAGTTGCACTTGAAAATGTGCTTTACCGACTGCCTCAGAACAGCTAAGTCCGTCGTTAGATGCGTTTTTTCCCCTGCCGCGTCACTTTATACACAGAAGATCTCTGCTAAACATACATTCAAGATGTTCATCTGTCTCTCTGTGACCGCTGACAACAATGTTAGACCAGACAACAAAGGACAAGGAGAACTGTCTACAGACAATTGAGAAACCAAGATAAAGAGGCCTCCCAATTTAGGGAGGAGAGAAACCGTTAGGCTTGGAAGAGAGTATGAAATATGTTGCAGGATATTGTGAGGACGGCGATAACTAAGGAATGCAGCCTGCCCGAGCAAGGTGTAGACTATGATAAGAACGTGTGTGTGTGTGTGTGTGTGTGTGTGTGTGTATGTGTGTGTGTGTGACCTGATGGTCAGGAGAGCAGTTTTCCAGTGGAAAAATACAGCCCTGCTAAAGCGAGGTGGGATTTTTGTATGACGTGTCTGTATAAAAGATGGACTCTGAAATTGTGATAACAGAATTCTCTGGGCAGAGTTCTCTGAATAAAGACCACCTGGCTATTGCAGATCTTACAACCTTTTGGGAGACGCACAGAGACACTGAAATAGTTAGTTAATAAATTATCTTAACAGGCATGCTTATTTAAGATTGAGAGGAAAGCTTCCTACAGTTGTGTCAAGTTGGCTGGATGTCCTTTGGGTGGTGGACAATTCTTGATACACATGGGAAACTGTTGAGCGTGAAAAACCCAGCAGCATTTCAGTTCTTAACACAAACTGTTGCGCCTGGCACCTACAACAATACCCCGTTTTAAAGCACTTAAATCTTTTGTCTTGCCCATTCACCCCCTGAATGGCACAAATATACAATCCATGTATCATTTGTCTCAAGGCTTGAAAATCCTTATTTAACCTGTCTCCTCCCCTTCATCTACACTGATTGAAGTGGATTTCATACGTTTTGTATACTCTGTGTACAGTAGGCCTATAGCCTTCATACAGTGCCTTCGGAAAGTATTCAGACCAGTTGACTTTTTCCACATTTTGTTATTGTATTTTCCACGTATTGTATTTTCCACGTAGATTCCATGTCACAATACGCTGACAAATTACATTGAAACAACATTGATTTAACCAGTTTGTGCCCAGTGGGTAAAGACTGGTGTGTGTGTGTGTCTGTGCGTGTGTGTACCTTGTTGAACTGTGCCCAGGATACCAGCATGTTGCTGTAGTCTCCAGCGATGTCTGGCTTGTCAAAGATCTTTTGGGCCAGGAAGTGTTGGTTGTAGTTGTCTAGGCAACGCTGCGTTCCGACCTCCGACATGAACTTACTGTTCAGGGTCCTGCACATCTGCTTCCAGGGAACGCGTTCCGGAACCAAAAATGGAATCCTTTCCTGATGACGTCATAAGATTAGAGGTCAAATGTTGATGTTGTGAGAAAAGTGGGCAGACATACTGTTTAGTCTAGTGAAAATGTTAACTTGACTACTGTGTTGATAGTGGGTGTGATATGAGAGGGAAGAGAGTTGAGAGAGCGAGAGAGAGAGAGCGCAAGAGAGAGAGAGAGAGCGCGAGAGAGAGAGAGCGAGAGAGAGAGCGAGAGATGGCCAAATGCAGCAGGCACTCACTGGTTCAGAAAAGGCACAGTCCCAGATGATGGTTGCTAGGGCATTGTTATCCTGACTACCGTGAACTATCACCACCACTGGCACAGAGATCATCTACAAGCACACAGGAGATCAACACCATGTCAGTACAGCCATACTATTCACTGATAATCAAGACAAATGCTTACACTTTCCTTTCCATTGAGGATCTAAACTATGCTTGTACAGTGTGTCGTGAGATACTGTATATCTTGCAGTTCAAATTAATAACATTTTAGCCTGGGTGCCAGTCTGTTTCTGCTCTCTTGCCAACTCCTTATGGAATTGTCATGCCAATGACAGCAATGGTGTTGGCAAGAGCACAAACTGATCTGGGACCAGGTTAATAACACGTGTCACCCTGTCTGCATGTCTCAGACCTGCTGTGCTATAATACTGCTATTACCAAGACGTTAAGAGACAAAATATGTATTGCCAAGTTACCCAAAAGTGGTGTCATTCGAGCTTTGACATGTACCTGTACTTTTGATCTGTCTGTACAACTGTTATTGAATCTTGAATTGAATATTAACATTACAGAGGCCAAAGGGGTAAAGGGTTTAGAGGAAGAAGTACACCTGACCTGTATTCTGTAGGGAATGTCACAGCCAGTGATGCTGATCTCTGTGGTGAAGAAGAGAGCAAACTTCTCCTCTGTCACAGACTCCGACCCCTTTCTGTCTGCTCGCTTGATCTTCTTTATAGACTGGAGGAAACGACAGAACAAGATAGATCACTTTACAAAGACTTTTAATTAGAATTTCGTTTTGACATAATTATAAGAATTTGAATTTTTCTTACATTTCCTTATGACTTAGAGAAGGATTTATTTTTCAAATCTTCAAATCTGGTTGATTAAAAAACATCCAGGCACATATGACATTACAGGAAGCTACACAAGAAGTTTGACAGTGCATGGTAAAAGCAAGGCTGCAGTACATACCATATTCCTGAAGGTGGCACATGTACTCTTGCTGGAAGTGTTGTGTTCCAAAATGGCTGTGTTATTTATCAACTCTCCAACATTCTCACTGGAATCGACAGAACAAAAACACTTATTTAGACTCGAATATAACTTCTTAAAGGCCTACAGTAGTATGATGAGTGACATCAGTGTCTTTTGAAGATTATGACTAATTGGCCAACTATGCTCTCTGTACAACTATTGGCAGCCAGCAAGGAAGTTGCTCACAGAAATGTGTTAAGGGGCGGATCGACATTTACAGAATGGGTACCTGGAGGTAAATGGGGGAGGGTCATGCTTTTTAAATTTCAGTCAAGGGGAGGGTTTAGTATTTTTTTTTCAATCTAGACACGGGGAGGGTCATGTAATTTGTAATTGCTGAAATTTCAATATTTCTCAGTGTTTTAGAATTAGTTGCTTATATCGATGTGTGCCTGATGCCTCCCCTCATTTCTGATTCTCTTTTGGGCGCGCAATATCAAGTGCTCCTATAGGCTATTTAGTGTGGTCTCAATCAAATGATCCATAGCCTATAGGCTATGATGTCCATGCTAAGAGAAGCACAAAGCAAAGTTATATTTCTATGAAAATGTCCTTCCTTCCTGAGTCTTTTGCGCTGCTGGGATAGTGTAAATAAAACTAGGCTGCATTAAACACTGCAATGGATATTCCGACCCTGAGCCCCGGCCTGCTCTGCTGTTGCTGATCAAAATGTATTTTTTGTGCTGCCTAACCAATGCTGTGCTGTGTAGGCCTACAGTAGCAGTTCAGGAGAGTCAAAGAATTCTTCTGAAAATGATTTTTGATTAGGCCTAGTCCAGAACACGGACTAACCTATGTTCTGTTCAGTTTGAGAAGGAGAGCGTGAAGATGAGAAGGAGGACCGGAGGTCAACTTTGAGAGCTTGCTACTACTATAATTGATTTTAATAAAAACAATATGTTTCTTGTCCATTATGTATTTATCAGAGTGATTGACCTCACAATAAGCCAGATTCGAGTAACTTACATTGTGGTGCTGAAACTTGAAGCAGCAGCCGGGGTATAATCAATCGGAAATGGACAGCTCATTGTGTTGAAAGTAGGCAAATTCGAGTAGGCATAATTCATTTCAACAGTCTTCATTTTAATTAGACTTTACTTACAACAAGAGGGCTTTGTGTTGGACCCTATTTCTTCATATTTAAGAAATAAGAGGTAGGCCTACCTGTTTGACACACAAAATTAGGCTATAGGCTGCTATATCCATAAATTTGTCGACCAATTTCTCCACCCACCATGCACTCTTAAAAAGCCTACCTCTGTGTCAGTGAAGGGCTGTTAAGTTAAAGCCAGGACTTGAATTGAGGGGGTATGAGAAGGTATGCCATAAGCCTACTTTTTATTAAAGAAAATGACAAAAAGCACAGGCATTGTTAGCTTAAGATTCTGAAGAAAACTAAACGGATCCGATTATATAAAGTCCGTGATGCTTTATGCTAGAAACAAGGAAAGATGTGACTCCGATGCATATCATTGTTTAGTCTATTTGACATTCAGAGGCTGACCTACAACCTTTTATAGCTGAGGAGACAAAAAATGGACTTTGCTTGGGAAGTAAACTAATTCTGTCACTATCAATTGATTAAGCTATTTACTTTCTGTACAATAGAAGATGTTTAAACCCAGACAGCTTTTAGAGAAACACTTGGGACCCTCTCTTGTTACGTGAAGCCACAACCTTTTGGCCCTGTGCGCTAGTCCTGTGTAGCTCAGTTGGTAGAGCATGGTGTTTGCAACGCCAGGGTTGTGGGTTCGTTTCCCACGGGGGACCAGTATGAAAAAAAAATAATATGTATGAACTCACTACTGTATGTCACTCTGGATAAGAGCGTCTGCTAAATGACTAAAATGTAAAATGTTAAGCCATGGAAGAGGAGTAGCCAGCAGTTAAAGTTTACATTTTTCTGAGTTGGTAGGCCTACTCTGTCTGGGGTTAAAAGGTAGGCCTAACTTTTGAAAGTAACATGCTCAGATTCCTAATTACATCTCAGATTTAATTATTTGCAAACAGGGACAGTTTCGATGCAAACAAGACACATTGATTTGGCATTGGAGAAATATGATAAGATGAACACAGGCTTATCTCTCTGTCCATTCTTAGCCTGTAATTTTGGCCATTTGTGTGGTATAAAAAAATATGTAAAATGACATAGAATTGCAAGAAATTTTTATGAACTGCACTTTTTCTTGGACCTGCAAATACAATGATAAATTCATGCAACGCTTTTACTATAAAGGAGATATTTCCACCCATACTCTTGTCCACGGTGGTCTGTGAAGCCACAACCTTTTGGCCCTGTGCGCTATCAAAATGCCTGCGTTGCCATGTAATGCTTACAGGATGAAGAACAGTTTCTAAAACGGCATATCTAAGGCTCTGTCATGACTTCCGCCGAGGCTGCCTCCCCTCCTTGTTCGGGCAGGCTTCGGCGTTCGTCGTCACCGGCTTACTAGCCACTGCCGCTCCATATATCATCATTCCATTTGTCTTGTCTTGTCAATTACACACACCTGGTTCATATCCCCTCATTAGTCCATGTATAAGTGTTCCCTCTGCCCCCTTGTCCTTGTGGGTGATTGTTTTATGTGAGTTGAGTGTAGCTCGGTGGAGCTACTCGTACCTTGTATTGCCGGGGTAGATTATTCCCCTGTGCCTGTATTTTGTTGGAGCTACTCGTACCTTGTATTGCCGGGGTAGATTATTCCCCTGTGCCTGTATTTTGTTGGATCTACTCATACCTTGTATTGCCGGGGTAGATTATTCCCCTGTGCCTGTATTTTGTTGGAGCTACTCATACCTTGTATTGCCGGGGTAGATTATTCCCCTGTGCCTGTATTTTGTTGGAGCTACTCGTACCTTGTATTACCGGGGTAGATTATTCCCCTGTGCCTGTATTTTGTTGGAGCTACTCGTACCTTGTATTGCCGGGGTAGATTATTCCCCTGTGCCTGTATTTTGTTGGAGCTACTCGTACCTTGTATTGCCGGGGTAGATTATTCCCCTTTGCCTGTATTTTGTTGTCGCTATCTAGTGCAACTGTGTACGACGGAATAAACTCTGTATTCAGTGATTTACCCTCCTGCGCCTGACTCCTTCTAATCACATTAATCACAGGCTCTGGTCTGTCCAAGAAGTCAGGGTAAACATTTACATTTTACATTTACGTCATTTAGCAGACGCTCTTATCCAGAGCGACTTACATTATTTATTTTTTTCATAACGGTAGACATGTTCTCTGCTATCCACTTTGTTTTAATCATTATTTTGGGTATATGGGACGGTCATTTGTTTTCTTTTAAGCATTCCGGGAGGGTTTAGGTCAAATATATTTTGCTGAAGGGAGGGCCATCCATTTTCATTCCAGAGCGGTCAGATTTTCTTTATTTTTTTCCCTTATTATAAATAACGTTCACTCTCTGAGAGAAGACTCTTCTTTGGCCATCTTGTCATGGGTTTACAATATTTTCTAGGGCAACGTCTTGAGTATGCTAGTTTGTATGCATTTTATCTAAGTGACTGTGTGGGCTAAGTGTAAACAAGTAATAGAGGAAGCCAAATGCTAGCAGTCATATGTAAACAAAGAAATAGACAATCTTAAATTAGTTTGAGGAAGTTCATTTAACTTCCTCAATCCAAAATCTCCCACTGGTGGAAAAATGATGTAGACTACAAAAGGACATTTGGCAGGAGCTTTAACAGACCAATTCACCTCTATAGCTTTTCTCTACCTTCTGATCACAAACCATGTCATGGCATTCCTGGGTCTGGGATAACAATGCTTCATGTCTCATACAGTGGGTATTATAAGTATTCACCCCCCACCCCTTGAATTTTTCCCACATTTTGTTGCGTTACAAAGTGTTATTGAAATAGATTTAGTTGTGATTTTTTTGGTCATTGATCTCCACAAAATACTCCATAATGTCAAAGTAAAAAGCAAATTCTAATATTTCTTCCAATTAACACAAATTACATAACAAAAATATAGTCGTTGCATAGCCTAAATTTCACACAGGAGTAAAATTTGGCTTAACAAATCACATAATAAGTTGCGTAGACTCACTCTGTGTGAAATAATAGGGGTTGACATGATTTTTGAATGACTAACTCTTCCTCTGTCCTCCATACATACAACATCTGTAAGGTCCCTCAGAAAAGAAGAATACAACTATACAGAATAAAAATATTCCAAAACATGCATACTGTTTGCAACAAGGCACTAAAGTAATACTGCAACAAACAAAAAAACACGGCAGAGGAATACATTTTTGGGCCTAAATGTAAAGCCTTACGTTTGGGGCAAATCCAACATAACACATCACTGAGTAACTCCCTCCTTATTTTCCAGCATGGTGATGGCTGCATCTGCTTGACATCTGCAAAGACTGGGGAGTTTTTCAGGATAAAAAGAAATGGGATGGAGCTAAGCACAGGCAAAATCCTAGAGGAAAACCTGCTTCAGTCTGCTTTAAGCCAGACACTGGGAGAGGAATTCACCTTTCAGCAGGAAAATAACTTACAACACAAGGCCAAATCTACATTGGACTTGCTTACCAAGAAGACAGTGAATGTTCCTGAGTGGTCACGTTACAGTTATGACTTCAATCTGCTTGAAAATCTAAGGAAGACTTGAAAATTGCTGTCTAGCCATGATCCCCAACACACTGACAGAGCTTGAAGAATTTTGAAAAGAAGAATGGGCAAATATTGCACAATCCAGGTGTGTAAAGCTCTTAGAGACTTACCCGAGACTCACAGCTGTAATCGCTGCCAAAGGTGTTTCTAACCTGTATTGACTTAGGGGGTGAATACTTATTTAATCAAGGTATATATTGTGTTTTATTTTTCCTCCACTTTGATTATGTTGTGTAGATCATGGACAAAAAGGTAGCTTTGCGGTTAAAAGTGTTGGGCCAGTAACCAAAAGTTTGCTGGTTCGAATCCCAGAGCCGACTAGGTGAAAAATGTGCCCTTGAGCAAGGCACTTAACCCTAATTGCTCCTGTAAGTCGCTTTGGATAAGACCGTTTGCTAAATGACTCCAATGTAAAAAATGACATTTTAATCCCACTTTGTAACACAATAAAATGTGAAGAAATCCAGGGGGGTGAATACTTATGATACCCACTGTAGTTCAGCAAGACAGTAGCGATGCTAACTTAACCATCCACCACAGTGTTTTTCAACATCCTGTTCGCTGATGGAAGCAGTCCTCAACCTCACAGGAGGAAGGACCATAACGTGCTGGTCCCGACACAAAAAAGACTGTAGCTTGCCTGTCCCTGGTACAAAAAAGGTTGAGAAGCAATCCGCTACATCACTGACCTGGGTACACAGCCCAGCTGTCCGAGGTTCCTAGCCTGGGCCTCAGTGATGATCTGGGCCTTGAGGAGGACTGGTTTCCCGGGTGCCACTTTCTCCCCCAGCAGGTAGCGCACCGTGGTGGAGAACTTAGACTGGGTCTTAATCACCTGGGGAGGCTGCTTGTCTACCATCAGGGAGCTGCAACCATAGAAATAGAATTTGTAGTATGATCAATGGGTCTGTGATGTGTGGACTGGTAGCCATAATGACCCCACCAGAGAGCTGCAACAGGACAGCACAGGAGAGGAAACATGACTTAGTAAAATGAGTCAATAGTATGCTGGTATGTGCGCACTACTAAAGGTTTCTATAGGAATGGGGTGCTTGTCTGGGGAAACATTGTCAATTCTGAGCATTTCCTGAAAAAGGAAAATAACACCCAAACATGATGACTAGCAACAACAATATGACTCAGGCATAACACTTGGTGGTAGAAAGGCCCTCCCACTGCACAAATTGGTTGAATCAACGTTGTTTTCATGTAATTTCAACAAAAAATATATGTGATGACGTTGAATAAACATGGAAAACTGATTGGATTTGCAAAAAGTCATCAACGTAAAGGAATTTTGTGAATGTTTTTTTTTTTTACCCAACTTTTAACCTAAACATCTTTTAAATATTTGTTGATTGCACATAGAATTCACGTTAGTTGACAACTCAATCAAATGTAAATCAAATCAAAACTAGATGTTGAACTGACATCTGTGTCCAGTGGGCTGGCTGACTGGCAGGTCATAAAGGACAACGTTAGTCAATGACCTAAGTGGGTTCCCAGTAGTTTAGTTTTCAAACTGAAGACATTTCAGTGAAGGCAAATGTGTTTTCTAATACATAATACCACTACATTAACGAATTAGATCACTATCAAACATATCAAGAAAACACAAAGCTGTATTTGAATAAGCCTACAGATTGTGTTGAAAGCACAGTCAATGAGGGATAACTTCAGTGTCATTGACTGAGATAAGCTTTTATTGTCTGTTTCCACAGAAATTTGATTTGCATCTTTAAAACTCCTTACAGGACATATAATTTCTCATGGACAGACTACGTAAACATAAATGGTATCAAATAATACACGATTTTAGTTCTGGGTTAACCGAGATTACAGGACAATACAAAATACAAAACATATAGAGGACAGGGGACTTTTTAGGGGACTATGCAAGTGATTAAGAACATAGAACTAACAGCATTCCCTATATAGTGCACTACATTTTTAACCAGTCTTATTGCCCTGGTCATAAGTAGCACACTGTTATAGGTGACACAACCGACCTCTGGATTAGAGTTTGCAGCAGACGTCCCAGTTTCTCTTGCAGCTCTGGGATTGGCTCCCCGGCCAGCATCACTTCCTGTCTCAACTTCCCGTTCACCCCCAAGAGTTGTTCACACCTCGAAGAGGAAGAGAGAGGGTGTTAAATTAAATCAGAGAGAAGGGGGAGGGAGATAGATAGGGGGGAGGTAGAGAGAGAGTAGGGAAATAGACAGAGGGATGGGGGAGGGAGGGAGAGCGAGCGAGAGGTGGGGGGTAGGTGAGGGAGAGAGAGAGAGAGAGAAATGGCAGAAGGTCACAAAGCAATATCACACTTCAAATCATACATCTGCAAACATAAACAAATGTTTGTGTGTGTCATAACTGATTAGACAAACCAGTCATTCACAGAGGATTAACCTTTACAGACAGTTTGCATAAAAAGGCTCTAATTTTCAAACACAACACACGTGGATTGAACATTTGCTTAACCAATCGGAAACTTGAGAGTCTTCATTTGTATAGGTGTTTACCCATAGGCTTTAGCTTTTTAATAGTTATTTGCCTAGATAAGTTGTTTTACAGTGGGGGAAAAAAGTATTTAGTCAGCCACCAATTGTGCAAGTTCTCCCACTTAAAAAGATGAGAGAGGCCTGTAGTTTTCATCATAGGTACACGTCAACTATGACAGACAAATTGAGAAAAAAAAATCCAGAAAATCACATTGTAGGATTTTTTATGAATTTATTTGCAAATTATGGTGGAAAATAAGTATTTGGTCACCTACAAACAAGCAACATTTCTGGCTCTCACAGACCTGTAACTTCTTCTTTAAGAGGCTCCTCTGTCCTCCACTCGTTACCTGTATTAATGGCACCTGTTTGAACTTGTTATCAGTATAAAAGACACCTGTCCACAACCTCAAACAGTCACACTCCAAACTCCACTATGGCCAAGACCAAAGAGCTGTCAAAGGACACCAGAAACAAAATTGTAGACCTGCACCAGGCTGGGAAGACTGAATCTGCAATAGGTAAGCAGCTTGGTTTGAAGAAATCAACTGTGGGAGCAATTATTAGGAAATGGAAGACATACAAGACCACTGATAATCTCCCTTGATCTGGGGCTCCACGCAAGATCTCACCCCGTGGGGTCAAAATGATCACAAGAACGGTGAGCAAAAATCCCAGAACCACACGGGGGGACCTAGTGAATGACCTGCAGAGAGCTGGGACCAAAGTAACAAAGCCTACCATCAGTAACACACTACGCCGCCAGGGACTCAAATCCTGCAGTGCAAGACGTGTCCCCCTGCTTAAGCCAGTACATGTCCAGGCCTGTCTGAAGTTTGCTAGAGTGCATTTGGATGATCCAGAAGAGGATTGGGAGAATGTCATATGGTCAGATGAAACCAAAATATAACTTTTTGGTAAAAAAAACTCGTCGTGTTTGGAGGACAAAGAATGCTGAGTTGCATCCAAAGAACACCATACCTACTGTGAAGCATGGGGGTGGAAACATCATGCTTTGGGGCTGTTTTTCTGCAAAGGGACCAGGATGACTGATCCGTGTAAAGGAAAGAATGAATGGGGCCATGTATCGTGAGATTTTGAGTGAAAACCTCCTTCCATCAGCAAGAGCATTGAAGATGAAACGTGGCTGGGTCTTTCAGCATGACAATGATCCCAAACACACCACCCGGGCAACGAAGGAGTGGCTTCGTAAGAAGTATTTCAAGGTCCTGGAGTGGCCTAGCCAGTCTCCAGATCTCAACCCCATAGAAAATCTTTGGAGGGAGTTGAAAGTCCGTGTTGCCCAGCGACAGCCCCAAAACATCACTGCTCTAGAGGAGATCTGCATGGATGAATGGGCCAAAATACCAGCAACAGTGTGTGAAAACCTTGTGAAGACTTACAGAAAACGTTTGACCTGTGTCATTGCCAACAAAGGGTATATAACAAAGTATTGAGAAACTTTTGTTATTGACCAAATACTTATTTTCCACCATAATTTGCAAATAAATTCATTAAAAATCCTACAATGTGATTTTCTGGATTTTTTTTCCTCATTTTGTCTGTCATAGTTGACGTGTACCTATGATGAAAATTACAGGCCTCTCTCATCTTTTTAAGTGGGAGAACTTGCACAATTGGTGGCTGACTAAATACTTTTTTCCCCCACTGTATATGGATGGATGCAGTCAGGTATGCGTGCGCATGGAGGTATGTGCAGGTGGGCATGTGTCTGCGCGTATGTACATGGGCTCAGTATGCTTGAGGGTATCATAGCTTCTCAGGTGTCTGAACATCTTTGTGGTATGGGTGACTGTTTACAGGTAGCCTATGTGAGTAGATCTCTATGTTTATGAAGGGATGCTGTTGTTATGCATATTTGACTCAGGTCTCTGCTCTCTACCCCCGCATTGATGTTGACTGTGATATGTCATTGTAATATCTTTCCTGCTAAAATAAATATATGAATACATTTAAAACATACTTTTTTATTTTCTCTGCTGCTACAGGCCTCGCCTGTCACACCCTGGCTCTGGGACTCTATATGTTGAGCCAGGGTGTGTTCATTCTATGTGTTCTGTTTCTTTGTTTGGGTGTTCTAGGTTGTCTGTTTCTATGTTTGCCTGTGTGACTCCCAATCAGAGGCAACGAGTGTCAGCTGTCGGCTGGTTGTCTCTGATTGGGAGCCATATTTAAACTGTATGTTTTCCCTTGGGTGTTGTGGGTTTTTGTTCCGTGTTCGGTCATTGTCACCGTGGACTTCACGAGTCGTGTTTTGTTTTGTTTGGTATACTTTAACTATTAAAGTCATGTTTGTTTCTCACGCTGCGCCTTGGTCTACTCATTACTACGACGATCGTGACAGAAAAACCCACCATACCAGGACCAAGCAGCGTGTCCAGGAACACACGCAGGAGGTGACTCTTGTGGATGTCCTCCTCGGTTGGGGGCAGATTACTGAGGAGGAGGCCGTCCGGTACCGGAAGGCGATAAAGGGGGAGACCCAGGCAGGAGAGGAGCAGCGGCGCCAAACGGGTCAACGTCGGACAGGCGAGAGGCAACCCCAAGAAATTTTTAGGGGGGGGCACACGGCATGGGCGACTGGGCAGCAGGAGGCTGCCACAGGGCGAAATGGGAGACGAGGAGAGAAGGCCACCGGGTTACGGGAGCCATTGGCGAGAGGAGGGAAGGAAGTTGTAGAGGCACGGCGAGAGGTACTGAGGTGTATTGCCAGTCCGGTCCGGCCCGTTCCTGATCCCCGTTTAAGGCCAGTGGTGTGTGTTCCCAGTACGGTCCGGCCTGTCCCTGCTCCACGCACCAAGCCTACGGTGTGCGTCGACAGCCCAGCCCGGCCTGTCCCTGCTCCACGCACCAAGCCTACGGTGTGCGTCGACAGCCCAGCCCGGCCTGTCCCTGCTCCACGCACCAAACCTACGGTGTGCGTCGCCAGCCCAGCCCGGCCTGTCCCTGCTCCACGCACCAAGCCTACGGTGTGCGTCGCCAGCCCAGCCCGGCCTGTTCCTGCTCCACGCACCAAGCCTACGGTGTGCGTCGACAGCCCAGCCCGGCCTGTCCCTGCTCCACGCACCAAACCTACGGTGTGCGTCGCCAGCCCAGCCCGGCCTGTTCCTGCTCCACGCACCAAGCCTACGGTGTGCGTCGCCAGCCCTGCCCGGCCTGTCCCTGCTCCACGCACCAAGCCTACGGTGTGCGTCGCCAGCCCTGTCCGGCCTGTCCCTGCTCCACGCACCAAGCCTACGGTGTGCGTCGTCAGCCCAGCCCGGCCTGTCCCTGCTCCACGCACCAAGCCTACGGGGTGCGTCGCCAGCCCGGCCCGGCCTGTCCCTGCTCCACGCACCAAGTCTACGGTGCGCGTCGCCAGCCCGGTCCGGCCTGTTCCTGCCACTCGCACCAAGTCTACGGTGCGCGTCGCCAGCCCGGCCCGGCTCGTTCCTGCCACTCGCACCAAGCCAGGGGTGCGAGTCGTCAGTCCGGCACAACCCGTGCCTGGGTCATCGGTGCCAGATCAGGTACCGCTTTATTGCTCCCCAACGGAGCTGAAGCTAGCCGCTCCTGCTACGTCCAGGTCAGCTCCATCCAGCGGAGCCAGACTGGACCAGGGGCGCTATGGGGGGTTCATTGGAGGGTGGTGGTCAAGGCCGGAGGCAGAACCGCCGCCGAGGAGGTATGCCCGCCCAGCCCTCCCCTGTTTTGCTTTAGTTGAGGCGCGGTCGCAGTCCGCGCCTTTAGGGGGGGGTACTGTCACACCCTGGCTCTGGGACTCTATATGTTGAGCCAGGGTGTGTTCATTCTATGTGTTCTGTTTCTTTGTTTGGGTGTTCTAGGTTGTCTGTTTCTATGTTTGCCTGTGTGACTCCCAATCAGAGGCAACGAGTGTCAGCTGTCGGCTGGTTGTCTCTGATTGGGAGCCATATTTAAACTGTATGTTTTCCCTTGGGTGTTGTGGGTTTTTGTTCCGTGTTCGGTCATTGTCACCGTGGACTTCACGAGTCGTGTTTTGTTTTGTTTAGAAACTTTAACTAATTAAAGTCATGTTTGTTTCTCACGCTGCGCCTTGGTCTACTCATTACTACGACGATCGTGACATCGCCCTGTCTGCAGAGGGCTGAGGTTATTGCCAAAACCAATTACGCACGCATGCACACACACACACAAAGTACTTAAGTAAAAATATTTAAAGTACTACTTAAAGAGCCACTGAACACGTCAATTGGCACGTGTGTTTTTCTGTTGCTCATTAGAAAAACAAGATTTCAGTCTTGGAGGTGTGTTTCCTGACCGATTCCAAGTTTGGTTAATAATGTTTATGCCACATGAGACACTGTAGACGTGGAAGCCTATTTCACTTTATCATAATCCCCAGAATGACTCTAAGATAACTCAAGAAATCTGCAATAAATTGATGTTTTTAACGAGGATGTTTTAGTTGCCCAATTTTACATCCAACTAAGGTGTTTGGTGCAGTATTTCTCAAGAAAAAATGCACGACGTGTTGTCTTATGTAAACAAAGTCGGAGCTGCTTGGTAGGTCTGTCTCACTGTCTATGCTATTGGATAGAGAGCAATCACTGCAGCTGTTCACCCCATGTTTGTGGCCAAATGGACATTGTCAAATCAAATCAAAACCCAACCTTAGATTTACCCGTTGTGACGCATGAATGTTCCAATCTCCGCTTTAGACGAGACAGTTTATGACCAAAATGATGCTATTTACACTCTGTAGTCCATTTTGACACTAGAATAACAGTTTCTGACTCATATTGATGCCACATCGTTTTCAAAGGGATTCATTGCTTTTTAAAGGCAGTCGCTCTTTAAGTATTTTATTTGGGGTATCTGTACATTACTTTACTAGTTTGTGTTTTTGACAACTTTTACTTTTATTTAACTACATTCCTAAAGATAATATGTACTTTTTACTCCATATATTTTCCCTGACACATTTTCACTTTTACTCAAATCATTTTCTATTAAGGTATCTTTACTTTTACTCAGGTATGACATTTTGTACTTTGTCCACCACTGCACACACATACACACACGCACGCACAGGCCTCACCATGTCTGCAGAGGGCTGAGGTTGTCATCGAAGGGGTGTCCGATAGTAGCTTGATGCTGTTCCCACCTCCAGGCTTTGATCCTGTTGATCAGACGAGACTGACACTTCTCCAGACTAGACACTGCCTCCTGGAGCAGCTGAACACGCTTCTGCAAACACACACGCACGCACACACGCACAGTTTAGCTTATAGAGAGAGAGTTATGCAGAGAAAGGCGAACACAGTTTTCAGTACAGGGAAACTCCGGCCTTATGGAGGCAAACAGTTCATACAGGGAGAGACAAACAAACATAGTTTAGATGGCCGTCCGGTCATAGAGAGCCAATTAGAGTACAGGTATAGCAGGATCATGTTCAGAAGGGCACACCGTAGCAACATTTTTGCAACAGAAATCTGTGTTCTAATTGGACAACTTCAGGTATAGTCTCTCATGACAGACGTAACAATAGCAGGCTCACACGTGAGAACAACAATTGTGTGTGTTACGTAATAGCTTACCTTGGCTATGACTTGGCCATTGTACTCATGCTGTTTGATGTTATTCTGGAGTTTGGTGACTTCTGACATGCTGGAGTCCATCCCATTGGTATGGGTCTGCTGGATAGTGCCTGTCACCCAATTAAATACAATATAATACATGAAGGTTGTATCTTTATTGGGCCTGCAAAGGCTGCGTTTACACATGCAGCCAAATTTGGATATTAATACTAATAGGTCTTTTGACCAACCACATCAGATATTTTCACATCAGCTCGTTTTCAGAGCTAATCTGATTGGTCAAAAGACCAATTAGTGAAAAGAATATCAGAATTGGGCTGGCTGTGTAAACGCAGCCAAAGTAGCCTTGTCCGAGCCAGAATGGCCCATAGGCCAGGAGCCTATCTCCTGTTTCTATAGCGTGAGGCAGCTGTACAAGTCAGGGGAGAACGACTGCCCCCTCTCACTGAAGCCAAGGAAGTTCAAGGACGACCGTGGTACTGCAGGCATTGTTAGCAGAAAACAGGATCCCCATTATAGTGAATGGAAAAATGACTATCTTCGTGGTCAATCTTAGTGTAAAAAATAAATAAAAAATCGAAGACAATCATGGTACCAATAACTGCTTCTAACACACCAGATGTATGTAAAATCGCACACAGAAGAAGTTATAAGGATAATTTAGTTGCTAACGGCAGCCTGCAGTACCCCGGTCGGCCTTCAAATTGAGTTACTCAATCAGAGGGGGCAGCACTAAGCTAACCTGCAACTTCACTTCCTGGAGTAGCTCAACTGCGCATGTTATGTCTCCATGAGACGCCATCTTAACCTACTTCATTTGGCTTAAATGCGCTATTGAGTCTTCACACAGGAATGAATGGTGTCACGTGATCGATGGCGTTGTCCAATCATATATACATGTGACTGATTGAACCATGTTTGGCTGTGAAAGCCATCATTTCCATTGTGGAAGACCAGTTCATGTGAACTGACTTAATCTTGACACCATAGGGATTACAAATAAACTCTGCTACATCAAGCTGCCTCTAGCATTGAATTGGAATAGAATCTGGCTTGCAGTTGGCGTTCCAATTCATCCCAAAGGTGTTCGATGGGGTTGAGGTCAGGGCTCTGTGCAGGACAGTCAAGTTCTTCCACACCAATCTCGACAAACCATTTCTGTATGGACCTCGCTTTGTGCACCAGGGCATTGTCATGCTGAAACAGGAAAGGGCCTTCCTCAAACTGTTGCCACAAAGTTGGAAGCACAGAATTGTCTAGAATGTCATTTTATGCTGTAGCGTTAAGATTTCCCTTCAGTGGATCTAAGGGGCCTAGCCCGAACCATGAAAAACAGACCCAGACCATTATTCCTCCTCCACCAAACTTTACAGTTGGCGATATGCATTCGGGCAGGTAACGTTCTCCTGGCATCCGCCAAACCCAGATTCGTCCGTCGGACTGTCAGGTGGTGAAATGTGATTAATCACTCCAGAGAACGCGTTTCCACTGCTCCAGAGTCCAATGGTGGCGAGCTTTACACCACTCCAGCCGATACTTGGCATTGCGCATGGTGATCTTCGGCTTGTGTGCGGCTGCTCGGCCATGGAAACCCATTTCATGAAGATCCCGACGAACAGTTCTTGTGCTGATGTTTCCACTTCACAATAACAGCACTTACAGTTGACCGGGGCAGCTGTAGCAGGGCAGACATTTTACAAACTATCTTGTAGGAAAGATGGCATCCTATGATGGTGCCACGTTGAAAGTTACTGAGCTCTTCAGTACAGGCCATTCTACTGCCAATGTTTGTCTATGGAGATTGCATGGCTGTGTGCTCGAATTTATACACCTGGCAGCAACAGGAGTGACTGAAATAGCCGAATCCACAAATTTGAAGGGGTGTCCACATACTTTAGGCAAGTGTAGTTGACAAACTAGTCTGAGCATGAGTAATAATCCATACAATAAATGTAGGTTGTGTCCCAAATGGCAATAACCTATTCCCTATACATAGTGCACAACTTTTTAACAGAGCCTATGGGCCCTGGTCAAAAGTAGTGCACTATATAAGGAATAGGGTGCCATATGGGCCAATTTGCCAATTTGTCTGAACATTTAACCCAGATCAAAGAAGTCTGTTGTGTTAAATTCTGTAGCTCCCTTCCAGATTTGTTAGGTTCCAACTGGCTCAACTGGTAAGTATGCCGCTAGCAACGACAAGGCTGTGGGCTCAATTCCCACAGGAATTACAAACACAAAAAATTTATGGACTCAATATACAATATATATAATATAAATATATACAGTCTTTTTGGATAAAAGTGTCTGCTGAGTGGCATATAGGGACGAATCCTGACCTCCACTAAAGTCACATTTTACGTCACATCCCATAAAAGTCCATGCATGACTAAGGGGGAAATCTTACTTAAAGATATGCTCCGGAACTTTAGCAACAAGTATTTTTAAAACTTGGGCTGGATGTGTCAATGTGTAGTTCATACATGCATAATCTATGAGCAGAATTACTGTTTTACCTCAATTAGCCACAAAATCCCTAGTTTTAAAGCGACTATTTACTAGAAGCTGTGCGGTGCCATTTTCCCTACATTTTCCCCCACGTGGACCAGCCCACAAGCAATTCGAGTTCCAGCCAATGAGATTCAGCCCCTCGCCATTTGACAGCTAGCAAGATGCACAATAAAGTGGTGCACATATCTGCACATAATGTATGCCCGCATAACTAAGTCGATTTGGATAAAAATGTCTGCTAAATGGTATATATTATTATATTATATGTGCCATAGCATGCCATTTTCGGCGACCACTTTTGGCTCTTGAGCGCTACTTCCAGAACTACTTGCTAAAAAGTATACAAAAGTAACAGATCATCTCTTTAACCCCAGCCATCTCTCGCCCCGGAATGGATTCATAGTTCTGCCTCTCCCATAGCTATTCACTACGCAAATGCTCAGCTCGAATTAGCATTACGGCTAATTAAGACATGTTTTGCTATGGGGAAATGCTAACGGTTCCCTGTCTTAATAATACGTGTTTTTGGTATTTCTCACCCTGAATGGACTCATAGTTCTGCCTCTCCCAGTTGAGCTCCTCCTGCAGCTGGTGGATCTGCTGTCTGCAGTCCTGGATCTCCAGCACCTTGAGCACCAGCATGTCCACATCTCTGGTGGTGTGGGCTACAGCCATGGAATCCTGGGCTGGGGGTTGAGAGATGTGGGCTAGGGCCGGGATCTGGGTAGACTAAGGAGGGGGAAGACAAAGTATTAGAGGTTCGTCTCTGGTGGTGGTGGCAGGGGCCATGGGTTCCTGGGCTGGGTTGGGGCCAGGGGGAAGTGGAGTGAGGGGATCTGGGTAGACTATGGAGGAGGGGGGCGGACTGGTATTACCTATTATGCCCACATATTAAACATTCAAATGTTTTAAAAGTCAAATAGTCCATTTTGTTTTTACACACAGCTTTCTTATCATATTAACAATCAAAAACATATATTGTGTTGGAAGTGAGCTTCTGTGGTTTCTGTGGCCCTCCTATGTGCCACAAGACTGTGTTGGTACGCTGAGCTAAAGGCTCTGTTACACTTACCGCCTGACTGAGCAGCTCTCTCTCCTTCCTCAGGACATCTCTGACTGTGAGCACCAGCTGGAGAGGCTGGGAACGGAACATACTCTGGAAGACAGGCAGAGTTCCCATCAACCACCAGACCACATCCACATAGTCAGGTCAGTTGATTCAATTAAAGATGACAATATTACTGAGGACAACATGTTCCCTCTGAGTACTGAGAACTGTTAGCTTGGTCCCAGATCTGTTTGTGCTATCTTGCTAACTCCATGTGTGACAATTCCATAAGGAGTTGGCATGAGAGCAGAAACAGACTGGCACCCAGGCTACTGAACTGTATGTTTTAAAACCTGTATTTTCTGTTTCTCTGTTGCAATGTATTTACAGTAAATAATGGTGAGTAGGCCATGTGTATGGCACTGAGTGGGCCACTTCAGTACATTAGTGTGTGTGTGTGCATGCGTGCGTATTTGAACAGAATGTCCTGACAAGATAGGAAAACAAGAACAATTCTGAAAAGTCAGGACATTTTGCATGTCCTGAAAAGTAAAAATGCTATTTTATGTTTAAGGGTTAAGTTTAGGGTTAAATGCCCACACCAGTAGAAACCCACTGTTTCGAGCTGAAAGACGATGGCCAGAGCTTTCCCATGATGTTGCACAACAATTTAAGTCAACAAGTCATCGTTTTAGTCAAAGTATGATACACACTGAGTGTACAAAACATTAGGGACACCTGCTCTTTCCATGACATAGACATTGACTGACCAGGTGAATCCAGGTGAAAGCTGTGATCCCTTATTAATGTCACTTGCTAAACCCACTTCAATCAATGTAGATGAAGGGGAGGAGACAGGTTAAAGAAGGATTTTTAAGCCTTGAGACAATTGAGATATGGATTGGGGGGTGGGGGGGGTTGTCATTCAAGGTTAGGGTTAGGTCAATGCATAAAGAATGTCACTCAAGAGCATGAATATCCAGACACAAAAGGCTTTATTTGACCTTTTTCCATTTCAACAGAGCTGAACTATCTCCCACTATGGGCCCCTCTATCTCTCCTTTGTCCTTGCTCTTGGCCTCTTACTTGACCCATTCTTGCAAACAGCAACTCAGAGAGAGGTGACCTCTTTTATGCATGCATAAGGACTGATTGCTGATTGAACAATTGTGCAAAGAAGGTTCACATTCATGGGAGTCATTTGTATCAGCTGTGACCAATTTTCTTTTTTTTAAATGATTTACTCAACTGAGTTTTGCGTCTTTTGTAGAGTTGTGTTAACTGTTTAGCAAAAATGTGCTTAGCATTTGCATTGTGTGTGAAAGCAATGAGAAATACGGTTGTGCTCATTAGGTTATGATGGAGATCAAGTGGACCCCAGTTTCAATAAAAGTGTCTTAGCAATCGAGAAAAACTGTAAATACTTGGATGGCTCACAACTTCCTGCTGCTAAATCAAGATAAGACTGAGGTTCTTATTGTTGGACAGAAAGAGAATCTGCTGCACATTTTAATTCACTGGCAATAAAGATAAAACACCAGGTAAAAGATGTTGGGGTTTGAGTAAGAGTTAGGGAAAATTGGATTTTACTCCCCAAAAAGTCCTGACAAGTGTGTGTGTGTGCTTGGTGGAGAGGATAAGTGTGTGTGTGTGTGCGTGTGTGTATCTATTGTACCATGTTCCTGGAGATGTGCTGCAGCCTCATCTTTTCCACCACGTTGGGGTTCTGCCCGGCCAGACTCTGTAGGCAGGATATGATCTGATCCAGTAGGGTCAGAGCCTGGGGCTTCTGGTCTACCTTCTCTGGCTCAAAGTCCTCCCTAGAGAGAGAGAGAGAGTATGAGAGGGAGCGAGAGAGAGAGAGAGAGAGAGAGAGCGAGAGAGAGAGAGCGAGCGAGAGAGAGCAAGAGATTAGGGTGCATTTGTCCCCTTTTCCACTTTTATTTGTGCAAATTCAGACTGTATGTGTGCTTTATGTGTGCGTGCATGCATTCTTGCATGCGTTTTTGTGTCATACCATCTCTGCTCCTCGATCCAGTTGGCCAGGTAGCACCTGACGTCCATGGGAAAGGAGGGGGAGTAGAGCTCGTTGAGGGTCTGTGTGGCCAGATAGGGAATCAGCTGTTTCATCTGCGTCCACTGTGCCATGGTGAAGCAGATCTGGAAAAGACAGGAATAAAGGACATTGAATGATGTAATATATCCATAAACATACAGGCTGAATCACAAATAGCACACTATTCCCTATATAGTGCATAATTATTTTACCAGACCCTCAATTCAATCAAACCCACATTGGTGTAGTAACACAGGAAATCACAGTTGGTTTCAGTTAATGTGTCAGCTAATGTAGCTTTGATTAAATACCATCCTAAACAAAAGGTAATAGGGAATACTTGAGATAAATATGTGAATATAAATCCATCATAAAGAGGTCATTTCTTTACAGCAGATTGACAGGAGGTCAATGTTAGGTCCATGCGTCATACATTTACATTTACATTTTAGTCATTTAGCAGACGCTCTTATCCAGAGCGACTTACAGTTAGTGAGTGCATACATTCTTTTATTTTTTTCATACTGGCCCCCCGTGGGAATCAAACCCACAACCCTGGCGTTGCAAACACCATGCTCTACCAACTGAGCTACATCCCTGCCGGCCATTCCCTCCCCTACCCTGGACGACGCTGGGCCAATTGTGCGCCGCCCCATGGGTCTATACAAACACCAAAACACCAGAGGGGTATACTACGAAGCAGCATCAGGATCGAGGATGTGGCCATTTTTTTAAAAGATAAGCTTGAAATGGGCATGGTCTAATTGATTTAATGAACAAAAATACATATCTAAGTTTAGCTATAGTTATTTATTGTCAATTGGAGCACAAAAAATATTGTTGCTTATCAAAGTTAGCTGGCTAACTCTTTGATTCTGCTTTGTAGTATACCCCTCAGAACAGTCAATAGGCCACTGTGTATACAGTCACTTCCAGACATGTAAATTATCATCCTAACTCAGTAATAAAATAACATAAGTCCCCAACAGGACAGGACAGGGTCTGAGACAAATCGTTGTTTTTATCATGTCCATCTAGTGTTATTTTAATAACGCAATGCCATCACCTCTAAACAGATTAAAGCAACAAAAACATTGCTATGAGAACTACAGAAGAAATACAGTGTAAATGTAAGACTTGCCGAGCAGACAATACATGGCAGTTTGCCAAGTAGGATATACAGTACAGAACAAGACAGGACAGTTGTGAGACTGATCCCAATCTATTTTGTTCTGAGTGTTCTAAATCTGGAGCACGGGAGGAGAGGATAGCACAAGACATGCAGACAATAAATGTCTGTGTGCAAAGTGAGGATATAGAGAGGGCCAAGTCCCCAACAAGACAATAGAATGACTGACCCCCAATCTATCTTGTTCTGGGTGTTCTGAAATCTGTTTTTGGAAGGACAGGAGAGGCTAGCACTTCCTGTGTTGTTTTTATCTTTGGCCCACACGTGTAGCAGCTATACTAGAGCCAAGAGATGACAATACAGAAACGACGGTATTGTGTTTCAGTGTTGTTTCACATAGCTGAATATTGTCACAACTTAATACACCTAGCCTATAGCTTAATACATTCATCTGTAAAACAAAAAGTAAAGAGTAAAAGTAAAGTGTGGTATTACTGTGTAACATGGGGTGAAAAGCACCAATACTGTATCTGATACTGTCACGGATTCCGCCGAGGCTGCTCCTCCTCCTTGTTCGGGCAGGCTTCGGCGTTCGTCGTCCCCGGAGTACTAGCTACTACCGTTTGATGTTTTCGATGTTTGTTTTGTCATGTCTAGTTAGTGCACCTGTTTCGTATTTTGTATTGATTATGTCACCTATAAGTTCCCCTATGTTATGTTTGTATCTTGTGTGTTATTGTTCCACCTGTCGTGTTTAGATAGGTTCGGTGCCTTGGCTCTACTTAGTTGTTTACGCACTCCGCGTATTTTGTCTCTTCGTGTTTTACGCACTGCGCGTAATTGTTCGCCTTCAGTGTTCTGAGGCCGTTTATTTTGTATTCTATTTTCAAGTGATAGTAAAGTCATGTTCACCCCCAACGCTGCGCTTAGTCGTATTTCATAGGCGATCGTGACAGAAAAACCCACCAAGACCAGACCAAGCAGCGTGTCCAGGAGCTGAAGGGCGATAATTGGAAACAGAGGAGCGAGAATTGGGCGAGAATGATGGAGGCCTGGTCCACGGAGAGGAGAGACCCCCAGTTTTTGGGGGCTCACGACGTCGGGGCAGCAGGTGTACGGGGTTGGAGGAGTGCAGGAGGTTGGCAGATATGGCCGCCAGTTTAAGGGGCCACTGGTTACGAAGGGGATGGAAAGTGTGGAGGCACGGCGAGAGGTACTGGGGGGTGTTTCCAGTCCGGTCCGGCCCGTTCCTGATCCCCCGTGTAGGGCCAGGGGTGTGTGTCCCCAGTGCGGTTCTGCCTGTCCCTGCTCAACGCACCGAGCCTACGGGTGCGTCGTCAGCCCTGTCCAGCCAGAGCCGTCCCGCCAGACAGGATCGCCAGCCAGATCCCGCCGTCCAGCCGGGATCCGTAGAGCCGTCAGCCAGGATCCGCCAGGCCGTCCAGCCGGATCCGCCAGAGCCGTCCAGCCGGATCATCGCCAGAGCCGTCCAGCCAGGATCCGCCAGAGCCGTCCAGCCAGGATCCGCCCAAGCCAGGCGCGTGTCGTCAGTCGGCTGGGACGATAAACTGAAAATTATTAACACTGACCATACCGATCACTTATCGCAGGCATTTTGACGATAATGTTCATTACGATAAGTAGCCTATACTAGAGAAATGTGAAGTTTGAAATGAAATACGTTTGCTCATTTGGGTGATTGTTAATGGGACAATTGATGGCTACAACTGTCAAAGTTGCGTCAATTCAAATCTGGCATTAGGAACAAAAGAGGTCAACACGACTTCTAAGATATACTAGTTATTTTAATTAATGCAAAAACCTTCAATGGTAAATATGATGTTTCGTATATACGGGCTCTCCGAAATACCCCGCAGGGCACTTCAGAGAACTAATCCACTGTTTCAGATTGTTCTTCAAATACTCTTATAGAGAGAGTTTCCCACCTCTCTGCTGGCCAATCAGAGTAGAGACTTGAGCGTGGTTTAGACTTACTCAGCCTATCCGTTGGCGCACCGGCTGTTCCCCGCCTCTTCTGTTACCAGGCATACGTTTATCATAACAACCTGTCATAGTGAGAAGAGCCAGTTCCCCTAGACACCATTCCTACGTCCAAGGATGGTTCACAGATCACAAAGGACCAGTATAGTCTAGTATTTGGAGACACAAATTATTATCTTATCTTAACTCCTAAAACAGCTCTTCACATCAATCACAGCCTGCCAGGTGACACAACCTACATTAGCCCAGTCAAGAATGTATTCTTTCTAAGTTAGTCATCCCATCAATTATGAGAATAATAAATCTCTCACACAACCATCAAACTAGTAGTAGTAGTTTAAAGGATAATACATCAAAAAAACTGTGGTGCACATTAATGTTATAAACGTATTGCTCTATTTTATCGTTATCGCATCAATTCAGGCAATTTATCGTGTTATGGATTTTGGGCGATATCGCCCAGCTCTATGACTAGGACCCAGTTTAGTGGCGCAACAACACTTTCACCTCTTCCTCTTTTCTACAGTATATGTCTTTGCCCTATGGCCTCTGGTCAAAAGTAGTGCACTATGTAGGGAATAGGGTGAAATTTGTGACGTAGCTTTTCCTATTTTGTTGCATTACAACCTGTAATTTAAATTGATTTTTATTTGGATTTCATGTAATGGACATACACAAAATAGTCCAAATTGGTGAAGTGAAATTAAAAAAAAGACTTGTTTCTAAATAAATAACGGAAAAGTGGTGCGTGAATAAAGGGAACACTTAAACAACACAATGTAACTCCAAGTCAATCACACTTCTGTGAAATCAAACTGTCCACTTAGGAAGCAACACTGATTGACAATAAATTTCACATGCTGTTGTGCAAATGGAATAGACAACAGGTGGAATTTATAGGCAATTAGCAAGACACCCCCAATAAAGGATGGGTTTTGCAGGTGGTGACCACAGACCACTTCTCAGTTCCTATGCTTCCTGGCTGATGTTTTGGTCACTTTTGAATGCTGGCGGTGCTTTCACTCTAGTGGTAGCATGAGACGGAGTCTACAACCCACACAAGTGGCTCAGGTAGTGCAGCTCATCCAGGATGGCACATCAATGCGAGCTGTGGCAAGAAGGTTTGCTGTGTCTGTCAGCGTAGTGTCCAGAGCATAGAGGCGCTACCAGGAGACAGGACAGTACATCAGGAGACGTGGAGGAGGCCGTAGGAGGGCAACAACCCAGCAGCAGGACTGCTACCTCCGCCTTTGTGCAAGGAGGAGCAGGAGGAGCACTGCCAGAGCCCTGCAAAATGACCTCCAGCAGGCCACAAATGTGCATGTGTCTGCTCAAACGGTCAGAAACAGACTCCATGAGGGTGGTATGAGGGCCCGACGTCCACAGGTGGGGGTTGTGCTTACAGCCCAACACCGTGCAGGACGTTTGGCATTTGCCAGAGAACACCAAGATTGGCAAATTCGCCACTGGCGCCCTGTGCTCTTCACAGATGAAAGCAGGTTCACACTGAGCACGTGACAGACGTGACAGAGTCTGGAGATGCCGTGGAGAACGTTCTGCTGCCTGCAACATCCTCCAGCATGACCGGTTTGGCGGTGGGTCAGTCATGGTGTGGGGTGGCATTTCTTTGGGGGGCCGCACAGCCCTCCATGTGCTCGCCAGAGGTAGCCTGACTGCCATTAAGTACCGAGATGAGATCCTCAGACCCCTTGTGAAATCATATGCTGGTGCGGTTGGCCCTGGGTTCCTCCTAATGCAAGACAATGCTAGACCTCATGTGGCTGGAGTGTGTCAGCAGTTCCTGCAAGAGGAAGGCATTGATGCTATGGACTGGCCCGCCCTGTTCCCCAGACCTGAATCCAATTGAGCACATCTGGGACATCATGTCTCGCTCCATCCACCAACGCCACGTTGCACCACAGACTGTCCAGGAGTTGGCGGATACTTTAGTCCAGGTCTGGGAGGAGATCCCTCAGGAGACCATCCGCCACCTCATCAGGAGCATGCCCAGGCGTTGTAGGGAGGTCATACAGGCACGTGGGAGGCCACACACACTACTGAGCCTCATTTTGACTTGTTTTAAGGACATTACATCAAAGTTGGATCAGCCTGTAGTGTGGTTTTCCACTTTAATTTTGAGGGTGACTCCAAATCCAGACCTCCATGGGTTGATAAATTTGATTTCCATTCATAATTTTTGTGTGATTTTGTTGTCAGCACATTCAACTATGTAAAGAAAAAAGTATTTAATAAGATTATTTCATTCATTCAGATCTAGGATGTGTTATTTTAGTGTTCCCTTTATTTTTTTTAGCAGTGTATATTCACCCCCTTTGCTATGAAGCCTGTAAATAAGATCTGGTGCAACCAATTACCTTCAGAAGTCACATAATTAGTTAAATAAAGTCCACCAGTATTCATCCCCCCAAAGTCAATACTTTGTAGAGACACCTTTTCCAGCAATTACAGCTGCTAGTCTCTTGGGGTATGTTTCTATAAGCTTGGCACATCTAGCCACTGGGAGTTTTGCCCATTCTTCAAGGCAAAACTGCTCTAGCTCCTTCAAGTTGGATGGGTTCCGCTGGTGTACAGCAATCTTTAAGTCATACCACAGATTCTCAATTGGATTGAGGTCTGGGCTCTGACTAGGCCATTCCAAGACATTTAAATGTTTCCCCTTAAACCACTCGAGTGTTGCTTTAGCAGTATGCTTAGGGTCATTGTCCTACTGGAAGGTGAACCTCCGTCCCAGTCTCAAATCTCTGGAAGACTGAAACAAGTTTCCCTCAAGAATATCCCTGTATTAAGCGGCATTCATCATTCCGGCAAAACATCCCCACAGCATGATGCTGCCACCACCATGCTTCACTGTGGGTATGATGTTCTCGGGGTGATGAGAGGTGTTGGGTTTGCGCCAGACATAGCGTTTTCCTTGATGGCCAAAAAGCTCAATTTTAGTCTCATCTGACCAGAGTACCTTCTTCCATATGTTTGGGGAGTCTCCCACATGCCTTTAAGCAATGGCTTTTTTCTGGCCACTCTTCCGTAAAGCCCAGCTCTGTGGAGTGTACAGCTTAAAGTGGTCCTATGGACAGATACTCCAATCTCCGCTGTGGAGCTTTGCAGCTCCTTCAGTGTTATCTTTGGTCTATTTGTTGCCTCTCTGATTAATGCCCTCCTTGCCTGGTCTGTGAGTTTTGGTGGGTGGCCTTCTCTTGGCAGGTTTGTTGTGGTGCCATATTCTTTCAATTTTTTAATAATGGATTCAATGGTGCTCTGTGGGATGTTCAAAGTTTCTGATATTTTTTTATAACCCAACCCTGATCTGTTTGGAGAGCTCCTTGGTCTTCATGGTGCCACTTGCTTGGTGGTGCCCCTTGCTTAGTGGTGTTGCAGACTCTGGGGCCTTTCAGAACAGGTGTATATATACTGAGATCATGTGACAGATCATGTGACACTTAGATTGCACACAGTTGGACATTATTTAACTAATTATGTGACGTCTGAAGGTAATTGGTTGCACTAGATCTTATTTAGGGCCTTCATAGCAAAGGGGGTGAATATATATTCACGCACCACTTTTTAAATAAGTAATTTTTTTCATTCCTCTTCACCAATTTGGACTATTTTGTGTATGTCCATTACATGAAATCCAAATAAAAATCCATTTAAATTACAGGTTGTAATGCAACAAAATAGGACTAACGCCAACGGGGATGAATACTTTTGCCAGGCACTGTATGCTACTCAAATCATTTAAGCATGTGGATCTGATAAACAGAGAGATAGATCTCTTTGTGGTCATGAAGTCTAAACTATATAATAGAATAGAAAATAATAGAATAGAATAGGATGGAAATGTGTCTTTGTCATCACCATACAGAAATTATTAAAAACATCAGACTAATCCAAACATACCTTTTTACTTCGCTTTCTGACTCACTGACCAGTGTTAAGACAAGGGCTCTTCTGAAGACTTTAGGACAGACAGCAGCACAAAGGCAGCTCTATGAGGACACTCTCATCCTGTCCAGTGTTAGTGGGAACCTCCTGCTCTTCAGTCCTAGAGTTAAAACATGTTATTTAGGTGTCACTTCAAAATATTACAGTACACAATACAGATTTCAAAAACACATTGTGGACCACTCAGAGTTTAGTGACACTGTAGGCAAACAAAGTATGCAATCATAGTACATCATGTAATTGGTATCAGCTATAATACATTACATCACCTACAGTTGAAGTCGGAAGTTTACATACACCTTAGCCAAATACATTTAAACTCAGTTTTTCACAATTCCTGACATTTAATCCTAGTAAAAATTCCCTGTTTTAGGTCAGTTAGGATCACCACTTTATTTTAAGAATGTGAAATGTCAGAATAATAGTAGAGAGAATGATTTATTTCAGCTTTTATTTATTTCATCACATTCCCATTGGGTCAGAAGTTTACATACACTCAATTAGTATTTGGTAGCATTGACTTTAGATTGTTTAACTTTTTGTCAAATGTTTCGGGTCTCCTTACACAAGCTTCCCACAATAAGTTGGGTGAATTTTGGCCCATTCCTCCTGACAGAGTTGGTGTAACTGAGTTAGGTTTGTAGGCCTCCTTGCTCGCACACACTTTTTCAGTTCTGCCCACAAATTTTCTATAGGATTGAGGTCAGGGCTTTTCTGATGGCCACTCCAATACCTTGACTTTCTTGTCCTTAAGCCATTTTGCCACAACTTTGGAAGTATGCTTGGGGTCATTGTCCATTTGGAAGACCCATTTGCGACCAAGCTTTAACTTCCTGACTGATGTCTTGAGATGTAATTTTCCTTCCTCATGATGCCATCTATTTTGTGAAGTGCACCAGTCCCTCCTGCAGCAAAGCACCCCCACAGCATGATGCTTCACGGTTGGGATGGTGTTCTTCGGCCTGCAAGCAACCCCCTTTTTCCTCCAAACATAACGATGGTGTCACGCCCTGGCTCTGGGGACTCTTGTATGTTGAGCCAGGGTGTTAGTTTCTTTGTGTAGTGTCTATGTTTCGTTTTCTATGTTCTGTTCTAGGTTATGTGTTTCTATGTTGGCCGGGGTGGTTCTCAATCAGAGGCAACGTGAATCAGCTGTTGCTTGTTGTCTCTGATTGGGAACCATACTTAGGCAGCCTGTTGTGCACTTGTGTTTTGGGGGATCTTGTTCCGTGTAGGTTTGTGTTATTGACCGAGGACTTCACGTATCGTTTTGTTGTTTTTGTTGTATTTGAAAAGTACCTATTAAAGTATGTACTCATATCACGCTGCGCCTTGGTCCACTTTTCATGACGATCGTGACAGAAGATCCCACCAAAACAGGACCAAGCAGCGTTTCCAGGAGCAAACGCCGGGTAAGGAGCTGGAGAGGTTGGCGATGGCCCAGGTGGGCCAATGGTGGTCCTGGGAGGACATGTTCGCGGGTAAAGGGCCATGGGCTAAAGTTAAAGCCCTTGCGACAGAGGAGGTACGGCGCCAACAGTGTCGTCGTCGGACAGACGAGAGGCACCCCCAATAAAAAATTTTTAGGGGGGCACACGGCATGGACGACGGGGCTGCTGGAGGCAGATACAGGGCGAGTTTGTGGACGAGGAGAGAAGGCCACCAGGTTACGGGGGCCATTGGTCGTTAGAGGGAGGGAGAGTGTAGAGGCACGGCGAGAGGTACTGAGGTGTGTTACCAGTCCGGTCCGGCCCGTTCCTGATCCCCGCACAAGGCCAGTGGACGGTCTGGCTTGTTCCTGTCCCTCGCACCAAGCCTGTGATGCGCGTCTCCAGCCCGGCCCGGCCTGTTCCTGCCCCTCGCACCAAGCCTGTGGTGCGCGTCGCCAGCCCGGTCCGGCCTGTTCCTGCCCCTCGCACCAAGCCTGTGGTGCGCGTCGCCAGCCCGGCCCGGCCTGTTCCTGCTCCCCGCACCAAGCCAATGGTGCGCGTCGCCAGCCCGGTCCGGCCCGTTCCTGCTCCCGCACCAAGCCTGTGGTGCGCGTCGTCAGCCCGGTCAGGCCCATTCCTGCTCCCCGCACCAAGCCAGTGGTGCGCGTCGCCAGCCCGGTCCGGCCTGTTCCTGCTCCCCGCACCAAGCCAGTGGTGCGCGTCGCCAGCCCGGTCCGGCCTGTTCCTGCTCCCCGCACCAAGCCAGTGGTGCGCGTCGCCAGCCCGGTCCGGCCTGTTCCTGCTCCCCGCACCAAGCCTGTGGTGTGCGTCGTCAGCCCGGTCAGGCCCATTCCTGCTCCCCGCACCAAGCCTGTGGTGCGCGTCGTCAGTCCGGCACAGCCCGTGCCTGGTCAGATACCGGTCAGCTGCTCCACACCGGAGCCTAAGCAATCCGCTCCACCGATGTCCAGTCCAGCTCCAGCCAGCGGGACCAGACCAGGGGCTACGGGGGGGTTGTTAGAGGGTGGTGGTCACGCCCGGAGCCGGATCCGCCTCCGAGGTGGAATGCCCACCCGGCCCCTCCCCTGTTGGGTTTATGATGGCACGGTCGCAGTCCGCGCCTTTGGGGGGGGGTACTGTCACGCCCTGGCTCTGGGGACTCTTGTATGTTGAGCCAGGGTGTTAGTTTCTTTGTGTAGTGTCTATGTTTTGTTTTCTATGTTCTGTTCTAGGTTATGTGTTTCTATGTTGGCCGGGGTGGTTCTCAATCAGAGGCAACGTGAATCAGCTGTTGCTTGTTGTCTCTGATTGGGAACCATACTTAGAAAGCCTGTTGTGCACTTGTGTTTTGGGGGATCTTGTTCCGTGTAGGTTTGTGTTATTGACCGAGGACTTCACGTATCGTTTTGTTGTTTTTGTTGTATTTGAAAAGTACCTATTAAAGTATGTACTCATATCACGCTGCGCCTTGGTCTACTTTTCATGACGATCGTGACAGATGGTCATTATGGCCAAACAGTTCTATTTTTGTTTCATCAGACCAGAGGACATTTCTCAAAAAAGTACGATCTTTGTCCCCATGTGCAGTTGCAAACCGTAGTCTGGCTTTTTATGGTGGTTTTGGAGCAGTAGCTTCTTCCTTGCTGAGTGGCCTTTCAGGTTATGTCGATATAGGACTCGTTTTACTGTGGATATAGATACTTTTCTACCTGTTTCCTCCAGCATCTTCACAAGGTCCTTTGCTGTTGTTCTGGGATTGATTTGCACTTTTCGCACCAAAGTATGTTCATCTCTAGGAGACAGAAAGTGTCTCCTTCCTGAGTGGTATGCGTGCTGCGTGGTCCCATGGTGTTTATACTTGCGTACTATTGTTTGTACAGATGAACATGGTACCTTCAGGCGTTTGGAAATTGCTCCCAAGGATGAACCAGACTTGTGGAGGTCTACAATCTTTTTTCTGAGGTCTTTGCTGATTTCTTTTGATTTTCCCATGATGTCAAGCAAAGAGGCACTGAGTTTGAAGGTAGGCCTTGAAATACATCCACAGGTACACCTCCAATTGACTCAAATGATGTCAATTAGCCTATAAGAAGGTTCTAAAGCCTTGACATATTTTTCTGGAATTTTAAAGTCAACTTAGTGTATATAAACTTCTGACCCACTGGCATTGTGATACAGTGAATTATAAGTGAAATAATCTTTCTGTAAACAATTGTTGGAAAAATTACTTGTGTCATGCACAAAGCAGATGTCCTAACCGACTTGCCAAAACTATAGTTTGTTAACAAGAAATTTGTGGAGTGGCTGGAAAACAAGTTTTAATTACTCCAACCTAAGTGTATGTAAACTTCGGACTTCAACTGTATACACAATTAGTATCCTATTGTCACGTTCGTTGATTGAAGGCTCGGGCCAAGGTGCAGCGTGGTAGGCGAACATATTAATTTATTAAATGAAACACAGACAAAACAACAAAATACACACAAACGTAAAGTTCTGCAGGCTACAATGCAACCATACAAAAACAAGATCCCACAAACTAAGGTGGGACAAAGGCTGCCTAAGTATGATCTCCAATCAGAGACAAAGATAGACAGCTGCCTCTGATCGGGAACCATACCCGGCCAACAAAGAAATTGAAAAACTAGAATGCCCACCCAAATCACACCCTTACCTAACCAAATAGAAAATAAAAGGGATATCTAAGGTCAGGGCGTGACACCTATAGAATAAACAGTTACTTCTCAGTTAACAGGTGAACAATAAAAGCCTGATAAGATATGTTAATTATAAACTATTAAATAATTTCATGTCACAGGCTGAGCCTATATACTGTATGTGTCATTTTGACCGCAACTTGATACAGCTTGAAATTGATGTAAGGATTGAGGTGAGGTTTAGCAAGAACTTTCCGGGATTACATAATGATTCAGATATCCAAATGAACTTCTCAAACCACAAACAGCTCAAACAGACACACACACACACACACACACACACACAATGCATGCATGAGCACATACACACACAAAACCAGTCAGAACCAGTCATAACACAACAATAATCCAGCAGTGTATGTTTGTGTTTGTGCATGTGTGTGTATGTGCGTGTACAGTACCAGTCAGAAATTTGGACACACCTACTCATTCAAGGGTTTTTCTTTATTTTTTACTGTTTTCTACATTGTAGAATAATAGTGAAGACATCTGTTATAATTACTTGTGATACAAGATTCATGAATGTATGTAAAACTCATTAACAATGCTGGTTAAGTGTGCCTTGAATTCTAAATTAATCACAGTGTCACCAGCAAAGCACCCCCACACCATAACACCTCCTCCTCCATGCTTTACGGTGGGAAATACACATGCGGAGATCATCCGTTCACCCACACCACGTCTCACAACGATACGGCGGTTGGAACCAAAAATCTCCAATTTGGACTCAAGACCAAAGGACAAATTTCCACCGGTCTAATGTCCATTGCTCGCGTTTCTTGGACCAAGCAGGTCTCTTCTTATTATTGGGGTCCTTTAGTAGTGGTTTCTTTGTAGCAATTCGACAATGAAGGCCTGATTCACACAGTCCCCTCTGAACAGTTGATGTTGAGATGTATATGTGACTTGAACTCTGAAGCATTTATTTGGGCTGCAATTTCTGAGGCTGGTAACTCTAATGAACTTATCCTCTGCAGCAGAGGTAACTCTGGGTCTTCCATTCCTGTGGTGGTCCTCATGAGAGCCAGTTTCATCATAGCACTAGATGGTTTTTGCAAACTGCACTTGAAGAAACTTTAAAAGTTCTTGAAATGTTCTGTATTGACTGACCTTCATGTCTTAAAGTAATGATGGACTGTCATTTCTCTTTGCTTATTTGAGCTGTTCTTGCCATAATATGGACTTGGTATTTTACCAAATAGGGCTATCTTCTGTATACATACCCCCCTACCTTGTCACAACATAGCTGATTGGCTCAAACACATTAAGAAGGAAAGAAATTCCACAAATTAACTTTTAAGAAGGCACACCTGTTAATTGAAATGCATTCCAGGTGACTACCTCATGAAGCTGGTTGAGAGAATGCCAAGGGTGTGCAAAGCTGTCATCAAGCAAAGGGTGGCTATTTGTTTAACACTTTTTTGGTTACTACATGATTCCACATGTGTTATTTCATAGTTTTCATGCCTTCACTATTATTCTACAATATAGAAAATAGTAAAAATAAAGAAAAACCTTGAACGAGAAGGTGTGTCCAAACTTTTGACTGGTACTGTACACGCACATACACACACATGCACAAACACAAACATACACTGCTGGATTATTGTTGTGTTATGATGGGAGATAGAGCTTTAATACAGTTTTTTTGTATCACTTTGGTGAAATGTTCACAAGTATGTGGTACAACTCTAAGCACAAAAATCTAAACAGATCTTCGAAATGGCTCATGTCTCAAAACACTAAGCACATTTGCAATTGAATGAGTACAACAAACATATACAAACTATCAGTTCAGAGTTTAAACAGTTTAAAATGTAGGCCCCTATCCCAACCTTCTGGAAACTTCTTTCTCAAATCTAAGGATCCGAAACACATTCTGTGCATGTGTTATTATACACACACGTTTCTCTCGTTTCTCTCTTTACTCACATTCTTCTGAACCCTCAACCAATTTGATCGATAGGATGATGTAGCCTCTCTCTCTCTGCCTCATATTTCAGTACAGCTGCGATTTGAGTGAAGTTTCCAAAAATATATACAGTGCATTCGGAAAGTATGCAGACCCCTTGACATTTTCCACATTACGTTACAGCCTTTTTCTAAAATGGATTAAATTATATATTTTTTCTCATCAATCTACGCACAATACCCCATAATGAGAAAGCGAAAACTGTTTTTTTTAAAATGTTTACAAATGTATTAAAAATAAAAAACAGAAATACCTTATTTACATAAGTATTCAGACCCTTTGCTATGAGACTCGAAATTGAGCTCAGGTGCATCCTGTTTCCATTGATCATCATTGAGATGTTTCTACAACTTGATTGGAGTCCACCTGTGATAAATTCAATTGATTGGAATGGATTTGGAAAGGCACACACCTGTCTATATAAGGTCCCACAGTTGACAGTGCATGTCAGAGCAAAAACCAAGCCATGAGGTCGAAGGAATTGCCTGTAGAGCTCCAAGACAGGATTGTGTCGAGGCACAGATCTGGGGATGGGTACCAAAACCTTTCTGCAGCATTGAAGGTACCCAAGAACACAGTGGCCTCCATCATTCTTAAATGGAAGAAGTTTGGAACCACCAAGACTCTTACTAGAGCTGGCCACCCGGGCAAACTAAGCAATCGGGGTAGAAGGGCATTGTTCAGGGAGGTGACCAAGAACCCGATGGTCACTCTGACAGAGCTCCAGAGTTCCTCTGCGGAGATGGGAGAAACTTCCAGAAGGTCAACCATCTCTGCAGCACTCCACCAATCAGGCATTTATGGTAGAGTGGCCAGACGGAAGCCACTCCTCAGTAAAAAGGCACATGACCGCCTGCTTGGAGTTTGCCAAAAGGCACCTAAAGGACTCTCAGACCATGAGAAACAAGATTGTCTGGTCTGTTGAAACCAAGATTGAACTCTTTGGCCTGAATGCCAAGCATGGTTGTGGCAGCATCATGCTGTGGAGACGTTTTTCAGCGGCAGGGACTGGGAGACTAGTCAGGATTGAGGGAAAGATTAATGGAGCAAAGTACAGAGAGATCCTTGATGAAAACCCGTTCCAGAGCACTCAGGACCTCAGACTGGGGCGAAAGTTCACCTTCCAACAGGACAATGACCCTAAGCACACAGCCAAGACAACGCAGGAGTGGCTTCGGGACAAGTCTCTGAATGTCCTTGAGTGGCCCAGCCAGAGCCCGGAGTTGAACTCGATCTAACATATCTGGAGAGACCTGAAAATAGCTGTGCATCGAAGCATGGGAGAAGAATGGGAGAAACTCCCCAAATACAGGTGTGCCAAGCTTGTAGCGTTATACCCAATAATACTCAAGGCTGTAATCACTGCCAAAGGTGCTTCAACGAAGTCCTGAGTAAATGGTCTGAATACTTACGTAAATGTGATATTTCAGTTTTTTTGGTGCAAAAAAATCAAAAATCTATTTTTGCTTTGTCATTATGGGGTATTGTGAGTAGATTGAAAAAACAATTTAATGAATTTCAGAATAAGGCTGTAACGTAACAAAATGTGGGAAAAGTGAAGGGGTCTGAATACTTTCCGAACGCCCTGTATGAAGGCTATAACCTTCTGTCTGTCTGACACAGTCTACACATTGCACTGGGGCAAAACAATTAGCGTTTTGTGATTATGTCATCTTTATAGTTATGCTGCCATATATCCAGCTGTCTGCCTCATGTTCGCAATGATAACAAATAAATAACATTAAATCGCTATTGACTGCCTGTCTGTGTCTTGCTTGTTTGATATGCTGTCTATGCTACATAGAGCTTGCCTAAATAGCTGCATGTAACTCCCCTCAAGAAAAAATAACATGAAATTGCTGTACAATCTGTTTGTGTAGTGCTTATGTTTGCAATAGCCTACTGTTACAACAGACAAAGCACTGAGCAGCAGCAGAAAGGAGGTAGACAGTGTTGAAGAAGCTACTCTGAAATATAGTTTACCAAGCTACCAATTACTTCACACTGGAAGAAGTTAAGCTACACTAAAGATACCCTTAAGAAAAATATAGTTTACTTAACTAAAGTTACAGTTCACTACTTCCAAACAACTTCATGAAAAAATATAATATCTACATTTGAAATGTCATAGGCTACAAATTGCAAGAACAGATCACTCTGTAGTCAAATGGTAACAGAATGTGTGATTTAGCCTATTAAAGACAAAAAGTGAGATTCGGCACATAAAAAGTGTTTCAAGTGAGAATTAGGCAGATTTTTTTTTGAAAGGAATGTGTAGTTCCAGTAGTTAGCTACACCACTACATGGCAAAAAAAGTTATTAACTACTGAAAACACTACCAAGATTTACATTTATGTAGTTGAACTACCACCAAGCTACTGCAAAATTAAAAAAGTAATTAAATTACTAGTTGAACTACATGTAGTTCACAACTCCCCATTCCCCAACACTGGAGATAGGCTAGTGGATCCCGCATGTGCAGAAATCTCCGTATTTTTTGCAACATGTACCACTTATACCTGATAAATGTGCCAAAGTGATTGAAGAAAACTGTCATGTGACCTCCCACTGCAGGATAAACAGGTTATGCTATGTCTGAACATGCACCAAGCATTATTGCTCAATGTATGTATGCAATGTGCTCGATTTCCTGGATTCCTAAGAAGATGAAATTGACTCAAAACCACAACATTTATGTTCCTAGAAACTAAATCAGGGCCTAGCCCTAACCATGATACTAACAATTCTGTTTTTCCCTGAGGTAGCCCAACTGTCAATGCCTGGCATTTAAGTATCCACACAACACACAAGGTTTACAAAGATACTGTACATACCAGTTGGAGTATTATTTGATCACTCAAATTGGTCTCATATTGGAAACTTTGGTCCAATACATATCACATATGTCAAACCGAAAATGGCTAATATGTGACATCACCCCTCATTCCAGACAGCAACCAATAGGTAGTAGGTGTAAACCTATACTCTAAAAAATTATTCCTTCAGTCTAAAAATATCCTTCCTGTTCATCATGTTAAGTTTGTACACTGCAAATGTTAAGTTTGCACTTTACATATTTTGTTATAAAATGATTAACATTGTTATTTACATACTGTATCCGATTGGTAACTATCCCAACATTGGGATATGCATAGGCTCTTAATATATAATATAAGACATTCAGCAGATGCTTTTCTCCAAAGCAACTTACAGTCATGCGTTCATACCAGAATGGTATCAAACCCAGAATTAATGGTGGATTGGCCGATGTGGGTGAAAATCCAGCACTTATGGAAAGAGAAAATGAGGAATATATCTATAATTGTTTAACTACAGGTATCGTAGATGTGAGCGAAATAGCTGTAAGTAGCAGTCAAAGTATTATTTGTCTGTTAGTTTACTCCAATTAGGGTAGCAATGTTGTTTTCGAGACCACCTGAAGCGAGACCAATTCAGGATCAAGACCAGAGCGAATCGAGTCAAGACCAAGACCGGAGGGGGACGAGAGGTCCGAGACCAAGTCAAGACCAGAAAAATGTGAGTCCAATTCAAGACCATGACTGTAATTTTATCAAATCGTCACCATAATAAGAGTTCAAAATGTCCAATATTTGTGTGTTCATATTTCAGAAGAACATACTGTATGGACATACTGTATATTCTTTAGACTTTCAGAATGGTGAAAAAATGCATGTTGAGGGCAAATAGAGCCACTCTATACATTTTTATTAACCTAAAGACAGTGGGGAACAATGAGGGCCTTCTATGCTTTCATAGAAAGGCTAAGGATTTATAAAATAATAAAAATAATAATATTATTCTTTTCAATTATGTTCTGATTTAATCTTTTCCGTTTTTGTTAGAAAGGAAAGGGTTAACACTGAAAATAAAAAAAGATCCAATCAGGATTTTTCTTTGGTGGTCTCAGCTAGCTAAGTCTGTCATTGGCTAGGCCATCAGAAGCTTGATTGAAGGTATCTGGCATTCAACTGTACTAGGGCAACATTTTGGAGTGACAGTGGAATCTGACTTGTAATGGGTGGGACCGTTTAAAAAAAAACGTCTGCCTTCTCGAAGGACAACAGGTCACTGTGTAGGCTAGTTTGCAGCAGCTGCACCAGGTGTTATCGAAGAGGATGTTGTTGCTAATTTGTTAGCTTCTCCCTTTTCAAGAATAAGTTTCAAATGATCATCATCTGGGGAGTGGAACTGTGTTTTTTATTGCAGCTCGCATGCTGTTAGCCATCGCTTTGAAAATAACTTGTGTGTGAAACATTGTTGCATTTAAACTTTAGATCACCTTTGTGATTTTTGCAATGGGAAATAATAGTTGTACATTTAGATTGGGAAATTCTTAGCCTAATGGTTGTGTTTTTGTATTCTTATGCTCCTACTGGCTTATTATGTCAGAGTGAATGGACTGCTGTCTTTCCATCGGTCCTATGCAGTGGTGTAGTGGTGCCTGGAGAAGTGGGTCCTGTGTGAAGGTAAGGAGCCCTGTGTGAAAAATCCTGTTTTCCTATAGATTTTTCAGATTTTCACTCTCAAAATCACACTTTTTAAAATAAAATACAAAAACGACAAATTTGATGTTCTAAGTCCACAACAACGCTTAAACCACATCAGGACACCATTTTTTAGGTCTAGGAAAATTTAAAAATATATATTTTAGGAGGGTGTAGTTGCCCTTTAATTCAAATGAGCAAAACAAATGCCCTCCCCACTGATACAAATCAGCATTAAATAATTCTGTCAGGTAGGCCTACATTGCAGTCAACATTTCATTGGGAAGTTTTTTCGGGAAAGCCGTTAAATAAATGCTAACGCAAACAACGCATGATGACTGAATTGCGCATCGAAAATAGCCTACTAACCAAGAATAAGGACCAAAGTTTCAGTTCCAATGTTGCCTTAGTTAGCATTTACTGGTTGATATCATAAGTTGAAATGCCTTTCCTGTCATGAGCCCTCTCACTCCACCGGGTTACCACCTTAATGTGTTTCCACTATCTTCCACTCTGCTCATCTCTCTCTCTCTACTCAGCCTAACTAGCTCCACCTGCCCCTGCTCTGCTCGGCTCTAATTACTCTGCCAGCTGCGCTGCATTACCCACTAACCTCTCCCAGTATTTAAGGTCCTGTCTTTCAGCTCTCCTTTGTCAGATCGTCTGCAAAGCTCACACCCGAACCTGTGTGCTCGTGCTTCTGGCTCACCCTTGTTTTGTGACCCCGGACCTGCCTGATTCTCGGATACTCTTCTGCCCCAGGAAAACCAGACCTGCTTTCTGCCATTACGACTCCTGACTACTCTTCGACCCCGGTAACTCTGACCAGCCTTCTGCCTTGCTACAACGTATTGGGATTTCCCCTTGAACTGTACTTCTGCCTTGTTTCATCCGCCCCGTTGTGTCTGTGTTTCCTCCCCCAGGACTTCTGGACCACCAACCACCGGGCGTCATCGGACGATCGCTGCCACTGGGGGGGCACAGACCCAGCACATTGGACGGGATAACCCCTGGAGCCTTCACTCACTCCCTACTTCCCTTTTCCCTTAAGTTTTAATAAACTTTCTGGTGTGACGCAATTGTGGTCCTCTTGTCGTCTGTCTGAACCGTGACAGTACGATCTGACCATCATGGACTCAGCGCACACTTCCCCGACATGGAAACCGAAGAACCTGAGCAACCCACCGCCATGCTACGCCTGGAACACACTGAGAGAGAGCTAGGCCGCATGAGCGCGACATCCCTCTCTGCTTCAGGTCGGCCACCAACAGCATCAGCAGTTCCAGCAGCACCAGCAGCAGTCCCAGCAGCAGCAACAACAACTTCGCCAGGATCATCCAACTCCTCACCAACCTTACCCCCAGCCAGTCTGCCCACCAGCCCTGCCTCCGAGTTACCTGCCCCGGTCATTGCAGCCGCTGCCCCGGAACCCAAGATTGGAAACCCCGAGCGGTTCAACGGCGATTCTACCCAGGTCCGGCCATTCCTGACTAGCTGCCGACTTCAGTTCTCCTTGCAGCCAAGGACCTTCGCCACGGAGGGGGCTAGGGTCGGGTATGCCATCACTCACCTGACGGGCCGAGCTCGACTCTGGGGAACAGCAGAGTTCGAACGTCAAACCCCCGCATGTGCAACCTTCGACCTGTTTGCTGAGGAGATGCTGAAGGTGTTTGACCTGGATTCACCAACCGCAGAGGCGTCTCCGTGAACTGTTCAGTATTCGACAAGGCAGACGTACAGTCGCAGACCATTCCATCGACTTCCGAACCCTGGCAAGACGAAGTTCTTGGAACACACCATCGTTGGTGGACGCGTTCTTCCATAGCTTGGCTGACTATATCAAGGACGAGTTGGTCTCCCATGAACTGCCTTCCACTCTTGATGAAGCCATCGCACTGACTGTCCGGATCGACAGAAGGATACAGACCCGTCGTCGTGAGAGGGGGCGCCAAGGTCCACCAACTACCGGCATTCGGAGAGATCCGACTGGGCTCCTGTCAGCTACTGCCACTCACCCAAGTCAGCTTGATCAGTCTGAGCCTATGGAGATTGGGCGAGCCTCTCTCACTCCTGCAGAGCGCCAGCGCCGCTTCACCTCAAACCTCTGCCTCTATTGTGGAGGTGATGGACATCGTGTGGTAACCTGCCCTTTAAAGCCGAAGCTCACCGGGCATAGGGGAGTCCGGTTGAGCTCAATGACCATCCAGTCCTCCGACCGCAAACCCTTGCTGCAAGTTCACCTCCGCCTCTCTGACTCAACTCACACCCTGGCTGCTCTGGTGGATTCGGGCGCCGAAGCCAACATAATGGACATCAAGCTGGCACGCCAACTGGGACTGGAGAACCTCCGTTTGACACCTCCTATTCCTGCCCGGGCATTGGACGGACACTTACTCGGATCGGTCACTCATGTCACGGCCCCGGTCTTGATGGGTCTGTCCGGAAACCATCAAGAAACTATCCAGTTTCACCTGCTCCCCTCTCCAGGCCAACCCCTCATCCTGGGTTACCCATGGCTCCGCCCGGCACAACCCTCAGCTCGACTGGGTGACCGGGGGTGATCAGGGAGTGGGGCGAGGACTGCCACCGAACCTGCCTGCTTGCTGCCGCACTACCCCCCTCGGCCAGTACCTACTAACTCCGCTCCCTGACCTCTCCCATGTCCCAGAATGCTACCATGGTCTCAGAGAAGTGTTTAACAAAGCAAGAGCCACATCTCTGCCCCCTCACCGACCGTACGACTGTGCCATCGACCTCCTCCCTGGAACAGCCCCTCCAAGGGGCCGTCTTTATTCGTTGTCTGCTCCTGAAAGAAGGTCCATGGAGGACTACATCAATGACTCTCTGTCCACAGGATTGATCCGTTCATCTTCATCTCCGGCTGGTGCTGGCTTCTTCTTTGTGGGGAAGAGGGACGGATCTCTTCGCCCCTGCATCGACTACAGGGGACTCAACGACATCACAGTGAAAAACCGTTACCCTCTCCCTCTGCTCACCTCTGCTTTTGAGTTGCTCCAGGGAGCCACTGTTTTTGCCAAGTTGGATCTCAGAAACGCTTACCACCTAGTGCGGATCCGGGAGGGAGATGAATGGAAGACCGCATTCAATACACCAACAGGCCACTACGAGTATCTGGTTATGCCTTTTGGCCTCACCAATGCTCCTGCTGTGTTCCAGGCTCTAGTGAATGATGTACTGCGGGACATGTTAAACAAGTTTGTCTTCGTTTACCTGGATGACATCTTAATCTACTCCAGAAACCTGTCTGAACACACCCGCCATGTCCGGCAAGTCCTTCATCGTCTTCTGGAGAATTCCCTCTACGCCAAGGCAGAGAAATGTGAGTTTCACGTCAAGACAGTGGCCTTCCTGGGGTACATAGTGGCAGAGGGAAGTATCCAAATGGATCCTGCCAAAGTATCAGCAGTCACTTCATGGCCAGTTCCGGAGAACAGAAAGAAGCTGCAACAGTTTCTGGGGTTTGCTAACTTCTATAGAAAGTTTATCCGGAACTACAGTACCGTTGCTGCCCCTCTCACTGCTCTAACCAGCACCAAGCAACCCTTCACCTGGACCCCAGCAGCCGACAAGGCCTTCAGTACCCTCAAGGTAAGGTTCACCTCCGCTCCCATCCTCCAGATGCCTGACGTGGACCGGCAATTCATTGTGGAGGTGGACGCCTCGGATGTGGGAGTTGGTGCTGTGATTTCTCAGTGGGCTGCGGAGGATAGGAAGCTCCATCCCTGTGCCTTTTTCTCACGTCGGTTGTCCCCCTCTGAGTGCAATTACGACATAGGGAACCGAGAGCTGCTGGCTGTGAAGCTTGCCTTGGAGGAGTGGCGTCACTGGCTGGAGGGGTCCACCATTCCATTTCTCGTTTGGACCGATCATAAGAACTTGGAGTACATCCGCACGGCCAAACGGTTGAACTCCAGGCAGTCCCGCTGGGCCCTGTTCTTCACCAGGTTTAATTTCACTCTGTCATACCGGCCTGGATCACGCAACACCAAGCCAGACGCCCTCTCCCGTCAATTCCAGAAGGATGACAACCCCTCCAAGGATCCTGTGTCGATTCTGCCAAGTCCCTGCATCGTAGCAGCTCTGACCTGGGCTGTTGAGGAACAGGTGCTGGAAGCTCTCCGTAACCAGCCCGGTCCCAGCACTTGCCCAGCTGACCGCCTTTTTGTCCCCCGAAAACCTAAGGTCCCAGGTCGTTTCAGTGGGGACATGACTCCCGCCTAGCTTGTCACCCTGGCTCCACCCGCACTCACAACCTGCTCGCCCAGAGGTTCTGGTGGCCCGCTCTGAGAAAGGATGTACGGGAATTCGTCCAAGCCTGCCCCATCTGCAACCAACACAAGTCGTCCTGCCAGCCCCCCAGCCGGATTGCTGCAGCCCCTGCCTGTGCCCAGACGTCCCTGGTCTCACATCGCCCTTGACTTTGTCACGGGGCTGCCCCCCCTTCAAGGGGCAAGACCGTCATTCTCACCATAGTTGACCGATTCAGCAAGATGGCACACTTCATTCCCCTCCCCCAAGCTCCCAACCGCCAAGGAGACCGCCCAGGTGGTCCTGGAACACGTCTTCCGGATCCACGGACTGCCAAAGGATGTAGTTTCTGACCGTGGTCCACAATTCTCCTCCGCTTTTTGGAAGGAGTTCTGTCACCTGCTGGGAGCCACAGTCAGTCTGACTTCCGGATTCCATCCCCAATCCAATGGGCAGTCAGAGCGGGCAAATCAGGAGCTCGAGAAGGCACTGCGATGCATGACCTCACGCAACCCCCCACTCCTGGTCGCAGCAATTGACATGGGTGGAGTACGCACACAATTCTCTGACCTGCTCTGCCATCGGTATGTCCCCTTTCCAATGTGTTTATGGATACCAGCCTCCTCTATTTGCCAGTCAGGAAGGGGAGGTTACTTGCCCATCTGCACTTGCGTTTGCCCGTCGATGTCGCCGCACCTGGTCACAGGCCCGAGCCACACTTCTCAGATCCGTTGCCAGCTACACTACCGGGGCCAACCGTCGGAGAATCCCTGCTCCCACCTACCATGTTGGTCAAAGGGTGTGGTTGTCGTCAAGGAACCTGCCACTCAGGGTGGAGTCGCAGAAGTTGGCACCTCGGTTCATTGGCCCATTCCCTATCATAAGAGTGATTAGCCCAACTGCTGTCCGGCTCCAACTGCCTAATTCCATGAGGTGCACCCACTTTCCATGTGTCTAAGATTAAGCCCATTCATGAGAGTCCGCTGGTCCCTGCTGCGCCTTGTCCTCCTCCTCCACAGCTCGTCGATGGTGGTCTGGTTTACACCGTCCGCCGCCTGCTTCGGTCCAGACGGAGGGGTAGGGGTCTCCAGTACCTCATTGACTGGGAGGGCTATGGACCTGAGGAAAGGACCTGGGTGCCAGCTAGTCGGATTGTGGATAGGACTCTCATCACCGCCTTCCACCAACGGCATCCTGATCAACCTGCAATCCGTAGGGGCCGCCCCAGAGGGATCCCCTAACCGTCCTGCCCGCTCGGCTTCCTGTCCTGTGCCTGATCCTGTCTCGGGACCTGTCCCATCTCCCGACCACGGCCCTCCGGCTTCCTCCGAGGATGAGGGCGTTCGGCTCGGACCGTTCGGAGGAGTTCTAGCCCTCCTCCGGCTCCCCTCCTCCCGCCCGGCGTGGTGTTGCTCTTGGGACTTCTGGGGCCGTCCCCTTGGGGGGGTTCTGTCATGAGCCCTCTCACTCCACCGGGTTACCACCTTAATGTGTTTCCACTATCTTCCACTCTGCTCATCTCTCTCTCTCTACTCAGCCTAACTAGCTCCACCTGCCCCTGCTCTGCTCGGCTCTAATTACTCTGCCAGCTGCGCTGCATTTACCCACTAACCTCTCCCAGTATTTAAGGTCCTGTCTTTCAGCTCTCCTTTGTCAGATCGTCTGCAAAGCTCACACCCGAACCTGTGTGCTCGTGCTTCTGGCTCACCCCTTGTTTTGTGACCCCGGACCTGCCTGATTCTCGGATACTCTTCTGCCCCAGGAAAACCAGACCTGCTTTCTGCCATTACGACTCCTGACTACTCTTCGACCCCGGTAACTCTGACCAGCCTTCTGCCTTGCTACAACGTATTGGGATTTCCCTTGAACTGTACTTCTGCCTTGTTTCATCCGCCCCCGTTGTGTCTGTGTTTCCTCCCCCAGGACTTCTGGACCACCAACCACCGGCGTCATCGGACGCATCGCTGCCACTGGGGGGCACAGACCCAGCACATTGGACGGGATAACCCCTGGAGCCTTCACTCACTCCCTACTTCCCTTTTTCCTTAAGTTTTAATAAACTTTCTGGTGTGACGCAATTGTGGTCCTCTTGTCGTCTGTCTGAACCGTGACATTTCCTACCTACCGGCTACCGATATCATTCTTCTGAGCTGCTCCATGTGACAACCAGTTGAGCGCTGCACGCTCTTGCTGCCTGCAGATTATATTCTGTTAAAACTAGGCTATGTGCGCTGCACGCATGTGAATATATTTAATGTGCTTTGCAATTGTGTAGGCTACTTTGTGCATGATTTCTTTATTGTACTACATAATTAATAAGTCGTATACTACACTACTTTGATACGCAACAGAAGTGAGTATAGGCAATGCCCACTGAAAGTGGGTATACGGCTTATACCTGTGTATAGCCTCCACTACACCAAAAAGTGAGTGTACTGCTATTACAGTTGCTGTCCGTTCAGCATCAGGAGCCTGTCACACACAGAAGGGCTAGGTCCAATAGGTTTGCTACTGCGCAAACATGTCTATAATAGGTATAAAATAAAGCTTGTTAATATTACCCCGTCGCCCCTTACTGATAGTGAGCACGTAAATGTCAAACAATTTCCCCCACTCTTCCCTACCAGCGAGTCAAAGAAATACGGATATTTTGAGGATATTTTTTATTAAAGTAAAGGACAGTAATGTTACGATTAAAGTAGGAATCCCAGGTTTCAATAGGCGATAAGATATTATTGTTTCAAGAAAAGGATGTTATATTTTGCCTGGCGAATCGCTTTTATGTGCTGACTGAATGGAAGCTGATAAACTACATGACCAAAAGTATGTGGACACCTGCTCGTCTAACATCTCATTCCAAAATCATGGGCATAAATATGAAGTTGGTCCCCTTTTTGCTGCTATAACAGCCTCCACTCTTCTGGGAAGGCTTTCCACTAGATGTTGGAACATTGCTGCGGGGACTTGCTTCCGTTCAGCCACAAGAGCATTAGGGAGTTCAGGCACTGATGTTGGGTGATTAGGCCTGGCTCGCAGTCGGCGTTCCAATTCATGCCAAAGGTGTTCGATGGGGTTGAGGCCAGGGCTCTGTGCAGGCCAGTCAAGTTCTTCCACACCGATCTCGACAAACCATTTCTGTATGGACCTCGCTTTGTGCACGGGGGCATTGTCAATCTGAAACAGGAAAGGGCCTTCCCCAAACTGTTGCCACAAAGTTGGAAGCACAGAAGCATCTAGAATGTCATTGTATGCTGTAGTGTTAATATTTCCCTTCAGTGGAACTAAGGGGCCTAGCCCGAACCATGAAAAACAGCCAAAGTAGTGGCTTCCTTACCAATTGACCATAGCCACTGCCCAAGCCTGAAGCGGGGTTGTTTCGGACGCATACAGTCCATATTCGAAGTTCCCAAACGGCAAAAACATTCAATGAGTACCAGGGATATGGTGCAACAACAAGGTTTATTCTTCTTATATCTAACAAAAAAATATTCTCCAATCAACTTAAAGCATAGATTGCTTGACATGAAAAATACATAATATGGCCTGTTTGTATGTATGTCTGTATGGTCAAAAGACTATACCGCTACCACGTCTAGCTAGGACTCCCCTCCCCCCGAAGGCCCAACTTCCTGCCTTTATCCTATCACTAACACACTTACCACAGTACAATGAATGGGCAAAAAAAAACAAGTTACACTAATAACAAAGGAATATATCTCAATCAGGTAAATATAAATCATAAAGGTACGCACCTAATATTTCATCATATACATTCATATTTCATATATTTACAGACACGTACATGGAGCTCTGTATGTTCTGTCTTTTATACAAATATGTCAAAATCGTCTCTAACAGCCCCAGACCATTATTCCTCCTCCACCAAACTTTACAGTTGGCAATATGCATTGGGGCAGCTAGCGTACTCCTGGCATCCCCCAAACCCAGATTCGTCTGTCGGACTGCCAGATGGTGAAGCGTGATTCATCACTCCAGAGAACGCATTTCCACTGCTCCAGAGTCCAATGGCAGCAAGCTTTACACCACTCCAGCCGACGCTTGGCATTGCGCATGGTGATCTCAGGCTTTAGTGCGGCTGCTCGGCCATGGAAAACCATTTCATGAAGCGCCCAACTAACAGTTATTGTACTGATGTTGCTACCAGAGGCAGTTTGGAACTCGGTAGTGAGTGCTGCAATCGAGTACGATGATTTTTACGCGCTACGCGCTTCAGCACTTGGCGGTCCAGTTCTGTGAGCTTGTGTGGCCTACCACTTCTCGGCTGAGCCGTTGTTGCTCCTAGAGGTTTCCGCTTCACAATAACAACACTTACAGTTGACCAGGGCAGCGCTAGCAGGGCAGAAATTTGACAAACTGACTTGTTGTCAAGGTGGCATCCTATGACGGTGCCATGTTGAAAGTCACTGAGCTCTTCAGTAAGGCCATTCTACTGCCAATGTCTTTCTATGGAGATTGCATGGCTGTGTGCTCGATTTTAGATACCTGTCAGCAATGGGTGTGCCTGAAATAGCAGAATCCAATCATTTGAAGGGGTGTCCACATACTTTTGTGTATATATAAGTGTATTTATTCGTTTTTTATTCCGCTGGTCTTGGGAAGAAATTACGAGTCCTCACCAAGTAAAAATGTATCCGACACTGAGACAAGACCGAGACATTCAATGTGTGGTCTCGAGACCAAACAACACTGGATGGTAGGGTAGGATAAATTGTTTTACATGCATTTGTTCATTCAATAGACTGGTAAAAAGAAAAGGGGGGGTTGAAAACCACAATCAACCATGATTGTAGGCCTGATACAGTACAATACAAATTGAGTCAATGTGAATGGTGCCGAAGGAGATGGCTGCCGTTTTACGGGCTCCTAACCAATTGTGCTATTGTGTGTGTTTTTTCGCGTTATTTGTAACTTATTTTGTACACAATGTTTCTGCTCTTATGACCGAAAAGAGCTTCTGGATATCAGGACAGCGATTACTCACCTCGTACTGGACGAAGATTTTTTCTTTAACGAGTCGGACGCGAAGGATTTTCTTCAGACACCTGACAAGGCCCAAATCCCCGTCATTCGCATGAGAAAGAGACAGAGATATCGGGGACGTAGATCGGGGTGCCTTGTAAGGATCCGACGGCGAAGGCGTAATCTGCCTCTGCCATCAGTCCTATTGGCCAACGTACAATCATTGGATAACAAAATAGACGAACTAAGATCATGGATATCCTACCAACGGGACATTAATAACTGTAATATCTTATGTTTCACTGAGTCGTGGCTGAACGACGACATGGATAACATACACCTGGTGGGATATACGGCCGGGGTCTTTAATGCAGGGAAACTTAGATCAGTTTTACCTCATTTCTACCAGAATGTTAAATGTGCAAACAGAGGGAAAAAAAACTCTAGACCACCTTTACTCCACACACAGAGATGCGTACAAAGCTCTCCCTCACCCTCCATTTGGCAAATCTGACCATAACTCTATCCTCCTGATTCCTGCTTACAAGCAAAAACTAAAGCAGGAAGCACCAGTGACTCGGTCAATAAAGAAGTGGTCAGATGACGCAGATGCTAAGCTACAGGACTGTTTTGCTAGCACAGACTGGAATATGTTCCGGGATTCTTCCGATGGCATTGAGGAGTACACCACATCAGTCAGTGGCTTCATCAATAAGTGCATCGATGATGTCGTCCCCACAGTGACCGTACGTACATACCCCAACCAGAAGCCATGGATTACAGGCATCATCCACACTGACCTAAAGGGTAGAGCTGCCGCTTTCAAGGAGTGGGACTCTAACCTGGACGCTTATAAGAAATGCCGCTATGCCCTCCGACGAACCATCAAACAGGCACAGCGTCAATACAGGACTAAGATTGAATCGTACTACACCGGCTCCGACGTTCGTCGGATGTGGCAGGGCTTGCAAACTATTACAGACTACAAAGGGAAGCACAGCTGTGAACTGCCCAGTGACACGAGCCTACCAGATGAGCTAAATTACTTCTATGCTCGCTTCGAGGCAAGCAACACTGAAGCATGCATGAGAGCATCAGCTGTTCCGGACGACCGTGTGATCACGCTCTCCGTAGCCGATGTGAGTAAGACCTTTAAACAGGTCAACATTCACAAGGCCGCAGGGCCAGACGGATTACCAGGACGTGTACTCCGAGCATGCGCTGACCTACTGGCAAGTGTCTTCACTGACATTTTCAACATGTCCCTGACTGAGTCTGTAATACCAACATGTTTCAAGCAGACCACCATAGTCCCTGTGCCCAAGAACACTAAGGTAACCTGCCTAAATGACTCCCGACCCGTAGCGCTCACATCTGTAGCCATGGCTCACATCAACACCATTATTACAGAAACCCTAGACCCACTCCAATTTGCATACCGCCCCACCAGATCCACAGATGATGCAATCTCTATTGCACTCCACACTGCCCTTTCCCACCTGGACAAAAGGAACACCTACGTGAGAATGCTATTCATTGACTACAGCTCAGCATTCAACACCATAGTGCCCTCAAAGCTCATCACTAAGCTAAGGACCCTGGGACTAAACACCTCCGTCTGCAACTGGATCCTAGACTGCCTGACGGGCCGCCCCCAGGTGGTAAGGGTAGGTAACAACACATCTGCCACGCTGATCCTCAACACGGGGGCTCCTCAGGGGTGCGTGCTCAGTCCCCTCCTGTACTCCCTGTTCACCCATGACTGCATGGCCAGGCACGACTCCAACACCATCATTAAGTTTGCCGACGACACAACAGTGGTAGGCCTGATCACCGACAATGATGAGACAGCCTATAAGGAGGAGGTCAGAGACCTGGCCTTGTGGTGCCAGGATAACAACCTCTTCCTCAACGTGATCAAGACAAAGGAGATGATTGTGGACTACAGGAAAACTAAGAGGACCAAGCACGCCCCCATTCTCATCGACAGGGCTGTAGTAGAGCAGGTTGAGAGCTTCAAGTTCCTTGGTGTCCACATCACCAACAAACTGTCATGGTCCAAACACACCAAGACAGTCGTGAAGAGGGCACGACAAAGCCTATTCCCCCTCAGGAGACTGAAAAGATTTGGCATGGGTCCTCAGATTCTCAAAAAGTTATACAGCTGCACCATCGAGAGCATCCTGACTGGTTGCATCACTGCCTGGTATGGCAACTGCTCGGCCTCCGACCGCAAGGCACTACAGAAGGTAGTGCGTACGGACCAGTACATCACTGGGTCCAAGCGTCCTGCCATCCAGGACCTCTATACCAGGCGGTGTCAGAGGAAGGCCCTAAAAATCGTCAAAGACTCCAGCCACCCTAGTCATAGACTGTTCTCTCTGCTACCACACGGCAAGTGGTACCGGAGCGCCAAGTCTAGTTCCAAAAGGCTTCTTAACAGCTTTTACCCCCAAGCCATACGACTCCTGAACAGCTAATCAAATGGTTATCCGGACTATTTGTATTGTAATTACTTAAAAATCATACAATGTGATTTTCTGGATTTTTGTTTTAGATTCCGTCTCTCACAGTTGAAGTGTACCTATGATAAAAAGTACAGACCTCTACATGCTTTGTAAGTAGGAAAACCTGCAAAATCGGCAGTGTATCAAATACTTGTTCTCCCCACTGTATTTTGCAACTGTACTGTGATGTTTTACAAAAGTTCTGAACCTCTCTATTCTCATTGTTCTACAGATCGTAAATTGAAAATAAACATTTTTGCTAAAAGTATTATTATATTATTGATCGATTGACTATTACTTTTCAGATCTCCCAGTAGTGCTATCTGTAGGGTTAGCTCCAGGTTTTTACTTAACATTTATTTTTCTTAAAACTGCATTGTTGGTTAAGGGCTTGTAAGTAAGCATTTCTCTGTATTCGGCGCATGTGACAAATACAATTTAATTTGATGTATCTCTGACAACAGCAGCAACAACAACAACAACCACTGGTGACACTTTACATTACACTGGCCTAGGCTAATGTTGAATTATTCCTCTAAGTACAGCGTAGTAGCCTATGGCACTTACTCATTCTTACACTGTACTTCTTACAGTTAAACTACTTAGGGATAACAACCATATAATAATGGGTTAATAAGCCACAGTGATCATAACCATGATGATTTTAATTAAGTTAGACTACTGAAAATCACTTTAATTAATTTGAGAACCTAGAACAGCAGAATATAGAGACAACTCAAGACATACAACATCAAGACATAAACAAGAGTGAGGAAGGCCTATCTCGACAACTAACCTTTACGCAACTCTGAGTTTATTACGGTGGCCTGAATAATCATGGGTCTGCTTATGCATGTTGATATAAATAATAATTATATGACAGGGTTGGTAGTTGTTGTATTCTAAAAATATTTTTATCTGATAAATTGTTGACCAACTTCGACAACTTCAACTGAAGAAAGCGCTTTCGATTGCGCAGTGAACACACCAACCACTGGCTGTCAACACGATTAAAACTTGAATGTTTGATCAAAATCGATCGTCTGTGGGGTTAGTGCGTAAATAATATCTCACCAATATGAGACATATTTAGGATATCAATAACTTACCGTTCACAAACTCAATAAAAGTCAGCTATAAACATTTCAAAAGAGTTTGGACATAATTCCGTTCCGTTTCTTCTCTCCGTCTTCTCTCACTCCTGTGAAGACAGCTGAATATGTATATCGTACAGTTTTAACGTCAATCCATGAACAACAGCCTAGCCTGTTGACTATTAGGCTATTTCTTACAAGTTTAGCTAAGGAAAATAAAAATGTCGCGGCCTAATAATGTTTTGGGCCAACAAGGTGAACGAAAGAACGAGGAGGAGAGGACTTCCCTGTTTGGCTAACGTAATACACGCATTTAATACTGTAGTCTACGGAAGTGATCGGTGATCACGTTAAAGCTCATACTTATAATGGGGACCGCAGGAAAGCCTGCTTATGGAACAACATTTTCCATCACACTAACATTTTAATGATATCAATAACTTTTGGTTTGTATTCACACTTTTTAAATATATATATTTTTTTTTTTACAAATTTGCCACAAATTACTGAGTTGTTTGTTTCGGTTTTCTCTAAATTGTGCAAGAAACCATCACCATCTTATAAAAAATATATGGAGTTCTTATATATTATTATAGGGATATATGGCCTATAATACTTCCATAATACCATTCCACTTCTACATATATTCAAATTTTAAGGGGCCTATAAAAATGGTACAGTCTGTGGCTTATCTGTAACATAGAGACCATTTGAAACTGTACTATATCATTTACATACTGGCCTATCTGCTATTGAGGAAGCAATAAATACATTCGATAGGCATATGCATATCATAGCTCTAGTTTAGATCCCTATGATATGGATATCTTCCATAGGACGGAGTTGAGTAAACGACTTTAGGCTGCTGTCGCTCTGAAAACGAAACTACCCAAGCATACAGTGCTAGCCAATAGGCATGATATTATAGTAACAGACGTAGTAAAGGTCCATTGAGTGATAACCGTAGGCGGAAGAAAGTATTGCCTCATGTTACAAACAGCAATTTACAGTAACTTCCAGTAAAGAGGTGTTCTCAGGACTCCGGCACGTACACACGCAGTACTGTTGGCGTTTATGTGGTGAATAAACAGACATAATTGGCGCGTCACGTTTGGGGGACATAGTCATAGCATATTGGTTTAAAAACTACTGACATTTACTTTGGTTATTGTGTAATGATGGCCAGACACTTTTATCCTTACGCGTCATTACACCAATTTGGCACACTTGAGCGTTGGGCCAGTAGCCGAAAGGTCGCTAGTTCGAATCCCACGAGCAGACAAGGTAAAAACATATATATGTCTATGGGCCCTTGAGCAAGGCATGTAACCCTAATTGGTCCAGCGTCGCCGTTGATAACGGCAGACCCTGGCAAAGACCCTACTCTCCAAGGGAGTCTCATGGAGAGTTGGGATATGCAAAAATGTCAAATTCACACATGTGGATTAATACACACTTGTACATGTGTGAAATAGAACAAATATAAGCAGCCGTCTATAGAGGCTTTGCAGCTTAGACAGTTCCATATCGGTCATCAAGTTCATGGCTACAATCAATTAGGACAGGGCCATTAGCCAATTAGGCTACTTTAGCTACTGTGTGGCGCAGTGGTCTAGCGGTGCCACTAGAGATCCTGGTTCGAATCCAGGCTATGTCGTAGCCGGCCGCGACCGGGAGACCCATGGGGCGGCGCACAAGTCGTCCAGGGTAGGGAATGGCCGGCACTGTATGCTTGGGTAGTTGGTAGAGCATGGCGTTTGCAACGCCAGGGTTGTGGGTTCAATTCCCACGGGGGGCCAGTATGAAAAAATTATGTATGCACTCACTAACTGTAAGTCGCTCTGGATAAGAGCGTCTGCTAAATGACTTAAATGTAATGTCATGTAATCATGTTGGACGTCTGCTCCCCTCTAATTGCGTGCGCCTCAACCTCCAGCTCTGACAGGCCACCACACCCACATTAACACTGGTGGACACTAGAGCAAATTCGATTGAACATTACATTTACATTTTAGTCATTTAGCAGACGCTCTTATCCAGAGCGACTTAAAGTTAGTGAGTGCATACATTATTTATTTTTAATACTGGCCTCCCGTGGGAATCAAACCCACAACCCTGGCGTTGCAAACGCCATGCTCTACCAACTGAGCTACATCCCTGCCGGCCATTCCTTCCCCTACGACGCTGGGCCAATTCTGCGCCGCCCCATGGGTCTCCCGGTCGCCGCCGGCTACGACAGAGCCTGGATTCGAACCAGGATCTCTAGTGGCACAGCTAGCACTGCGGTGCAGTGCCTTAGACCACTGCGCCACTCGGGAGATGTGATAGTAAGACCTAATTGACTGTTTTTAAATATCGTTAAACGGCCTAACCATGAGCTTGCTATCTAAACATTTAGGGTATGCTAATGTGACCACAGATGAAAGGGGAAGTTATCAGTCTCTTTGCTGTAACTTTCCATTGCAATTGGTTGCGGTTGCAATGTGCAAATTTGTTTGAATTTAGATGTGAGACCATAGAGATGCCACAAGAGGGAGTTGTTAGACCGCCTAAATTAGATTCCTCTTCATTCACTGCCCTCAGCAGAGGCAGCGAGGAGGCCAGAGCAAGCCATGTGGTGAAGGAATGTTCTCTGATGGATAAAAACAATTGCTATGTATGCAATGACTTCACTATGGTCGGTCAGTGAATGTGTTGGACATTGGACATAAGCCTGGTTGTAGATCGATTAGGTCCTATCAGTGTTTGCTTCTTCTGGCTTGAGTTAGTATTTGGACAGGGAATGCTGATTTTAGATCAGTGATTGGGTTGGTTATATGTGACCCCTAAAAAAAAATGAATTGCGTGTTTTACTGAGGATGTTTATGTGATTCTCTTTGTGTTATTTTCTGTGTTTTTGTATGTAAAGGCTGCTTATGTGTGTGTACAGATTGGTTGTGTGTCTGTGAGTGAGTGAGTGTGTGTGTGTGTGTGTGTGTGTGTGTTCATCATGGTGCACTAGTAAAGTTTGCAGGGATGAAGCTTCATGTGTCTGTACCACATGGGGATGTGTGAAACTTACTCCTCAGCCGGAAGTGTCCCGCTTGCATCGCCTCATTATCTAGCTTTTGAGGCACGAAGACGCTTGAATGAGGATGGTCCCGAGTTCGCGCCAGGTATGGGCCGAATCGAGAGGAAGTGGTGCTCGCTAAGCAAGCAGCATGACGGCATTTACATGTCCTTGGATACATTTTAATAAACACACAGCATGTATTATTCAGGCCATTTGGACAGGGGCCATTCCCTGGTCAGTGCTTGACTTTGGCATCAGCTCACTGGAGCTGAGTACCGGCACCTCAAATGTTGTACTGCTTGAGCTCCTGTTCCTCTTATAGAATATTAGCTCAAAAGTATTGTGGAGCTCCTGCACCTAAATATAAACATTACAGGCAGCCAAAATGAGTACTGGAACCAATTTCAGCACTGTCCCTGGCAAGTGTCAAGGTTTAATGTGAAATGCCTTTCTTGCAAGCTCCAAACCCAACAATGCTGTAATCAATATCAATTTAGCACTAAAAATAACATAAGGTAAAACAAAAACACACAGTAAATAAAAATAAGAACTAAGAACATGAGAAAGTAAGAAGCTATATACAGGGTCAGTACCGTTACCATATTTACAATGTGCAGGGATACTAAGTTGATAGAGGTAGATATGTATAGGGGTAAGGTGACTAGGCATCGGGACATATAATGATAAACAGTGTAGCAGCAGGGTAAATGAAGAGTGTGTGTGTGTGTGTACAGTCAGTATAAATGTGTGTGCATGTTACAGTATGTTTGTGTTGGAGTGTCAGTGTGCGTGAGTGTGTATAGAGACAGTGCAAAAATAACATACAAGGGTCAACTCAGTCTGTGTAGCCATTCTGTTAGCTATTTAGCAGTCTTATGGCTTGGGGATAGAAGCTGTTCAGGAGCCTGTTGGTGTCAGACTTCATGCACCGGTACCGCTTGCTGTGCGGAAGCAAAGAGAACAGTCTATGGCTTGGGTGGCTGGAGTCTAACGATTTTCCGGGCCTGGATGGAAGGGAGCTCGGCCCCAGTGATGTAATGGGCTGTCCACACCACACACTGTAGCACCATGCAATCGAGGGTGGTACTGTTGCCATACCAAGCAGTGATGCAGCCAGTCAAGATGCTCTCAATAGTGCAGCTGTATAACTTTTAGAGGATTTGAGGGCCCATGCCAAACCTTTTCAACTTCCTGAGAGGGAAGAGGCACTGTCGCACAGTCGTGCACGTGTGAGTCGACCATTTTAGTAGACACCGAGGAACTTCAAGCTCTCAACCCACTTCACTGCAGCCTCGTCGATGTAGTCCACCCCCCCCGTTTCCTGTAGTCCACAATCAGCTCCTTGGGCTTACTGACACACACACACACACACACACACACCATTCCCTGGCAGACCTCTCTCTCTCTCAACTCTCTCTTTCTTTCTTTCTTTCTCTCTCAGAACAGAGGTACCGCAGTTAGGGTTTCCTAGGTGTGTGTTTTGTAGTATTTTGCCCGGTCCTCTTCGCTGCTATTTTCATTTTCTGCATGGCTGGAGGACTCCACCATTGAAACGCTGTTTGAGATGGTCCACATACCAGACAGACACAGTTCAGCTGGAGGTTGTCATGAGTGAAACACTAGCAACACACACACACAATATTGTACTTCGTTGTTTTCTTATGTCTTGACCAAGGTTTTTTTTTTCCAGGTCTTGAACAGCGCCACAGAAGGGTAGAGAATAGAGCCAGAGTATTGATTGATAAAGGTAAGACTATCTTGCTTGAAAGTCAGAAGGAATTATTTCTTTATTTCTTTTCTCTCTCTCTCCACACCCAGCCCCTCAGCTTCCCTGTTGTTTCTACATTGCCCAATACTAAATCAGTCATCATAGTGGACGTAACACATAACAGAATTTGTCCCTCACAGCAAATAATCCTTTGAAATGGGAACTAAAATGACAGTTTGAAATATTGAGACAAAACAATAACGGTCGTGCCTATAAACATCACCACCAGGGGTCAACAGTTCAGCACGTCATCTTTCAAATGTATTTAGCCTGTTAATGATAGGCTATCAGATTCCTATCTCTCTTTCCTGCTCACTCTCTCCCTTCCTCCGCTCCCTTGCTCTCTCGCTCCCTGCCATAGCCTGGAGGAGTGTTGTAACCAGCATCTGGAGTCAGGCTGTGTGAATGGGATCCCTTCTTACGGGGGCCTGCGCTCCAGCGAGCGCACTCAGGGCATGGGGCACTGCACTGCAGGCCTACCGAGGTAGGGGTAGGCAGGGAAAACGAGGGGCAGGGTTAGGGCCAGGCAGGGAAATGGAGAGGCAGGAGGGATGGAGTAGGAGAGGGGGTTGGGGGTATTGGGAGACCACTGAGTTTATCACCAAACACGGCCACTAGCTTTGAGCCTCTTTTCAGTCTCACCTTTCCTGTTGTATACTATCTAATTTCATGTTTTGTCCTCTCCCCAATTTATTTATTCTTCCCGTCCTCTCTCTCTGTTTTAGGGGAAACAGTGGGGACAGGTCAGGTAGTATAAATGAAATGGAGAGGGCCAAGTGGCTGGGGTTAGGGAGAAAGATTTATTGGGGTTTGGGATGGGAGGAAGAGGCTTGGTGGTCCAGTGCTGGGACTGGGCCTGGTGGGGAGGCTAGCTACATAAGAAATGGTTGCCGGTCTTGTCTTGTAATGAGATCATAAAAGCTAAACAAAGCTGGGGATCATGGATAATACCCTCCAAGGCCCTCCTCTCCACAGGGGACCCGGTGAGGGGGCTGACTGCTCTCTCTATGGTGGTGGTCAAGTTGGGGATGAGGTGGTAGTTATAGAGAGCAGATGAGGTGTTGGTTCTATTCAGAGTTCTATTTTCAGGGGTTTGAAGGGCAGTCCCACTCCTTTCGTAGTTCTTTGAGCTTTTTATTGAAGAAATAGTAAAGTGTTGGAAAGACGGGGGAGGGTGAGTCAAAGGGCAGTGAGTGGGCCGGATTCGAACCCATGTCGACTCAGCGGCTGTAACTGCTGGACCACGCAGGCCACGGTTTGAAGGAAGCTTGAGACAACTGGAGGCATGAGAGCCTGAATAGTGAACACTCCCTGATGGCCCTACAGCATCTCAAAGTTGTAGCCCTTGCCCTGAGAGAGGAGAAAGAGAGGGAGGGAGGGAGGTAGGTAGGGGGAGCAAGGGATGAGGGGAAGGGATGAGAGAGGGACCCACAAATTGGCTGAAAATGGCTAAATTTGGGGGTTGGCAATGGCAAATAATTGGCCAAAATGTACTCCTGCATTGATAGACACAAATAAGCCCACAGTGACGAAGGTGCATAAAGATGGCAGAATTCAGATATGACGTCATTGTTTTAACACTGTTCACTTAGTTTGTAAACTATGGCGTGCGACATGGTTAAATGTGCCAATAAATCAGAAAAATGTACTCAGTTTTTCAAATTGCCTGCGTCTTCAAGCTAAACTTGTGATCATGTATACTCTGCTAATGACCATGTAAAAAAAGAGAGTAATGGAGACCAATGTACAATACGGCAAACTTAGCAAAACAAGGAACTTGTGGTACATTTTATTTAATTTGTATTTAATTTTATTAGGATGCCCGACTTCAATGGCGACAGCTAGTCTTACTGGGGTCCGACACATAACGAAAAATACATTACAGACAAAATACTTTACAATTTACATACATTTAAAAACATTAACATGTAGTGTGCGTGTGTGTGCATTTATCAGTTACACATAAATGCCCCCCCCCCAAAAAAAATAAAAAACATTGTAAAGTGGTTATCCCACTGGCTATAAGGTGAATGCACCTATTTGTAAGTCGCTCTGGATAAGAGCGTCTGCTAAATGACGTAAATGTAAAATGTAAATATGAGATGGAAGGGAGTTCCATGCAATCATGGCTGTGTATAATACTGTATGTTTCCTTGAATTTGTTCTGGACCTGGAGACTGTGAAAAGACCCCTGGTGGCATGTCTGGTGGGGTAAGTGTGTGTGTCGGTGCTGTGTGTAAGTTGACTATGCAAACAATTTGGAATTTCCAACACAATGTTTCTTATAAAAACAAGACGTGATGCAGTTAGTCTTCCCTAAACTCTTAGTCAAGAGAGACTGGCATTAATAGTGTTGATATTAGCCCTCTGATTACAATGAAGAGCAAAACGTGCCGCTCTGTTCTAGGCCAGCTGCAGCTTAACTAGGTCCTTCTTTGCAGCACTTGACCATATGACTGGACAATAATCAAGATAAAATAAAACTAGAGCCTGCAGGACTTGCTTTGTGGAATGTAGTGTCAAAAAGTAGAGCATCTCTTTATCATGGACAGACCTCTCCCCATCTTTATAACCATTGAATCTATATGTTTTGACCATGTTTTGACCATGACAGTTTAGAATCTTATGTAACACCAAGTAATTTAGTCTCCTCAACTTGTTCAACAGCCACACCATTCATTACCAGATTCAGCTGAAGTCTAGAACTTAAGGAATGATTTGTACGAAATACAATGCTCTTAGTTTTAGAGATGTTCAGGACCAGTTTCTTATTGGCCACCCATTCCAAAACTGACCAACTCTTTGTTAAGGGTTTCAGTGACTTCATTAGCTGTGGTTGCTGATGAGTATAGGGTTGAATCATCAGCATACATGGACACACAGGCTTTGTTTAATTCCAGTGGCAGATCATTGGTAAAAATAGAGAAGAGTAGAGGGCCTAGAGAGCTGCCCTGCGGTACACCACACTTTACATGTTTGACATCAGAGAAGCTTTCATTAAAGAACACTCTGAGTTCTATTAGCTATAGATCTCTAAATCCACGATATGGCAGAGGTTGAAAAGCCATAGCACATACATTTTCTCAACAACGGGTTATGCTCAATAATGTTGAAGGCTGCACTGAAATCTAACAGTACAGCTTCCACAATCTTCTTCTTCTTAATTTATTTCAACCAATCATCAGTCATTTGTGTCAGTGTAGTACATGTTGGGGGCCCTTCTCTATAAGCATGCTGAAAGTGTTTATTTGTTTATAGAGAAATAGCATTGTATTTGATCAAACACAATTTCTTCCAACAGTTTGCTAAGAGTTGCCAGCAATCTGATAGGTCGGCTGTTAGAACCAGTAAAGGCTGCTTTACCACTCTTGGGTAGCGGAATGACTTTGGTTTCCCTTTTTTAATGCATGAATACGATGGCTCACTGTTCGTTGTTGGCATTTCCTGCCTAAATTTGCTCACTTTGCCAATGAAGTAATCATTAAAATAATTGGCAACATCCAATTTGTAAGTCGCTCTGGATAAGAGCGTCTGCTAAATGACTTAAATGTAAATGTAAATGGTTTTCTGATGAATAAGCCATCTGATTCGATGAACGATGGAGTTGAATTAGTCTTTCTGCCCATAATTTCATTTAAAGTACTCACGTTTTTTCCCCATAATTCTTTATATCATTGATCTTGGCTTCATAATACAGTTTCTTCTTCTTTTGGTTGAGTTTAGGTCACATACTTTCTCAATAACCACTATATTGTGATCACTGCATCCAATGGGTACGGATACAGCTTTAGAACAAAGTTCTACAGTATTAGTAAAAATTTTATCAATACATGTGGATGATCTAGTTCCTGTAGTTTATGTAAACACCCTGGTAGGTTGATTAATAACCTGAACCAGATTACAGGCACTGGTTACAGTTAGAATCGTCCTCTTGAGCGGACAGCTTGACAAAAACCAGTCAATATTCAGGTCCCCAAGAAAGTAGACCTCTCTGTTTACATCACATACACTATCAAGCATTTCACACACATTATTTAGATACTGGCTGTTAGCACTTAGTGGCCTATAGCAACACCACAAAATAATAGGCTTTAGATGAGGCAGGTGAACCTGCAACCACACTTCAATAACACTTGACATGAAATCCTCTCTAAGCATTACAGGGATATGGCTCTGAATATATACACCTCCCCCATAAGCATTTCTGTCTCTTCTATAGATGTTATATACTTGTATTGATACTGCTGTATCATCAAATAAATTATCTAAGTGAGTCTCAGAAATGGCTAATATATGAATGTTATCTGATGTTGGCAAGTTATTGATTTCATTAACCTTATTTCTAAGGCTACATATATTAATATGGGCTATTTTCATCCCTTCCCTGGGTAGCTTATCATAGATAGACATACTATGGAAAAGAGTAAAAAAAAGCAAGAGAAAAAAAAACTATCAGCAGTCCATTAATCAGTTGTTGTGTGTGTGTGTGTGTGCTGTGGGGTTGAAGCTATGAACCCATAGACTTGGCTCTCTCATCCCTTCCAGGCTTTTGGGGGGAGCGTGGACAATGAGCCTGTCATAGCGGATGTAAGCAATGTCCCCACGCGCTCTGGCAGCTTTCATGCCTGGGATAAGTTCTTTCCTCTTCTGGCGCACAGCTTCAGGATAGTCCTCGTTGAATACGATGTACATTCCTCTCAAGTTCTTGGCTCTTTCCAGAACAGCTACCTTGTCCTTGAACCTCAGGAACTTGACCACTATCTGCCTGGGCCTGTCAAATGGGCCGGTGGTGGGTTTTCCAGTCCTGTGGACACGCTCCACCTCAATCTTCCTGTGGTCCATCTTCGGTTTCTCCGTGATCATTTCCCTCACTTTGTACTCAGACTCCATCCAGGTCTCGTGTGGAGATTCAGCAACTCCGTCCACAACAATGTTGTTCCACCTTGATTGTCCCTCGATAAGTGCATGGGGGCTGCCGTCTTAGCACGTATCAATTATTATCTCCAGCTCTTTGTTGGACAATTATATCTAAATTAATTCATTAACTGAATCCCAAGGTGGAATGTACAAGAAATGTAGCTAGGCCAACTGAACATGTAGCCAATAAACTCAAGTGAATAAATGGACGCACTCACTTTGGCTCTACCGGTGCCCAGAGCGGACGGATGTTGCATTGATGTTACAAGTCATTATACCACCCCGCTCTTAATGATCAGACCGCTTTGTCCCCTGATGGGTCAAAACGAATACCCCACATGTGGTTGCGTGCAGTACAATGGAAGCGTAGGCTACTCCAGTGGTTATAGGCCTGCATCTGTTTGCATAAATTTCATTTTTTATGTAGTTTTTCTCTTGTTATTGACCCTGAGAGGGATAACATATTCCTTTCCTTTGGCTTAAAAAAACAAAAAAGAGGTAGGCCTATCATGCTGGCCAGGATAAATTATCAATGTATACTTTAGAAGTGTCTAATCTCAGAAGGCAGAACCAGTCCTAGACAGGACTCCTTAATAATAATCACTATATTTACATACTTCACAAACACTAATTATGCTAGTTGACTGCACATAGCATGGACACATAGTACTGACACTCACTCCGCAGTGGTTGGGATTGGGTATGGAAGTTGAACATGCAGCGACCAAGACCCCTCTACTGTCGGAGATTACACATAATGAAATTTTTTACGTCTTTTAAAATAATGTTTAAAACATTTTTGAAATAAAAACATAGTGTCTCATTTAGTCCTAGTTGAGCAATGGAATCATGTGTGTATATGTAATTATCATTAAAAAAATGTTTGTCCTTCATAACGCACCTTACTTAAAGGAAAACTTCGGGATTTTGGGAAAGAGGCCCTTTATCTACTTCCCTAGAGTCAGATGCGTGCGGTTTGAAGGAAGTTGCTAACTAAGACTAGCGCAATTGCTAACTAGCGTTACCCATAGACTTCAGTCATTGTGCTATCTTCTAGCATGCTAGCAGATACCCATATACTTCCAGTCATTGTGCTAACAATAGTTAGCATTGGCTCGTGAAAGTACCTCTAACTTCCTTCATACTGGACACATAAATATAAAAATGGTATCCACGAGTTCATCTGATTCTGAGGAAGTAGATAAAGGTCCTCATTGCCAAAATACAAAAGTATCACCTTAAAATAGGACATTTGTGGTTGACTAGAGCGCATTTTAAAGTGGAAAAACATTTTAACTACTTTGCAGATATGAAAAAAATGGACAATCATAATATACAGTTGAAGTCGGAAGTTTACATACAGATTTAGCCAAATACATTTAAACTCAGTTTTTCACAATTCCTGACATTTAATCCTAGTAAAAATTCCCTGTCTTAGGTCAGTTAGGATCACCACTTTATTTTATGAATGTGAAATGTCAGAATAATAGAAGAGAGAATGATTTATTTCAGCTTTTATTTCATTCATCACATTCCCAGTGGGTCAGAAGTTTACATACACTCAATTAGTATTTGGTAGCATTGCCTTTCAATTGTTTAACTTGGGTCAAACATTTCGGGTAGCCTTCCACAAGCTTCCCACAATAAGTTGGGTGAATTTTGGCCCATTCCTCCTGACAGAGCTGGTGTAACTGAGTCAGGTTTGTAGGCCTCCTTGCTCGCACACGCTTTTTCAGTTCTCCCCACACATTTTCTATAGGATTGAGGTCAGGGCTTTGTGATGGCCACTCCAATACCTTGACTTTGTTGTCCTTAAGCAATTTTGCCACACCTTTGGAAGTATGCTTGGGGTCATTGTCCATTTGGAAGACCCATTTGCGACTAAGCTTTAACTTCCTGACTGATGTGTTGAGATGTTGCTTCAATATATCCACATACTTTTCCTTCCTCATGATGCCATCTATTTTGTGAAGTGCACCAGTCCCTCCTGCAGCAAAGCATCAACACAGCATGATGCTGCCACCACAGTGCTTCATGGTTGGGATGGTTTTCTTTGGCCTGCAAGCTACCCCCTTTTTTAACGATGGTCATTATGGCCAAACAGTTCAATTTTTGTTTCATCAGACCAGAGGACATTTCTCCAAAAAGTACGATCTTTGTCCCCATGTGCAGTTGCAAACCGTAGTCTGGCTTTTTTATGGTGGTTTTGGAGCAGTGGCTTCTTTCTTGCTGAGCGGCCTTTCACGTTATGTCGATATAGGACTCGTTTTACTGTGGATATAGATACTTTTATACCTGTTTCCTCCAGCATCTTCACAAGGTCCTTTGCTGTTGTTCTGGGATTGATTTGCACTTTTCGCACCAAAGTACGTTAGTCTCTAGGAGACAGAACGCGTCTCCTTCCTGAGCGGTATGACGTCTGCGTGGTCCCATGGTGTTTACACTTGCGTACTATTGTTTGTACAGATGAACGTGGTACCTTCAGGCGTTTGGAAATTGCTACCAAGGATGAACCAGACTTGTGGAGGTCTACCATTTTTTTCTGAGGTCTTGGCTGATTTCATTTGATTTTCCCATGATGTCAAGCAGAGGCACTGAGTTTGAAGGTAGGCCTTGAAATACATCCACAGGTACAACTCCAATTGACTCAAATGATGTCAATTAGCCTATCAGAAGCTTCTAAAGCCATGACATAATTTTCTGGAATTGTGACCCACTGGAATTGTGATACAGTGAATTATAAGTGAAATAATCTGTCTGTAAACAATTGTGTCATTCACAAAGTAGATGCCCTAACCGACTTGCCAAAACTATAGTTTGTTAACAAGAAATTTGTGGTGGTTGAAAAACGAGTTTTAGTGACTCCAACCTAAGTGTATGTAAACTTCCGACTTCAACTGTAAGTCAAAATATATCAAATTCCCAGTTTATGCTACAAAACCAATTTAATAAGAGGTTTTAAAAATAGGTTATATTTCACTAAAAATTCCATGACGTAGAGTAAGGCGTTGTTGGCAGAATAGATGGATGCAGTTCATTGCATGATTAATATAATTCCACCAGTACATTTATTGGTAGTCCAACAAATATTGCTATCAGGTTGTAAATCACAGCTGGCCTTGTACATTGATTGCTTCCTCCAGCCATTCGGGATGAACTGTTTCAGTTTCAATGACTCAATATTTTGGACAAAAACTGATGAATTTAAATATGGCTGGGAATGTCAATACAATCAAACTAGCCAGGAGCCACAGGTCAATCATAATGTGGCTAATTGGCTAGCTTATCCATTTATGTAGCTATTTATTTAGCAAGCTAAAAACATGGAGCGTAAATGTCAGCTAGCTCGCTGCTGGGAGGATGTTGTCATTGGACGAGTTGGTGAGTGGCCAACTTTTTCCACTCATATCATTTTTCTGTGGCTACAGCTAGAGATGCTGGTGTCATTTGGTTAGCTACACTGAACAAAAATAGAAATGCAACATATACATTTCAAAAATGTTAATATAAGGAACTCAGTCAATTGAAATAAATTATTTAGGCCCTAATCTATGGATTTCACATTACTTTAAAAAAAGGTATGGGCGTGGATCAAAAAACCAGTCAGTATCTGGTGTGACCACCATTTGCCTCATGCAGTGCGACACATCTCCTTCGCATAGAGTTGATCAGGCTGTTGATTGTGGCCTGTGGAATGGCTGTGCTAAGTTGCTAGATCTCGGCAGGAACTGGAACACGCTGTCGTACACGTCGATCCAGAGCATCCCAATCATGCTCAATGGGTGACATGTCTGGTGTGTATGCAAGCCATTTGTGTTTGTATTTATTATGGATCTCTATTAGCTGCTGCCAAGGCTTCTTCCTGGGGTCTGGCAAAATTAAGGCAGTTATACAATTTAAAAAAACATTACAATACATTCATTACAGAATTCACAACGCACTAAGTTCCATGTAGTCATAGCTCTATGTAGTACTGTGCGCCTCCCATAGTCTGTTCTGGACTTGGAGACTGTGAAGAGACCTCTGGTGGCATGTTTTGTGGGGTATGCATGGGTGTCTGAGCTGTGTGCTAGTCGTTTAAACAGACAGCTCGGTGCTTTCAACATGTCAATACTGCTCACAAATACAATTAGTGATGAAGTCAATCTCTCCTCTACTTTGAGCCAGGAGAGACTGACATGTTTGCTCTCTGTGTACATCCAAGGGCCAGCCATGCTGCCCTGTTCTGAGCCAATTGCAATTTTCTTAAGACCCTCTTTGTGGCACCTGACCACACGACTGAAAAGTAGTCCAGTTGTGACAAAACTAGAGCCTGTAAGAACTGCCTTGTTGATAGTGCTGTTAAAAAGGTAGAGCAGCGCTTTATTATGGACAGACTTCTCCCCATCTTAGCTACTGTTGTATCAATATATTTTGACAATGAAAGTTTACAATCCAGGGTTACTCCAAGCAGTTTAGTCACCTCAACTTGCTCAATGTCCACATTATTTATTACAATATTTAGTTGAGGTTTAGGGTTTAGTGAATAATTTGTCCCAAATACAATGCTTTTAGTTTTTGAAATATTTAGGACTAATTTATTCCTTGCCAACCATTCTGAAACTATCTTCAGCTCTTTGTTAAGTGTTGCAGTCATTTCAGTTGCTGTAGTAGCTGACGTGTATGATGTTGAGTCATCCGCATACATACACACTGGCTTTACTCAAAGCCAGTGGCATGTTGTTAGTAAAGATGGGGAAAAAAAGTAAGGGGCCTAGACAGCTGCCCTGGGGAATTCCTGATTCTACCTGGATTATGTTGGAGAGGCTTCCATTAAAGAACACCCTCTGTGTTCTGTTAGACAGGTAACTCTTTATCCACAATATAGTAGGGGGTCTAAAGCCACAACACATACGTTTTTCCAGCAGCAGACTATGATCGATAATGTCAAAAGCCGCACTGAAGTCTAACAAAACAGCCCCCACAATCTTTTTATTATCAGTTTCTCTCAGCCAATGAGTCATTTGTGTAAGTGCTTTGCTTGTTGAATGTCCTTCCCTATAAGCGTGCTGAAAGTCTGTTGTCAATTAGTTTACTGTAAAAAAGCATTGTATCTGGTCAAACACAATTGTTTCCAAAACTTTACTAAGGGTTGGTAACAGGTTGATTGGTCGGCCATTTGAGCCAGTAAAGGGGGCTTTACTATTCTTAGGTAGCGGAATGACTTTTGCTTCCCTCCAGGCCTGAGGCCACACTTTCTAGTAGGCTTAAATTGAAGATATGGCAAATACGAGTGGCAATAACGTCCGCTATTATCCACAGTAATTTTACATCCAAGTTGTCAGACCCCGGTGGCTTGTCATTGTTGATAGACAACAATAATGTTTTACCTCACTTTACGGAATTCAAAATTACAATTCTTGTCTTTCATAATTTGGTCAGATATACTTGTATGTGTAGTGTCAGTGTTTGTTGCTGGCATGTCATGCCTAAGTTTGCTAATCTTGCCAATGAAAAAATCATTAAAGTAGTTGGCAATATCAGTCAGTTTTGTAATGAATGAGCCATCCGATTCAATGAATGATGGAGCTGAGTTTGCCTTTTTCCCCAAAATGTCATTGAATGTGCTCCAAAGCTTTTTACTATCATTCTTTATGTCATTTATCTTTGTTTCATAGTGTAGTTTATTCTTATTATTATTCAGTTTAGTCACATGATTTCTCAATTTGCAGTACGTTTGCCAATCAGTTGTGCAGCCAGACTTATTTGCCATTCCTTTTGCCTCATCCCTCTCAACCATACCATTTTTCAATTCCTCATCAATCCACGGGGATTTAACAGTTTTTACAGTCATTTTCTTAATGGGTGCATGCTTATTAGTAACTGGGATAAGCAATTTATAAATGTGTCAAGTGCAACGTCTGTTTGCACTCCACGGATCAACAAATATTCTTTACATCAACAACATAGGAATCACTACAAAACGTATTGTATGACCTCTTGTGCACTATATTAGGCCCAGCCTTTGGAACTTTGGTTTTCATAAATATGGCTACTATATTGTGATCACTACATCCAATGGATCTGGATACTGCTTTCAAGCACATTTCTGCAGCATTAGTAAATATGTGATCAATACATGTTGGTGATTTCATTCCTGTGCTGTTTGTAACTACCCTGATAGGTTGACTAATAACCTGAACCAGGTTGCAGGCACTGGTTATAGTTTGAAGCTTTTTCTTGAGTGGGCAGCTTGATGAAAGCCAGTCAATATTTAAATCACCCAGAACATATACCTCTATGTTGATATCACATACATTATCAAGCATTTCACACATGTTATCCAGATACTGACTGTTTGCACTTGGTGGTCTATAGCAGCTTCCCACCAGAATGGGCTTTAGGTGAGGCAGATGAACCTGAAGCCATATTACAGTATTTAACATGAGATCCTCTGTAATCTTTACAGGGAGGTGGTTCTGAATATAAACAGCAACACCTCCACCACTGGCATTTCTGTATTTTCTGTAAATGTTATAACCTTGTATTGCTACCACTGTATCATCAAAGGTATTGTCTAAGTGAGTTTCAGAGATAGTCAGAATATGAATGGCATCTGTTACTAGCAAGTTAATTTCATTAACCTTGTTTCTTAAGCTACATATGTTAACGTGGGCTATTTTGAGCACTTTTCTGGGATGCTTGCTTGTTTTCATTGCTTTATTGGGAAGCTTAGCAGAAGTAGATATTCTCATGTTATATTATGTTAGTGCAGGGTGAGCTGTACACAGTGGACTTTCTACTAGGGCACACCGCCTCAGTGCTAACAGCATAAATCTGGTTCATAGACATATGATTGCTGCATACATTAGCTGTAGGATCAGCAGAGGCATTCAGGGCAGTTAGAGGGACATACATTAGGTTACTTACATTGTGTCTACCAATGCCCCTGGTATAATGTAAATTTGCTAAAGCATTATGATGACTCAGCAAACACAATTGTAGAGATTAACTGAGCTGGGCTTGGGTCATTTGATAAGTAATTGTCTCAACGCAGCCTTATAAGGCTGTGAAAGGATCCAGGAACCCAAATGATTTGGGTGGATCCCATCCTCCTTAGAAAACGTGTTTTGTTTCCAAAAGGTATCAAAATTGTCAACAAAAGTTACACCCATTGAGCTACAATAATCACATAGCAGGATTCACTCTCTTCACAACTGGCTAAAGCATTCAATGCCACGATTCAACGAGGGCACCGGGCCAGATATGATGGGTATTTTTATTAGTGTCTAGCAGAGAATCAATCAGCTCTTTGAAATCCAGTTTCAACTGTTCAGAGCTGCCCTTCATAATGTCATTAAAACCCACATGTACTACGATAGAATTGATGTCCATATCCTGGCGTAGTACATTCGGGAGCAGCTTAATAATGTAATTTACTCGGGCTCCGGGATAGGACATTGTTTTTGCACCAGGAACAGTCACATTTCTTACCATGGAGCTGCCCAAAATCACGGCTGGCGAGAAGGACGAGAAAATCCGGCCACTCCCACGCTTCACAGGATGGTGCAGGCCTCCGACAGATGGAGAAGCCCCACTCGATCCAGAGCAGGGACGGAAGGGAAACCTGGCACATAAAGTCACTCTACTGAATTGTTATTGCCCAGATGAAGACGATGAATCTGTGTTTGAAATTCACTGCTTGACTGAGGGACCTTACATATAATTGTATGTGTGAGGTAGTTATTAAAAAATAATGTTAAACACTTATTGCACACAGAGTGAGTCCATGCAACTTATTATGTGACTTGTTAAGCAAATGTTTACTCCTGAACATATTTAGGCTGGCCATAACAAAGGGATTGAATACTTATTGACTCACGACATTTCGGCTTTTCATTTGTAATGAATTTGTTAAAAAATATATAATAAATGCTGAGCGCTTAATGTCCCTGCCAGCCTAGTGTGTCGCACTCGCAAATGCTTCACAATGTATTTCTTTGTAGGCCTTGAAATAGTTGAAATAATAGGCTAATATTTCTTTCCATCTTAGGCTACCTGTCTGGCTCCTGACCTATTTAGTGTTTATATGCCGTTTTTAATACGACATGTAGCCTATTTCAAATGATAAGCGCTTCTTACAGTCACCTATTCATGTTGTTTATTAAAATACTTTTTCATTCCAATCATATCGTTTGGTTTCAATACTTCAAAACCAAATGGTAGGTCCAGGTAAAATAAATGGATGTTGGTTAAATTGTGATTTTAATGAATGGAGCGAATTTGGAGCATCAGTTTTTTTCCTGTGAGCGAGGGGCGTTTTTTAGTGGAGTGGTTGGAAAGGACATGGAGCGCCAGAGTGGTGCACAAGCACCGCTCAGTGAGCGATGAGCGGGATTTCCAACCGCTCAAATTCTCTGCTGAGTACCACTCTCCATATTTTCAAGCATAGTGGTGGCTGCATCATGTTATGAGTATGCTTGTAATCGTTAAGGACGGGAGTTTTTCAGGATAAAGAATTAACGTAATGTAGCTAAGCACAGGCAAAGCCCTAGAGGAAAATCTGGTTCAGTTTGCTTTCCACCAGACAGTGGGAGATGAATTCACCTTTCAGCAGGACAATAACCTAAAATACAAGGCCAGATCTACACTGGAGTTGCTTACCAAGAAGACAGTGAATGTTCCTGAGTAGCCAAGATAAAGTTTTGAGTTAAATCTACTTGAAAATATATGGCAAGACCTGAAAATGGTTGTCTAGCAATGATCAACAACCAATTTGACAGAGCTTAAAGAATTTGGAAAATAATAATGGGCAAAGATTTTGCACAATCCAGGTGTTGAAAGCGCTTAGAGACTTACCCAATCACTGCCAAAGTTGCTTCTACAAAGTATTGACTCAGGGTTGTGAATACTTATGTAAATGAGATATTTCTGTATTACATGTTTTATAAATGTGCAAACATGTCAAAAAACATGTTTTCACTTTGTCATTATGGGGTATTGTGTGTAGTTGGGTGACAACCTATTTCATCAATTTTGAATTCAGGCTGTAACACAACAAATGTGGAATAAGTTAAGGCACTGTCTGAGATGTTGTCTTACATAAGAAAAATAAGACCCATAAAGAATTAGAAATTCTAGAACAGAAAATCCATGGCTTAGAACGAAAACACAGTTTAGATAGAAATGTTGACTCCCTTCAACAGTTGAAAACTTTGAAGCTCGAATATAACACAATAAACACCCGATCTGCAGAGATTGCTGCCATGAAATCTAAGCAACAGTATATTGAGCAAGGTGAAAGTGCAGGGGAAATGCTTGCTTGGCAAATTAAGAAAGAGAAGATGAAGTACCTTCCATAGCATTCAAACCCCAGATGGTAGCATAACAATGGATCCTTCTGAAATTAAACTGTATCAATCCGAAAAACTAAAGTTCAAAGGAGGATATAGACATTTTCCTTATGGCCATTTTACCAATTATAAGTGAACCAGAGAAAATGAATATGGATAGAAACATTACCCCAGGTGAACTGTTGGAGGCCATCAGTAATCTACAAAATGGGAAATCTCCTGATAATGATGGATTCCCAATGGAATTTTACAGAGACTTTCATCCCAAATTACTAAAGCCTATTTTACTTATGCTCACAGCAGCTCCTGCATTGAGATATTGTACAAATCCCCCACAGCATCTATACGAACAAATGGACAGATCTCTGAATCATTTAAGTTATCAATAGGGACAAGACAGGGATGCCCTTTATCTAGTTATTTATTTTATTTAGCCACAGAACCCCTAGCATCACTAATTAGAGCTCATGGCTCAATCCGGGGCATAGAGATTGGTGTAGATCAACAGGTATACAGATTACATTTGAGTTTATTTGTTTGAACCAGTACATTCTCTGTCATTTCTTTTAGGACAGTTGGACACATGGTGCTGTATCAGGATGCAAGTGAATTGGGAGAATGAAATAATGCCCATTTCTAATTATGACTTTTCAATGTTTAGAGATGGAGATCTCTCCCTATTTCTATGTTAACCTAATCAAAATGAATATATTACCAAGGTTGATGTCTTTATTCCAGGCCTTGCCAGTTTCAATTCCATCCAACTTTTTAAATAAAATAAATGGCCTCCTCTCCAACTTTATTTGGAATGGAAAGACTTGAAGAGTCAAACTGACTGTTTAACACTTACCCTATAAAGCTGGAGGTCTTGGATTACCTCATATCAAGTCAAATTTTATTGGTCACATACACGTGTTTAGCAGATGTTATTGCGGGTGTAGTGAAATGCTTGTGCTTATAGCTCCGACAGTGCAGTAATATCTAACAAGTAATATCTAACAATTTCACAACATATATCCAATACACACAAATCTAAGTAAGGAATAAATTAAGAATATATACAGACAGTGAGGGAAAAAAGTATTTGATCCCCTGCTGATTTTGTACGTTTGCCCACTGACAAAGACATGATCAGTCTATAATTTTAATGGTAGGTTTATTTGAACAGTGAGAGACAGAATAACAACAAAGAAATACAGAAAAACGCATGTCAAAAATGTTATACATTGATTTGCATTTTAATGAGGGAAATAAGTATTTGACCCCCTCTCAATCAGAAAGATTTCTGGCTCTCAGGTGTCTTTTATACAGGTAACGAGCTGAGATTAGGAGCACACACTTAAAGGGAGTGCTCCTAATCTCAGTTTGTTACCTGTATAAAAGACACCTGTCCACAGAAGCAATCAATCAATCAGATTCCAAACTCTCCACCATGGCCAAGACCAAAGCGCTCTCCAAGGATGTCAGGGACAAGATTGTAGACCTACACAAGGCTGGAATGGGCTACAAGACCATCGCCAAGCAGCTTGGTGAGAAGGTGACAACAGTTGGTGTGTCACGTTCGTTTAAGGACGGGTCAGACCAAGGCGCAGCGTGAAATGCATACATGTTTATTACAAAGATAAACCCACGAACAAAAACAACAAAACAACGTAATGTTAATTCCTCAGGCTAAACACAATACAAGCCTCTACACGGAACAAGATCCCACAACTAATAATTGCAAACAGGCTGCCTAAGTATGATCCCCAATCAGAGACAACGAGCGACAGCTGTCTCTGATTGGGAATCACACCCGGCCAAACATAGAAATACAACACCTAGAAAGTAAACATAGAAATAAAAACATAGATCTCCACACCCTGACTCAACATACAAGAGTCCCAAAAGTCAGGGTGTGACAGTACCCCCCCCCCCCAAAGGTGCGGACTCCGACCGCACAAACCTGACATAACAGGGTAGGGTCCGGGTGGGCATTCCGCCTAGGAGACGGATCCGGCTCCGGGCGTGACGACCACATTCTCTCAGCCTCCCCGTTGCGCCCCTGGTCTGGTCTGGACCTCGGCGCGCTGCTTCCCCTCTCCTTCCTCCCACGATGTACAAAGCCCTGTCTGGACCCTGGTGTGGGAGACCCCGAACTTGGAGAGGGGCTGACGTCTGGGTCTGGACTGGAGCCGCTGACCGGAGCTGGACTGGGCACTGGTGGAGCGGACTGCTCTGGCTCCAGAGTGGAGCTGATGAACGGAGCAGGACTGGACCCCGGTGGAGCGGACTGCTCTGGTTCCGGTGGATCCGCTGACCGGAGCTGGACTGGGCACCGCTGGAGCGGACTGCTCTGCCTCCGGAGTGGAGCCGCTGACCGGAGCTGGACTAGGCACCGGTGGAGCGGACTGCTCTGGCTCCGGAGTGGAGCAGCTGACCGGAGCTGGACTAAACCCCGGTGGAGCGGACTGCTCTGGCTCCGGAGTGGAGCAGCTGACCGGAGCTGGACTGAACCCCGGTGGAGCGGACTGCTCTGGTTCCGGAGTGGATCCGCTGGCCGGAGCTGGACTGAGCACCGGTGGAGGGACTACTCTGGCTCCGGAGTGGAGCCGCTGACCGGAGCTGGACTAAACCCCGGTGGAGCGGACTGCTCTGGCTCCAGAGTGGAGCAGCTGACCGGAGCTGGATCAGGCACCGGTGGAGCGGACTGCTCTGTCTCCGGAGTGGAGCAGCTGACCGGAGCTGGACTAAACCCCGGTGTAGTGGACTGCTCTTGTTCCGGAGTGGAGCAGCTGACCGGAGCTGGACTGAACCCTGGTGGAGCGGACTGCTCTGGTTCCGGAGTGGATCCGCTGGCCGGAGCTGGACTGAGCACCGGTGGAGGGACTACTCTGGCTCCGGAGTGGAGCCGCTGACCGGAGCTGGACTAAACCCCGGTGGAGCGGACTGCTCTGGCTCCAGAGTGGAGCAGCTGACCGGAGCTGGATCAGGCACCGGTGGAGCGGACTGCTCTGGCTCCGGAGTGGAGCAGCTGACCGGAGCTGGACTGGACCCCGGTGGAGCGGACTACTCTGGCTCCGGAGTGGAGCAGCTGACCGGAGCTGGACTGAACCCCGGTAGAGCGGACTGCTCTGGTTCCGGAGTGGATCCGCTGACCGGAGCTGGACTAGGCACTGGTGGAGCGGACTACTCTGGCTCCGGAGTGGAGCCACTGACCGGAGCTGGATCAGGCACCGGTGGAGCGGACTGCTCTGGCTCCGGAGTGGAGCAGCTGACCGGTGCTGGACTGAACCCCGGTGGAGTGGACTGCTCTGGTTCCGGAGTGGATCCGCTGACCGGAGCTGGACTGGGCACCGGTGGAGCGGACTACTCTGGCTCCGGAGTGGAGCCGCTGACCGGAGCTGGATCAGGCACCGGTGGAGCGGATTGCTCTGTCTCCGGAGTGGAGCAGCTGACCGGAGCTGGACTGGACCCCGGTGGAGCGGACTGCTCTGCCTCCGGAGTGGAGCCGCTGACCGGAGCTGGACTGAACCCCGGTAGAGCGGACTGCTCTGGTTCCGGAGTGGATCCGCTGACCGGAGCTGGACTGGGCACCGGTGGAGCGGACTACTCTGGCTCCGGAGTGGAGCCGCTGACCGGAGCTGGATCAGGCACCGGTGGAGCGGACTGCTCTGGCTCCGGAGTGGAGCAGCTGACCGGTGCTGGACTGAACCCCGGTGGAGCGGACTGCTCTGGTTCCAGAGTGGATCCGCTGACCGGAGCTGGACTGGGCACCGGTGGAGCGGACTACTCTGGCTCCGGAGTGGAGCCGCTGACCGGAGCTGGATCAGGCACCGGTGGAGCGGACTGCTCTGGCTCCGGAGTGGAGCAGCTGACCGGTGCCGGACCAGGCACCGGTGGAACGGGCACGGGCTGTGCCGGACTGGACACACGCACCACTGGTCTGGTGCGAGGAGCAGGGACGGGCCGGGCCGGACTGGGAACACGCACCACTGGTCTGGCCATACTCTGACACCATACTCTGACTCCTCAGTATAAAACTGATCCCACTCTTGTTCCCATGGTCGTAGGGACTCAACCTGGAAACCCACCGGGTGCAGTGGTCAGGGCTCTTCTCTCTCGCTCCCCGACCACCCCTTTAGCCCCCCAAAATGTTTTCTTGGGGCTGCCTCTCGGGCTTCCACCTCAGCCGGTGCCTTCTGTGTTGCCGTTGCTCCTCTCCTGCCTGGGCTTCCACCTTCGCCCAGGGTCCTTTCCCCGCAAATATCTCCTCCCAAGACCAAATCTTCCCCACCTGTGTCCAGGGTGTTTGCACGCTGCTTGGTCCTTGTTTGGTGGGATCTTCTGTCACATTCGTTTAAGGACGGGTCAGACCAAGGCGCAGCGTGAAATGCATACATGTTTATTACAAAGATAAACCCACGAACAAAAACAACAAAACAACGTAACGTGAAGTCCTCAGGCTAAACACAATACAAGCCTCTACACGGAACAAGATCCCACAACTAATAATTGCAAACAGGCTGCCTAAGTATGATCCCCAATCAGTGACAACGAGCGACAGCTGTCTCTGATTGGGAATCACACCCGGCCAAACATAGAAATACAACACCTAGAAAGTAAACATAGAAATAACAACATTGATCTCCACACCCTGACTCAACATACAAGAGTCCCATAAGTCAGGGTGTGACATGGTGCGATTATTCGCAAATGGAAGAAACACAAAAGAACTGGCAATCTCCCTCGGCCTGGGGCTCCATGCAAGATCTCACCTCGTGGAGTTGCAATGATCATGACAACGGTGAGGAATCAGCCCTCAATGATCTCAAGGCAGCTGGGACCATAGTCACCAAGAAAATAATTGGTAACACACTACGCCGTGAAGGACTGAAATCCTGCTGCGCCCGCAAGGTCCCCCTGCTCAAGAAAGCACATATACAGGGCCGTCTGAAGTTTGCCAATGAACATCTGAATGATTCAGAGGAGAACTGGGTGAAAGTGTTGTGGTCAGATGAGACCAAAATGGAGCTCTTTGGCATCAATTCAACTCGCCGTGTTTGGAGGAGGGGGAATGCTGCCTATGACCCCAAGAACACCATCCCCACTGTCAAACATGGAGGTGGAAACATTATGCTTTGGGGGTGTTCTTCTGCTAAGGGGACAGGACAACTTCACCGCATCAAAGGGATGATGGACGGCGCCATGTACCATCAAATCTTGAGTGAGAACCTCCTTCCCTCAGCCAGGGCATTGAAAATGGGTCGTGGATGGGTATTCCAGCATGACAATGACCCAAAACACACGGCCAAGGCAACAAAGGAGTGGCTCAAGAAGAAGCACATTAAGGTCCTGGAGTGGCCTAGCCAGTCTCCAGACCTTAATTCCATAGAAAATCTGTGGAGGGAGCTGAAGGTTCGAGTTGCCAAAAGTCAGGCTCGAAACCTTAATGACTTGGAGAAGATCTGCAAAGAGGAGTGGGACAAAATCCCTCCTGAGATGTGTGTAAACCTGGTGGCCAACTACAAGAAACGTCTGACCTCTGTGAGTGCCAACAAGGGTTTTGCCACCAAGTACTAAGTCATGTTTTGCAGAGGGGTCAAATACTTATTTCCCTCATTAAAATGCAAATCAATTTACAACATTTTTGACATGCGTTCTTCTGGATTCAAATTTTTTTGTTATTCTGTCTCTCACTGTTCAAATAAACCTACCATTAAAATTATAGACTGATCATGTCTTTTTCAGTGGGCAAACGTACAAAATCAGCAGGGGATCAAATACTTTTTTTCCTCACTGTATATGGACGAGCGATATCAGAGCGGCATGGACTAAGATACCGTAGAATAGTATAGAATACAGTATATACATTTGAGATGAGTAATGCAATATATGTAGACATTATTGAAGTGGCTAGTGTTCCATTTCTTAAAGTGGCCAGTGATTTCTAGTCTGTCTATAGGCAGCAGCCTCTAATGTGCTAGTGATGGCTGTTTAACAGTCTGATGGCCTTGAGATCGAAGCTGTTTTTCAGTCTCTCGGTCCCAGCTTTGATGCACCTGTACTGACCTCGCCTTCTGGATGATAGCGCGGTGAACAGGCAGTGGCTCGGGTGGTTGATGTCCTTGATGATCTTTTTGGCCTTCCTGTGACATCGGGTGCCGTAGGTGTCCTGGAGGGCGGGTAGTTTGCCCCCGGTAATGCGTTGTGCAGACCGCACCACCCTCTGGAGAGCCCTGCGGTTGCGGGTGGTGCAGTTGCTGTATCAGGCGGTGATACAGCCCGACAGGCACTCAATTGTGCATCTGTAAAAGTTTGAGGGTTTTAGGTGCCAAGACACATTTCTTTAGCCTCCTGAGGTTGAAGAGGCTCTGTTGCGGGTGGTGGGTGGTCCGTTTCAGTTTGTCAGTGATGTGTACGCCAAGGAATTTGAAGCTTTCCACCTTCTCCACTGCGGTCCCGTCGATGTGGATAGGGGAGTGCACCCTCTGCTGTTTCCTGAAGTCCACGTTCATCTCCTTTGTTTTGTTGACGTTAAGTGAGAGGTTATTTTCCTGGCACCACACTCCCAGAGCCCTCACCTCCTCCCTAACCTCCTCCCTAACCTCCATCCTGTAGGCTGTCTCGTCATTGTTGGTAATCAAGCCTACTACTGTTGTGTCGTCTGCAAACTTGATGATTGAATTGGAGGCGTGCTTGGCCACGTAGTCATGGGCGAACAGGGAGTACAGGAGTGGGCTGACCAGCGAAGTTGAGGATCAGCGAAGTTGAGGTGTTGTTTCCTACCTTCACCACCTGGGGGCGGCCCGTCAGGAAGTCCAGGACCCAGTTGCACGGGGCAGGGTTCAGACCCAGGGCCTCAAGCTTAATGATAGAGCTTGGAGGGTACTATGGTGTTGAATGCTGAGCTATAGTCAATGAACAGCATTCTTACATACAGTTGAAGTCGGAAGTTTACATACTCCTTAGCCAAATACATTTAAACTCAGTTTTTCACAATTCATGACATTTAATCCTAGTAAACATTCCCTGTCTTAGGTCAGTTAGGATCACCACTTTATTTTAAGAATGTGAAATGTCAGAATAATAGTAGAGATAATTATTTATTTCAGCTTTTGTTTCTTTCATCATATTCCCAGTGGGTCAGACGTTTACATACACTCAATTAGTATTTGGTAGCATTGCCTTTAAATTGTTTAACTTGGGTCAAACGTTTCGGGTAGCCTTCCACAACCTTCCCACAATAAGTCGGAAGTTTGCATACACTTAGGTTGGAGTCATTAAAACTTGTTTTTCAACCACTCCATATTTCTTGTTAACAAACTATTGTTTTGGCAAGTCGGTTAGGACATCTACTTTGTGCATGACACAAGTAATTTTTCCAACAATTGTTTACAGACAGATTATTTCACTTATAATTCACTGTATCACAATTCCAGTGGGTTAGAAGTTTACATACACTAAGTTGACTGTGCCTTTAAACATCTTGGAAAATTCCAGAAAATTATGTCATGGCTTTAGAAGCTTCTGATGGGCTAATTGACATAATTTGAGTCAATTGGAGGTGTACCTGTGGATGTATTTCAAGGCCTACCTTCAAACTCAGTGCCTCTGCTTGACATCATGGGAAAATCAAAAGAAATCAACCAAGACCTCAGAAAAAAATGGTAGACCTCCACAAGTCTGGTTCATCCTTGGGAGCAATTTCCAAACGCCTGAAGGTACCACGTTCATCTGTACAAACAATAGTACGCAAGTATAAACACCATGTGTCACGATCGTTTAAAGACGAGAAGGACCAAGGCGCAGCGTGATATGCATTCATATTTAGTGACGTACTGAACACACGACAAAAACAACAAACGAAACGTAAAGTCCAAGGTAGACTAATAACATACCTTTACGGAACAAGATCCCACACAGACTGGTGCCAAACGGCTGCCTAAGTATGGTCCCCAATCAGAGACAACGAGCTACAGCTGCCTCTGATTGGGAACCACCCTGGCCAACATAGATCTAAACGATCTAGAAACTAAACATAGAAATAAACACATCACGAAATATACACACCCTGACTCAACAAATAAACGTCCCCTGAGTCAGGGCGTGACAGTACCCCCCCAAAGGTGCGGACTCCGACCGCGTTGTGCCCTGGTGGTTACACCCGGCTCCGGGTGTAACCACCACTTACTCTCCACCTCTCCGTTGCGCCCCTGGTCTGGTCTGGACCTTGGCGCGCTGCTTCCTCTCTCCTTCCTCCCACAAAGTACCACGCCCTGTCTGGACCCTGGTGTGGGAGACCCCGAACCTGGAGAGGGGCTGACGTCTGGGTCTGGACTGGAACCGCTGACTGGAGCTGGACCCGACGACGGTGGATTGAGCTGCTCTGGCTCCGGGGTGGAGCCGCTGACCGGAACTGGATCAGGCACCGGTGGAACAGGCACGGGCCGTGCCGGACTGGACACACGCACCACTGGCTTGGTGCGGGGAGCAGGAACGGGTCGGACTGGGCTGACGACGCGCACCCCTGGCTTGGTGCGGGGAGCAGGAACGGGCCGTACCGGACTGGCGACGCGCACCACTGGCCTGGTGCGGGGAGCAGGAACGGGCCGGACTGGGCTGACGACGCGCATCACTGGCTTGGTGTGGGGAGCAGGAACGGGCCGTACCGGACTGGCGACGCGCACCACTGGCCTGGTGCGGGGAGCAGGAACGGGCCGGACTGGGCTGACGACGCGCACCACTGGCTTGGTGCGGGGAGCAGGAACGGGCCGTACCGGACTGGCGACGCGCACCACTGGCCTGGTGCGGGGAGCAGGAACAGGCCGGGCCGGGCTGGCGACGCGCACCACTGGCTGGGTGCGAGGGACAGGAACAGGCCGGACCGGGCTGGCGATGCGCACCACTGGCTTGATGTGAGGAGCAGGAACGGGCCGAACCATACTGGGAACACCCACCACTGGCTTAGTGCGGGAATCAGGAACGGGCCGGACCGGACTGGCGACACGCACCACTCGATTGGTGCGAGGAGCGGGACTGGGTTCCTTCATTAACCCCCGCTCCTTCTGCTGCCTAACCAGCTCCTCTCGCCGTGCCTCTACACTTTCCTTCTGCTCCCTCTGCACCAATGACCCCCTTAATCTGGCGGCCTCCTTTGCTAAACGGCTGAACCGCTCTATCGCGGCCTCCTGCTGCCTCGTCGTCCACGGCGTGAGCCCCCCCCTAAAAAATGTTTGGGCTTGTCTCTCCCCCGTGATCATGGCCTCCATCCCTCTTGCCAGACTCTCGCTCATCTCCTCCCAAGTCCATCCTCTCTCCTCATCACGCTGCTTGATCCAGGATTGGTGGGATCTTCTGTCACGATCGTTTGAAGACGAGAAGGACCAAGGCGCAGCGTGATATGCATTCATATTTATTGACGTACTGAACACACGACAAAAACAACAAACGAAACGTAAAGTCCAAGGTAGACTAATAACATACCTTTACGGAACAAGATCCCACACAGACTGGTGCCAAACGGCTGCCTAAGTATTGTCCCCAATCAGAGACAACGAGCTACAGCTGCCTCTGATTGGGAACCACCCTGGCCAACATAGATCTAAACGATCTAGAAACTAAACATAGAAATAAACACAACACGAAATATACACAACCTGACTCAACAAATAAACGTCCCCTGAGTCAGGGCGTGACACCATGGGACCACGCAGCCTTCATACCGCTCAGGAAGGAGGCGTTCTGTCTCCTAGAGATGAACGTACTTTGGTGCGAAAAGTGCAAATCAATCCCAGAACAACAGCAAATGACCTTGTGAAGATGCTGGAGGAAACAGGTACAAAAGTATCTATAGTAAAACGAGTCCTATATCGACATAACCTGAAAGGCCGCTCAGAAAGGAAGAAGCCACTGCTCCAAAACCGCCATAAAAAAGCCAGACTACGGTTTGCAACTGCACATGGGTACAAAGATCGTAGTTTTTGGAGAAATGTTTAATTTAAACTGAGCATGTGTACTATGATGGCTCTTTACTGTCATTCAATCAATTACAGGAAAGATTTGGATTATCCAAGGCCAATTTCATAAATTTCTTACAACTCAGAAATCTTACTCAATCGCTTCAACATAATCTGGATGAACCTAAGGCATCTAGCATTGAAAAAATTCTGAAAGAAGCTGCTACACCAAAGAAGTTGATTGCAAAGGATTGATTGAAACGCAGAACCTGTAAGGAAAAAAATGGGAAACAGATCTAAAGGAAGATATTGAGGAGAAGCATTGGTCACAGATATGAAAATGTTCATACCTGCTCCTACAACTTTAGACATAAATTACTGCAATTTAAGATAATCCATAGGATTTACTGCACTCCTGCCAGAATGCATGTAATGCATCCAGAAACTTCACATCTCTGTTAGAGATGCAGAAAGCACAAAGGAACCCTGTTATATATGCTGTGGTCCTGTGACAAACTGACACCATTTTGGGATAATGTCTGTGCTATCATTTCATTGTGTTGGAATTCATATCCATCCATCTTCACTATTACGTCTGTTGGGAAATGTAAATATTGGTGATCAATTTCAGAGAAGGTTTTGTAATCTTGGTCTAATTTCTGCAACAAAAATTTTTTATAGCCATCAATTGGAAAGCCTCATTCATATTTGTGTGTCCAACTTTCTCACTCATCATTATTCATGATTCATTCAGGACTATCCATAATGATGGTAGCATCCACATTAATGTAGTAGTGTTTAGAAACATTCTATTCTTATTTACAATAAAAGTGACACAATACATTATTTACCATTCATTTTTAATCGGCACAACATTATCTGAAACACAACCAAAACAAACAGCAAATGCATCCAACAAGTTTGTAGAGTCAAAAGCTTTATGTAATTATTGCATGCTAGGAATATGGGACCAAATACAAGATTTCTGACTACTTTAATACACATATAAGAGAATTTGTCCCAATATTTTTGGTCCCCTAAAATGTGGGGACTATGTACAAAAAGGGCTGTAATTTCTAAACGGTTCACCCGATATGGATGAAAATACCCTCAAATTAAAGCTGACTTTGTATCATTTCAAATCTAAAGTGCTGGAGTACAGAGACAAAACAACAAAAATGTGTCACTATCCCAATACTTGTGGAGCTCACTGTATGTTGATGTTGTATGAGGTTGAAATATGCTGGATTGAGTTCAATGGAAAAGCAATTAAAACAAATTGCCCAAAAAAAGAAGAGTGACACAAACAATGGTTGTGAAACAGTGTGATCTAACCATTTAATCTGGCTGTTCATCTACAGAGTTCCTCTATAGCCCAGCAGTCCATTGATGACATAATCTGACAGTGTTAACTCTTCCCCTGCATGTCCTTTGAAGCCTCGCGCCTGTCTCTCTTCCCTTCTCCTCTCTATTGATCCTGCTGATGCTGTGAACCTCTGAGTTGTCATGTCTTTGATGCGTCCATGCTGTAGCTGCCCAGTGCCTTACAACCCAGATCAATGTGTTTTTGTCTGCTGCGTTGTGGTGTGTGCTACGGTAGAGGCTGGATCATACACAGACACACACGGACGTGTGAATGCACACACACACACACACACACACACACTGGAGCTGTGGCTGGAAGCCAAGGCTGGAGCTAGGTAATAGGATTGTAAGTGTCTGGGAATGAAGGGTAATGAAATTAGCGTCCAGAGCAATCAGAGGGAGAGAGGAAGGAAGGGAGGGAGGGAGGGGTCTAACTGACAGAGACAACCTGCAATACCCTACAGACCAGAACAACACTTCCCCTTTCTCCCTGGCCATGACACCATTACTGCGGTACATACGTTGCAGGATGAAAGGCGTGGCAAGCTTCTGTATTTCATACTCTGCTGATAACTCTTATCTCTAACAGAAGGCTAAGACATGGGGTTATGGTATAATGGTGTTCCCCACAGTCAAAATAACTTTTCTGTCTCTGAAAGATATTACAGAGCTCAGCCTACCTCTAAAAAGGCAAATACAGATTCCCATGTAGGCACAGTGTGTCCATGCAGTGGCTTTAAATTAGCAGGAGGTCATTTTGGCTTCTCGAAATTTAGAGCTTCCATTTTGTTGTTTTTGTTGTCTGTTTTCTATATCTTGTCCCATACGCCGAATCCTTACAAATATTCTTCTTCCTCTCTAGTCTCAGAATCTCAGTCCCCTTCTGTCTGCTTCCATGTGCTTTTTAACCATCCGTTTCAGTGCATAAGCTCTATATGTAATATGTATTCTATTCCCATTGTGATTTGATTTGTGGAACAGAAATGGCATATTAGACTTAAATCCACCCAAGTAGATGATCCACTCATCTGTATAGTTCATGCATCCAGGGCCTCAGCATAATTGCTGTTGATTTATGGTGGAGGCTGGACAGGACTAGACCTGGGTTCAAATAATGTTTGATATCTTTCAAATACTTTGAGCGTTTAATCTAGCCTGCCAGGAGTAACAATTGGGCAGAGTTAGCAGTTTTGGGACTATTCTATTGGTCCATTAAGCCTGGCTAGCTCAATCAAGCACAGGTCAACTTGTTTTAATGATTTTAAATAGTATTTGAACCCAGGTCTAGACAGGACAGTGCCTGGCTTATAGTCTACTCTGGGCCAGGAGAAAAGGAGCCGATCTGCTCTGCATCCTTCTATCCATCAATACCATCCGATCCAGCCTGTGCTTATTAAAACCATTGTGGACCAGGTCTTTTTCCCCAGTGTCGCCTCTCCCTGTTGTGTCCTATCTGATTGATGTTGACTGGGGTCACCTAAGCCTGTAGGAGCCAGGGGACCAGGGTATTGCTGTGAGCGTGTGCGTGTGGTGTGGTGGTGCACACAGGGGGCTAAATGTTTACATGCATTCATTTGACTGGTGGCCTAGGCTGAGGTACAGACCGTAGGCCTTACAGATATAGGATCTTAATTTGACTTTTATTGTCACAGCAAAATAATCTCGCAGCAACAAGATTTGAACGTTTAGTCCGTAATGTTGCTTGATCGTTGGCTAGGCTATTAGCTGGCCAAAAGAAGGCTACATGAAAAGTGCAATACTGTTAATATAGAGTTATTCCTCATGAAACCCAGACAAAAAAAGGCCATGATTTTGGGGATTTTCACGAAATGTAAACCATAGCAAAATAATCTTGCCGCAACAGGATTTGAACGTTTAGTCCATGTTGCTTGATCGGTGATTAGTCTATTAGGTGGTCAAAAGTAGGCTAAATGGAGGAAGAATTGTTGACATTTGTATCTAAAAGCATAATTGATCAGTAGTTAATCAAAGTTGGCATATTTATGATATTTTGGCCATACCCAGGCCTCCTTCAAGACTCCATCTGTAGATGCTACAAAGCAAACATTTTATACAAAGCATCTTATACAGAGAAATTGGCATAATAGACAATGTAACCAATCACATCCCTCCTTTTACTTGGATAATTTCACATCCTGCAAATCACCAGCAGAGGGTGACCATTTTGAATAAATTTTCACATTTGCTCTGTTGGTAATGCTTACAAATTGGATCTCTAAAAGTAAACGTCTCACTTTGGACCTTTGATATGCCCGTAGAGTATGTTATGTTCAACAATATATTGAAAAATGTGTCTTAAAGAAGAAAAAAACAATGTTTCAATTTTTCTATATTCAGAAATTAATGTTTAAAAAAGTTATTGAAATCAAAATACTACTCATATTAAAGAGCAAGCAGTAAAGCTTCATATGAGACACATGTTTTGCTTTGTAGCACCTACAGATGAAACACTATGGAGTCTTAAAGGAGGCCTGGGTAAGGCCAAAATGTCATAAATATGCCAACTTTTACCAATTCTTTCTCAGTTATGCTTTTAGACACAAATGTCAAATATATGTCAACAATACTTCCTCCAAAGGACTATTATATGGATTGCATTTCGTGAAAATCCCCAAAATCATGGTCTTTTTTTGTCTGGGTTTTATTGAGGAATCACTACAGTGCCTATGGAAAGTATTCAGACATTTTACATTTTAGCAGATGCTCTTATCCAGAGCGACTTACAGTTAGTGAGTGCATACATTTTCATACTGGCCCCCCGTGGGAATTGAACCCACAACCCTGGCGTTGCAAGCGCCATGCTCTACCAACTGAGCTACACAGACCCCTTGACTTTTTCCACATTTTGTTATGTTACAGCCTTATTCTAAAATTGATGAAATAATACAAATCTCAGAAATTTACACACAATACCCCATAATGAAATAGCGAAAACAGAATTTTAGAAATGTTTGCAAATAAAATAAATATAAAAAAAGAAATACCTTATTTACATAAGTATTCAGACCCTATGCTATGAGACTCTAAATTGAGCTCAGGTGCATCCTGTTTCCATTGATCATTCTTGAGATGTTTCTACAACTTGGAGTCCACCTGTGGTACATTCAATTGATTGGACATGATTTGGAAAGGCACACACCTGTCTATATTAGGTCCCACAGTTGACAGTACATGTCAGAGCAAAAACCAAGCCATGAGGTCGAAGGAATTGTCCGTAAAGCTCAGAGACAGGATTGTGCCGAGGCACAGATCTGGGGAAGGGTACCCAAAAATGTCTGCAGCATTGAAGGTCCCCAAGAACACTGTGGCCTTCATCATTCTTAAATGGAAGAAGTTTGGAACCACCAAGACTCTTCCTAGAGCTGGCCGCCCCGCCAAACTGAGCAATCGGGGTAGAAGGGCCATGTTCAGGGAGGTGACCAAGAACCTGATGGTCACTCTGACAGAGCTCCAGAGTTCCTCTGTGGAGATGGGAGAACCTTCCAGAAGGACAACCATCTCTGCAGCACTCCACCAATCAGGCCTTTATGGTAGAGTGGCCAGACGGAAGCCACTCCTCAGTAAAAGGTACATGACAGCCCGCTAGGAGTTTGCCAACAGGCACCTAAAGGACTCAGACCATGAGAAACAAGATTCTCTGGTCTGATGAAACCAAGATTGAACTCTTTGGCCTGAATGCCAAGCGTCATGTCTGGAGGAAACCTGGCACCATCCCTACGGTGAAGCATGGTGGTGGCAGCATCATGCTGTGGGGATGTTTTTCAGCGGCAGGGACTGGGAGACTAGTCAGGATTGAGGGAAAGATGAACGGAGCAAAGTACAGAGAGATCTTGGATGAAAACCTGCTCCAGAGCACTCAGGACCTCAAAGACTGGGGCGAAGGTTCACCTTCCAACAGGACAACGACCCTAAGCACACAGCCAAGACAACGCAGGAGTGGATTCGGGACATGTCTCTGAATGTCCTTGAGTGGCCCAGCCAGAGCCCGGACTTGAACCCGACCGAACATCTCTGGAGAGACCTGAAAATAGCTGTGCAGCAACGCTCCTCATCCAACCTTACAGAGCTTGAGAGGATCTGCAGAGAAGAATGGGAGAAACTCCCCAAATACAGGTGTGCCAAGCTTGTAGCGTCATACCCAAGAAGACTCTATGCTGTAATCACTGCCAAAGGTGCTTCAACATAGTACTGAGTAAAGGGTCTGAATACTTATGTAAATGTCATATTTCAGTTTTTTATTTTTAATAAATTAGCAAAGATTTATAGAAACCTGTTTTTGCTTCGTCATTATTGGGTATTGTGTGTAGATTGATGAGGGAACATTTATTTTTGGTCAGTTTTAGAATAAGGCTGTAATGTAACAAAATGTGGAAAAAGTCAAGGGGTCTGAATACTTTCCGAAGGCACTGTATAACCGTGTGTTAATGTGGGTTTTCAGTGAATTTGTTTAAGTCACAAGGCTCATCTGCATTTCTTGCAGTGCAGGAAATAGCTTTTGGCTATTTCAAAGCGAAAATAAGAAATCAATGTTCTGTGTGATGAGTCTGGGTTTCAACAGGGAAATCAAGTACACGCTCAGACTGGGTGGGTTGTTAACTGACTAATGACAATGTTATGTAAGAGTTGGATGCTGATGTTGCTCCTCTATTGACATTATTGAGCTGATTGACTGACTTATTGACCTCCATGAAGGAGAAATATAGGTCAGTAGGCCATCTTCTCCTCATCGGAAGTTAAGTTTGATAAAGAAAGACAGGGAAGGAAAGAGAGAAGGTAATAGACAGAACCTATTTTTGTGCTGATGTGGTGGAAATGACAGAGCTCTGGAAGGTGAAACACTTCCTGGGTGTTACTGTAGAGCTGCTGTGTCTCTACTGCTTTAATACACTAAATGATTAAACAGGTGGCCATTGATTCTTGTGGCAAAAATTAATCGGTTACAAAAAGGCCTTTTTCATTGTGATTGGATGGTCTGTCTGTCTCTCTCTGTCTGTCTCTCTCACATTTTCCCCTTAAAAACAATACAGCTTGTGAAGGCATTACAAATCGGAATGTGCTTGTGCGTGTCTATATTTTGAAATTAACGTTAACCGGCATTGGGGGGTGGGGTATTCTAGGGTAACTGATTGTAGAGTGAGTGTGTTTGTGTGTGTGAGTAGAATGTATCTTTGTCTGAAAGAACAGAGGAGAGAGCAGACAGTGTGAGAAATGACTGATTGTGTGCTAGTTTCTCTCAGCCATTAACCAGACTGGTCCATTGTTATTTTCACATCCCCACTGGCACAGTGTTGCTGTGAGTGACAGGCTGACACGCTGGCTCTGTAGTTTGGCCACATGGTGAGTAGACTGAATGACTGAATGAGGACTGCATGGCATCACTGCTGCTCTGACTGAAGATACAGCGTCTAGCTACATCCTCTCATTCTCAAGCCAACCATAACAAAAGCATGAAACAGCACTTTGCATTGTTCTGGAATGTGTGTTGTTTTGTCTGTGTATGCAAACCTTTTGGCTCAAATCATGTCCGAGTGTTGTTGTTTCATAATTAATTGAAGCCTAAATACAAATGGGGAAAAAGTGTGTGTGTGTGTGTAGTGTGCACACACACAGCGCTCGTCCCAGACTCCCGACTTCTGACTCCACAGACCTGCAGAATGGAGAGTGGTGAGACCGTGAGTCGAGAGAGTGGGATGTCTTTCCCAGCTCTTGCAGTCCCAGAGGAGGGGAGGCTGTCTCATGGAATCCTGTCCAGACCCAGGCTGACCAGGAGGCAGAGCGAGAGAGGAGGCTGATGGTAGGAGCCTGGGAGAAAGATCTAGCTGATGGCTAGAACAATAGCCAGGGACATCTGTCATGCGTGGCTGCTTTCCCCTCCGCAGCTCCACTCACAATAGGGCCAGGGGACCAGCCAGTGGTGGCTTTCTTTCTTTTCTCTCTCCCTCCATTCTGGGGACACTTCTTCCCCTTTACAATGGCCCTTTTGTCCCCCTCCCTCCTTCCCTCCCTCCACACTTTGCCAACACTTTAGCCCTTCAAGCCTGCTCATTTTCTGCCTTCCCTCTCTCTCTATGTATCTTTCTGTCTCCACTGGAAAACAAAACCTATTTGACTATTCGCCACCTCCTCCCTCCTGCTCTCTGATTCTTTTCTGCTTTGTCTCTAGATGTGCAGCTGCTGTGTTGTTGTAGTGTGTGTGTAGAGAAGATTCCTGCATGGTGTGGTCCTGGACTATGGGAATAAACTGAGACAAACTAAGCCTCACACTCCAGCGCTTGCCTTGCTTAGCACTTTCACACATCTCTTATTTCCCATCACATCTTAGCCCCATGCAGCACAACATGGCTATAGCCTCTGGCAGTAGGAAACCACCTCTCCTCTTCCCCTCCCTTCCCTCAATCTGGTACAGTTATCTCAATGGTGTCCTCTTCCCATCGCCTCCATTGTGTGTCAGCCCATCCCCAGTTTCCAGGAAGTCAACTCTACTAAAGATGCAGCTACATAGCACACGCTGCCCGTTGGTGCGACACAAATCACTCCCCCCTGGTTGATACCTGTCAGTGTGTGTCTGTGGTGTCTGTGTGTGTGTATCAGTGTATTGACTAGCCAGCGTAAATGAATGACAGGCCTGTGGATACTTAGAGCTATGGTCCCGAACCATTGATTATCACACCCACATCTGTTGGTCGTGTTTGTGTGTGTGTACGTGTGTGTGACTGTTTTTGCGTGCGTGTGCGTGCATATGTGTGTGCATATGTGTGTGTGCGTATGTGCTTGTGTTCGTGGGCGGAGGTGTGTGTGTGTGTGTGTTAGGATGTAATTATGATGCAGTCCTTGGCGCTGTCTTCTTTCTTACCATTTTCAACACATTGGACAGAGGCTGATGTAAATTGCAAATTGATTATTTTCCCCTGCCTCCCTTCTTAAGGACTTAAGGGGTTCAATCCGGTCCACAATTGATTGGAGTCAGATTGCAATTTGTTATTGGTGTCAGCAACAAGACTTTTCAAGGGGAAACTTCTACATCCGATGGGTAAACTCATCCGGATGATGTTGGTTCGCCAACTTGAAACAGTGAACACACTGGCGGACTTACCATTAGGCAAGAAGAGTTAATTGCCTTAGGCCTCACATCATCAAGGGGCCTCATGAGCTGGGCATAAAAAATTATAATACAAAAAATAAAACATCTCTGCTTGAGGCATAATAAATAAATAAAATCCCCATCAAAATCTGTCTGTTTCATCTAAAGATATCTTCCATCTGCGGTGGAAGGTGGCCGAGCTACAGCGGTCTTTGTCAGACCAGGAGACATACCGAAAAATGTTCTTCTCATGAAAACGTCTGTAGCGTCCGAACGTTTTGGCTACACACTAATATGACCTCTCTAGGGGAAGATGAGACTCTCATGAACACGATGTTCTCTGTTTTGCTCTACAACCACCACAAGTGTCACGGTACTCGTCTGAAGGTAACCTGGTACCGGGCAGAAAAATAAATTCAAGTGAAAGGCCATTTCCCACGTGAAAGGTATACAGGTAATTCTACGGTAAAGAAAATAGTTTTTTTTCTGAGCTTTCTTATATAACACAGAAATACTAACTTCTAAACATACTTACTTTTGATGTAATTTTTGACTCTGTTTTTCCATGTATGAATCTGTTGTTCTATGCGTTTCTATGGGCTAATAGCAGTGAGGCCAAATTCAATGTTTCATCAAATCATTAAAAAATATTTTTTTTACTAATATTTATTTAGTAAAAAGACAGGTGCTGCTGATAACACTGTCATCGTTGTTGAGGCAGAGGACATGTACAGTTGAAGTCAGAAGTTTACATACACTCGTTTTTCAACCACTCCACAAATTTCTTGTTAACAAACTATAGTTTTGGCAAGTCGGTTAGGACATCTACTTTGTGCATGACACAAGTAATTTTTCCAACAATTGTTTACAGATTTCACTTATAATTCACTGTATCACAATTCCAAACAATCTGCAAAGAGGAGTGGAACAAAATCCCTCCTGAGATGTGTGCAAACCTGGTGGCCAACTACAAGAAACGTCTGACCTCTGTGATTGCCAACAAGGGTTTTGCCACCAAGTACTAAGTCATGTTTTGCAGAGGGGTCAAATACTTATTTCCCTCATTAAAATGCAAATCAATTTATAACAATTTTGACATGCGTTTTTCTGGATATTTTTGTTGTTATTCTGTGTCTCGCTGTTCAAATAAACCTACCATTAAAATTATAGACTGATCATTTCTTTGTCAGTGGGCAAACGTACAAAATCAGCAGGGGATCAAATACTTTTTTCCCTCACTGTATGTTTTTATTGTTTAAAATGCTCATAAGGCCTGTATCGTTTTATCTTGGCCAGGTCGCAGTTGTAAATGAGAACTTGTTTTCAACTGGCTTACCTGGTTAAATAAAGGTGAAAAAAATTAAATAAAGAAATAATAATAATAATAATAATAATAATAATAATAATAATCGTTTCAATAACAATATAGCTGAAACCACTATTGTCTTCATTGACTTACTGAATTTATTATCGTAATTGTAGGCTAGGCTACTTGCTGATAGATTATTTTATTGTATTGTAACAGTAGGCCTACCTACACAATAACCTCATATGGGGTTACTGACCACAATTGATTGAATTAATAATACGTGTGTTGATTAATTTATTTGGCCTTGGGGAGAGCACAGCGCATGGAAGAAAACATAGCGCTGCAGGAAGGGGTGCTGGATGTGCTGCAGATAAATTGAAATACATTTACCAAATTGTATAATTACTCCTGTCTCTATAAATAAATGAAATCATTGAAAATACTACACCAGCATAATTTAGCCACAGAGGATCAATAGCTTATTTTAAAAATTGCTGTAGATTGTGTTTTGTCACATTATGAGCGCATAGGCCTATTCTACGATCTGGAATACCGCAATTAGGTAGCTGCACAGCAAATATAAAACAGCTGATTGTTGAGTTGTGACTGTCAATGAGCAGACAGCAGCTAGAAGGTATTTAGCAATATTTCAAAACACAATTGTGGGGAAAAATGTGTTTGAATAGGTGAGTGCCACTGGAAAGTTGGTGGACTGTCATTTCCTCCTCATATTGTAGGCCTAAGGTCTGTGTATCCACTCTTTTCATTGGCATATGCTATTGGTTGCATTTAAGACTTGGGTTGTTTGTTGTATTGATCTCAGTATGTAAATGTCACAATAGCTTGTCATTTTGATAATTTGTGTGGTATAAAAAAATATTATTGTAATGTCTCCAGTCATGTAAAATGACGTAGAATTGCAGGAAATGATTTTAGAAAAGCCATTTTTTTCTCTGACACACAAACCCCTCAGTCACTGGTCTTCAGGACTGATCCCCGAATGTTATGAAACTCTGGTAAAGGCCCTGGTGCACAGTGCACTGTTCAGATGCTGGAATTATTTTGGATGAACGTGCGAAGGCAAACTACTTTTTGAAGTGATTTGTTTGACAATCAGATGAAAACATCATGACTGTTTGTGTTGATGGCACATTAAAAGACTGGCCTCTGCCTGGACCTCCAAATCACTAAGTCCTCCCCTGAGTGAGCACTATCTGTTTATCAGGGCTCTACAGGCACCCCAATTCTGATATTTTGCCCAATTGTTGGTCTTTTGACCAATCAGATCAGATTAGACCAGGCTAGGAGTGGAGAGATTGAGGATTAGGGTCGCAAAGCTACCGGTAATTTACCAAAGTTAGCGGAATCTTCTGTAATTTTGGTAATTAACAGGTAATCTATGTCAATCTATGGTAATTTAGGTAATTCATACTTGAATAACAAAAAACATGTATTTTTATTTTTATATATAGTATCCTTATTATTTTATCCGTGTCCATATTGTCCATGAGTTTCTAGTGGATAGACTATGGTTCAAGAAAATAGCCTAATTCATGAAAAAAATATCTAATCAACAATGCCATTTATTTTCTGTAACCTCTGCAACTCTTCCAACTATTGTATTTTTTCACAAATGCCGCCAGTTTGGCCCGCAAAACATTTACAACAAAAACATACTGACATAGTAAAATGAATTGAGGTGTGTCAAAAATATATTTCATACAGAAACCCTCATATTAAACACCAGTGGTATTCATTAAGTTAATGGTTTATACTGTAAATTGAACAAAAATATAAACGCAACAAAGTGTTGGTCCCATGTTTCATGTGCTGAAATAAAAGATCCCAGAAATGTTCAATATGCACAAGAAACATATTTCGCTCAAATGTTGTGCACATTTCTTTACATCCCTGTTAGTGAGCATTTCTCCTTTGCCAAGATAATCTATCCAACTGACAGGTGTGGCATATTAAGAAGCTAATTAAACAGCATGATCATTACACAGGTGCACCTTGTGCTGGGGACAATAAAAAGCTATTTTAAAATGTGCAGTTTTGTCACACAACACAATGCCACAGAAGTCTAAAATGTTGAGGGAGTGTGCAATTGGTATGCTGATTGCAGGAATGTCCACCAGAGCTGTTGCCAGATAATTTAATGTTAATTTCTCTATCATAAGCCGCCTCCAACGTCATTTTAGAGAATCTGGCAGTACGTCCAACCAGCCGCAAATCAAATCAAATCAAATTGTATTTGCCACATGTGCCGAATACAACTGGTGTAGACATTACAGTGAAATGCTTACTTACAAGCCGTTAACCAACAATGCATTTTTTTTTTTTTTTTTAAGTGTTAAGAAAAAAAAAAAAAAAAACCTAAAGCGCAGCAGTAAAATTAAATAACAGTAGGGAGGCTATATACAGGGGGGTATCGGTGCAGAGTCAATGTGCGGGGGCACCGGCTAGTCGAGGTAATTGAGGTAATATGTACACGGAGTAGAGTTAAAGTGACTATGCATAAATAATAAACAGAGTAGCAGCAGCGTAAAAGAGGGGGTGGGGGGTGGGGGTGGGGGTGGGGGGCAGTGCATATAGTCCGGGTAGCAATGATTAGCTGTTCAGGAGTCTTATGGCTTGGGGGTAAAAGCTGTTGAGAAGCCTTTTGGAACTAGACTCACAACCGCAGACCACGTATAACCATGCCAGCCCAGGACCTCCACATCCGGCTTCTTCACATGCAGGATCATCTGAGACCAGCCACCCAGACAGCTGATGAAACTGTGGGTTTGCACAACCAAATAATTTCTGCACAAACTGTCATAAACTGTCTCAGGGAAGCTCATCTGCGTGCTCGTCATCCTCACCAGTGTCTTGACCTGACTGCAGTTCGGCGTCGTAACCGACTTCAGTGGGCAAATGCTCACCTCCTCACTGGCACACTGGAAAAGTGTTCTCTTCATGGAATAATCTTGGTTTCAACTGTACCGGGCAGATGGCAGACATGTGAGTGTGCGGTTTGCTGATGTTAACATTGTGAACAGAGTGCCCCATGGTGGCGGTGGGGTTATGGTATGGGCAGGCATAAGCTATGGACAACGAACACAATTGCATTTTAACGATGGCAGTTTGCATGCACAGAGATACCGTGACGAGATCCTGAGGCCCATTGTCATGCCATTCATCCTCCGCCATCACGTCATGTTTCAGCATGATAATGCACAGCCCCATGTCCCAAGGATCTGTACACAATTCCTGGATGCTGAAAATGTCTGTTCTTCCATGGCCTACATACTCACTAGATATGTCACCCATTAAGCATGTTTGGGATGCTCTGGATCAACAAATATAACAGCGTGTTCCAGTTCCCGCCAATTTCCAGCAACTTCGCACAGCCATTTAAGAAGAGTGGGACAACATTCCACAGGTCACAATCAACAGCCTGATCAAGAAGGAGACGTCGCGCTGCATGAGGCAAATGGTGGTCACACCAGATACTGACTGGTTTTCTGATCCATGCCCCTAACTTTTTTTTAAGGTATCTGTGCCCAACAGATGCATATCTGTATTCCCAGTCATGTGAAATCCATAGATTAGAGTCTAATGAATTTATTTCAATTGACTGATTTCCTTGCATGAACTGTAACTCAGTAAAATCTTTGAAATTGTTGCATGTTGCATTTATATTTTTGTTCAGTGTATTTAGGATGCAGCTTTTATAGTTGAAAATCGTCCTATTAGATTTTTAAATATATATTTTACATGTGATAAGCCCACACAGAGGGTCAGAGAAAATTACAGATACCTGTGATAATCTGAAGTACCCAAAAAGGCTACCAGATGTAATCTGATAAAATTCCATATATTCCTTAAGAGGTACCAGAATTCTGGTAGTTTACTGGTGATTTCCCGTAATATACCCTCCCTTTGCAACCCTATTGAGGATACACTGTGGCAGATGCAACGATACAACAAGGGAGTGGAGGGGTACTCCGTCCAAAGGACAGATATAATTTACAGCCCCCAGCAGCGCTACAGTTTTAGTAGAGTGCAAACTGGAGATAAAGGGCGAAAATGTGTATGTTCTCTTTGTATTTGCTGTAGTGTAAGTAACTAAGGCAGTGCCCAAAGGGCAGGAGCCTATTTCCTGTTTTGCAGCAAGGCAGTTTGATGTACAAGTACACCCCTTGGACAGGACTCTTATTTGTGTTGTTGTGCTACCACTTCTTTCTATTTTGGGGAGTTTCGCTACCTACCTGCTATAACATACAAGATAAAGCATGGGCGTTTTTAGCGTGATCTTCAAAATCTTCAAAATTTTCAAATTCCAGTCTCCATCAAGGGGCACTTTTCATCATTCTTATAACAGTTCAAAGGATTCCGATAATAATGACTATAGTGAGAAGAGTATGGTACATTCAAACTGTCTTATCTTATCTGGTTAGTAGATACTAGATATTTTATGGCTGCACATAACTTTCACCCCCACCAGGTTTTAACTACAAGACAGAGGGGAGGAGAGGGTGAGGATATTCAAATATTATTAGTTTTCTTTCAAATACTTAAAATGATTGAGGCTTGAGCATGCCTAGATTACCAAATTGGTGAGGCCTGCACTTTTGGGACTATTTCATTGGTTCAATTGCACTAGGCAAGCTGTGTGTGTGCGTGCGCGTGTGTGTGTCTGTGGAGATATAAAAGTGTGCCTTGTCTTCATGGGGAGAAAACATTCTTGTCATCTCCCTGTCAGCATAAACATGTAAGGGAGAGTTGGGTAAGATGAGCCAAAGAGTTAGTTGAGCCACCCAAAAAATATTCCTTACCCCAGGATAATTCAACTGGTGACTATCCAGAGAATAAAGAAAAAGGTTAGTAGAGCCATCCCTTGTTTCTAGGAAACCATTCACAAAATTAATCATGTGACCAAATATTTAGGAAGAGGTCATCATTTCATGGAGTCTGTGAAGGAAAAAGTGGTAAGTAAGCAAGTTAGGTCCAAAAGACTGATTTTCACAAAGTCAAATTAATTTATTGTGTTAGGTTTCATGATGCTTGCATCTAAACCAAAGTAGATTCGTTTTAAGATTGTTTTATGCATCAGTTGGGGTCTCTATAAGCAACAATATGAGGTCCAAAACCTAGCTTGAAAGTGCATCCTTGTAGCTGTGTGGGCTAATATAGTCAAAATGTTTGCCTTGGGATAAGTTGAGCCAATGGCCATGGGGTATGTTGAACCAATGGCCACGATACCCCATACAAATGATGATTACATTTTGTCAGTTTTGTGCATAATATACAGTGCATTCAGAAAGTATTCAGACCCCTTGACTTTTTCCACATTTTGTAACGTTACAGCCTTATTCTAAAATGGATTAAATAAAAATCCTCATCAATCTACACACAATAGCCCATAATGACAAAACAAAAACAGTATAGACATTTTTGCAAATATGTCCAGTGAATACAACACTGTCCCTGAGGTTTAACATATATATATATATATATATATATATATATATATATATATATATATATATATATATACACACTACCGGTCAAAAGTTTTAGAACACCTACTCATTCAAGGGTTTTTCTTTATTTTTACTATTTTCTACAATGTAGAATAATAGTGAAGACATCAAAACTATGAAATAACACATATGGAATCATGTAGTAACCAAAAAAAATATATTTTATATTTCAGATTCTTCAAATAGCCACCCTTTGCCTTGATGACAGCTTTGCACACTCTTGGCATTCTCTCAACCAGCTTCATGAGGTAGTCACCTGGAATGAATTTCAATTAACAGGTGGGCCTTCTTAAAAGTTAATTTGTGGAATTGCTTTCCTTCTTAATGCATTTGAGCCAATCAGTTGTGTTGTGACAAGGTAGGGGGGGTATACAGAATATATACCTATTTGGTAAAAGACCAAGTCCATATTATGGCAATAACTGCTCAAATAAGCAAAGTGAAACGACAGTCCATCATTACTTTAAGACATGAAGGTCAGTCAATACGGATAATTTCAAGAACTTTGAAAGTTTCTTCAAGTGCAGTCGCAAAAACCATCAAGCGCTATGATGAAACTGGCTCTCATGAGGACCACCACTGGAATGGAAGATTCAGAGTTACCTCTGCTGCAGAGGATAAGTTCATTAGCGTTACCAGCCTCAGAAATTGCAGCCCAAATAAATGTTTCACAGAGTTCAAGTAACAGACTTGTTACTTGAACTCTGATCTCAACATCAACTGTTCAGAGGAGACTGTGTGAATCAGGCCTTCATGGTCGAATTGCTGCAAAGAAACCACTACTAAAGGACACCAATAAGAAGAAGACAATTGCTTGGGCCAAGAAACACAAGCAATGGACATTAGACCGGTGGAAATGTGTCCTTTGGTCTGGAGTCCAAATTTGAGATTTTGGGTTCCAACCGCCGTGGCTTTGTGAGACGCGGTGTGGGTGAACGGATGATCTCCGCATGTGTATTTCCCACTGTAAAGCATGGAGGAGGACGTGTTATGGTGTGGGGGCGCTTTGTGGTGACACTGTCTGTGATTTATTTAGAATTCAAGGCTCACTTAACCAGCATGGCTACCACATCATTCTGCAGCGATACGCCATCCTATCTGGTTTGGGCTAATTGGGACTATCATTTGTTTTTCAACAGGACAATGACCCAACACACCTCCAGGCTGTGTAAGGACTATTTTACCAAGAAGGAGAGTGATGGTGTACTGCATCAGATGACCTGGCCTCCATAATCCCCCGACTTCAACCCAATTGAGATGGTTTGGGATGAGTTAGACCGCACAGTGAAGGAAAAGCAGCCAACAAGTGCCCAGCATATGTGGGAACTCCTTCAAGTCTGTTGGAAAAGCATTCCAGTTGAAGCTGGTTGAGAGAATGCCAAGAGTGTGCAAAGCTGTCATCAAGGCAAAGGGTGGCTATTTGAAGAATCTCAAATATAAAATATATTTTGATTTGTTTAACACGTTTTTGGTTACTACATGATTCCATATGTGTTATTTCATAGTTTTGATGTCCACTATTATTCTACAATGTAGAAAATAGTAAAATTAAGGAAAACCCTTGAATGAGTAGGTGTTCTAAAACTTCTGACCGGTAGTGTGTGTGTGTGTATGTGTGTGTATATATGTGTGTGTGTGTATATATGTGTGTATATATGTACAGTGAGGGAAAAAAGTATTTGATCCACTGCTGATTTTTGTACGTTTGCCCACTGACAAAGAAATGATCAGTCTATAATTTTAATGGTAGGTTTATTTGAACAGTGAGAGACAGAATAACAACAACAAAATCCAGAAAAACGCATGTCAAAAATGTTATGAATTGATTTGCATTTTAATGAGGGAAATAAGTATTTGACCCCCTCTCAATCAGAAAGATTTCTGGCTCCCAGGTGTCTTTTATACAGGTAACGAGCTGAGACTAGGAGCACACTCTTAAAGGGAGTGCTCCTAATCTCAGTTTGTTACCTGTATAAAATACACCTGTCCACAGAAGCAATCAATCAATCAGATTCCAAACTCTCCACCATGGCCAAGACCAAAGAGCTCTCCAAGGATGTCAGGGACAAGATTGTAGACCTACACAAGGCTGGAATGGGCTACAAGACCATCGCCAAACAGCTTGGTGAGAAGGTGACAACAGTTGGTGTGATTATTCGCAAATGGAAGAAACACAAAATAACTGTCAATCTCCCTCTGCCTGGGGCTCCATGTAAGATCTCACCTCGTGGAGTTGCAATGATCATGAGAACGGTGAGGAATCAGCCCAGAACTACACGGGAGGATCTTGTCAATGATCTCAAGGCAGCTGGGACCATAGTCACCAAGAAAACAATTGGTAACACACTACGCCGTGAAGGACTGAAATCCTGCAGCGCCCGCAAGGTCCCCCTGCTCAAGAAAGCACATATACAGGGCCGTCTGAAGTTTGCCAATGAACATCTGAATGATTCAGAGGAGAACTGGGTGAAAGTGTTGTGGTCAGATGAGACCAAAATCGAGCTCATTGGCATCAACTCAAACTCGCCGTGTTTGGAGGAGGAGGAATGTTGCCTATGACCCCAAGAACACCATCCCCACCGTCAAACATGAAGGTAGAAACATTATGCTTTGGGGGTGTTTTTCTGCTAAGGGGACAGGACAACTTCACCGCATCAAAGGGACAATGGACGGGGCCATGTACCGTACAAATCTTGATTGAGAACCTCCTTCCCTCAGCCAGGGCATTGAAAATGGGTCGTGGATGGGTATTCCAGCATGACAATGACCCAAAACACACGGCCAAGGCAACAAAGGAGTGGCTCAAGAAGAAGCACATTAAAGTCCTTGAGTGGCCTAGCCAGTCTCCAGACCTTAATCCCATAGAAAATCTGTGGAGGGAGCTGAAGGTTCGAGTTGCCAAACGTCAGCCTCGAAACCTTAATGACTTGGAGAACATCTGCAAAGAGGAGTGGGACAAAATCCCTCCTGAGATGTGTGCAAACCTGGTGGCCAACTACAAGAAACGTCTGACCTCTGTGATTGCCAACAAGGGTTTTGCCACCAAGTACTAAGTCATGTTTTGCAGAGGGGTCAAATACTTATTTCCCTTATTAAAATGCAAATCAATTTATAACATTTTTGACATGCGTTTTTCTGGATGTTTTTGTTGTTATTCTGTCTCTCACTGTTGAAATAAACCAACCATTAAAATTATAGACTGATCATGTCTTTGTCAGTGGGCAAACGTACAAAATCAGCAGGGGATCAAATACTTTTTTCCCTCACTGTTTATATTTACATAAGTATTGAGACATGGATTGTGTATGTGTGCCTTTCAGAGGGTGATTGTGCAAGACAAAATATTTAAGTGCCTTTGAACGGGGTATGGTAGTAGGTGCCAGGCGCACCAGTTTGAGTGTGTCAAGAACTGCAATGCTGCTGGGTTTTTCACACTCAACAGTTTCCCATTTGTATCAAGAATGGTCCACCACCCAAAGGACATCCAGCCAACTTGACACAACTGTGGGAAGCATTGGAGTCAACATGGGCCAGCATCCCTGTGAAACGCTTTTGAGACCTTGTAGTCCGTGCCCCGACGAATTGAGGCTGTTCTGATGGTAGAATGGGGTGCAACTGAATAATAGGAAGGTGTTCCTAATGTTTTGTACACTCAGTGTATGTAGATGCTGTATATTATGTTTGTTAGAAAGAATACTATATTTCCCTTGACGTAGTGATTCTAAATGTTAAAAATGGCTCAACCTACCCCACAGTCCCCTAAGTGAAGCTGTCAGTGCTGCTGCAAAACTCTTTCTCTGAGGGGAGAGAGGGAGGGAGAGAGAAAGATATGGGGGAGGACCATGATGGCTGTCTGTCAGCTCTGCTCTGCTCTGAGAAAGACCACTCGCATGATGACAGGTCCAACATGTATGTGTGTGTGAGAGAAAGACAGAGACCGCGACAGAGAGAGAGAGAGTGCGAGAATGTGTGTGTGTTCTCTGATTGATCCATCCAGAGCCACTGGAAAACATGTGGTGAGACAGCATTTGCCACTGTACATTTCAATCACAACACCACTTTCAAAGTAGCAACACCGAACACGTTTACCAGACATATTCATTAGTTCATGTCATAGAAAACGTTTTGCAACGGAAAAGAAAGCAGGCGTTTCATATTGAACAAGTTTACTTAGTAGTACCTCCCCCAATTTCATCCCGTTTGTCAATGTTCTGTCCAGTGAATACAACACTGTCCCTGAGGTTTAACATGGTAACCCCCACGCTCGCTGCGACAGGTGGATTCACTTGTCAGTCACAGTGGTCTCCTAGCTACAGCCTACAGAGCCTCATCAACCACGCCTCTCAACAACTAGTTTGCTTGCACCAGCACATTGTTGTTTGAGTTGTGTCATTAGTTACCACAGCCACAAAGTCTAAATTGGCTATATCGTAAAAATTCATGAAAACAAACATTTGCTTTTTGGTCTTAAAACCCGCCTTTTTTAAAGGCGGGTTTAGCCATAATTATGACTTTTATGGCTGTTTTAACTAGTGATGACCCGCTGTTTGACTCTGCGCTCTGCACTTGGTTTCTTTCTTCGCTCACTCTCCTCTCCTGCCTGCCTGGTTGTAATGTAAATAGTCCGGGTGGCCATTTGATTAATTGTTCAGCAGTCTTATGGCTTGGGGGTAGAAGCTGTTAAGGAGCCTTTTGGTCCTAAACTTGGCGCTCCGGTACCGCTTGCCGTGCGGTTGCAGAGAGAACAGTCTATGACTTTGGTGACTGGAGTCTTTGACAATTTTTTGGGCTTTCCTCTGACATCGCCTAGTATATACAGTGCTATAAAAAAGTATTTGCCGCATTTCTAATTTTCTCTACTTTTGCATATTTGTGATACTGAATGTTATCAGATCTTCAACCAAAACCTAATATTAGATAAAGGGAACATAAGTGAACAAATAACACAACAATTACATATTTATCTAATATTAGGTTTTGGTTGAAGATCTGATAACATTCAGTATCACAAATATGCAAAAGTAGAGAAAATTAGAAAGGGGGCAAATACTTTTTCATAGCACTCTAGGTCCTGGATGGCAGGAAGCTTGGCCCCAGTGATGTACTGGGCCGTATGCACTGCCCTCTGTAGCGCCTTACGGTCAGATGCCAAGCAGTTGCCATACCAGGCGGTGATGTAACCGGTCAGGATGCTCTCGATGGTGCAGCTGTAGAACCTTTTGAGGATCTGAGGACCCATGCCAAATCTTTTCAGTCTCCTGAGGGGAAAAAGGTGTTGTCGTGCCCTCTTCACGACTGTCTTGGTGTGTTTGGACCATGATAGTTTGTTGGTGATGTGGACACCGAGGAACTTGAAACTCTCGACCCGCTCCACTACAGCCCTGTCGATGTTAATGGGGGCCTGTTCGGCCCGCCTTTTCCTGTAGTCCACGATCAGCTCCTTTGTCTTGCTCACATTGAGGGAGAGGTTGTTGTCCTGGCACCACACTGCCAGTTCTCTGACCTCCTCCCTATAGGCTGTCTCATCGTTGTCGGTGATCAGGCCTACCACTGTTGTGACTTCAGCAAACTTAATGATGGTGTTGGAGTCGTGTTTGGCCACGCAGTCGTAGGTGAATAGGGAGTACATGCACCCCTGAGGGGCCCCAGTGTTGAGGATCAGCGTGGCAGACGTGTTGTTGCCTACCCTTACCACCTGGGGGCGGCCCATCAGGAAGTCCAGGGATCCAGTTGCAAAAGGAGGTGTTTAATCCCAGGATCCTTACCTTAGTGATGAGCTTTGTGGGCACTGGTGTTGAACACTGAGCTGTAGTCAATTAACAGCATTCTCACATAGGTGTTCCTTTTGTCCAGGTGGGAAAGGGCAGTGTGGAGTGCGATTGAGATTGTGTCATCTGTGGATATGTTGGGTCGGTATGCGTATTGGAGTGGGTCTAGGGCATCCGGGATGATGCTGTTAATTTTGCGCATATAGTTGTGTTTCCACTGCTGGTGATTATTCACAAATGTCTGCCGCAAATTTCACTGTTTTAAAAGTACAAAACCTACAAATTCCGCCACAGAGCAGTCTACACAGACAATATGAACACATTCGTCCAACCATTACAGATGGATGGCTAATGCAGAAAGAGAGCATCTATGGATTCTAACACCACCATAACTTTCACAAATACAGAGACAGACAGCCATCATGGTGTCAGTCTTTTTCAACTAGCCAGTGCATAGTCACACCGAATGATACACACTATATATACAAAAGTATGTGGACACCCCTTCAAATTACTGCATTCGGCTATCAACCACACACTAGCTGACCGATGTATAAAATCGGGCACACAGCCATGCAATCTCCATAGACAAACATTGGCAGTAGAATGGCCTTACTGAAGAACTCAGTGACTTTCAACCTGGCACCGTCATAGGATGCCACCTTTCCAACAAGTCAGTTCGTCACAATTCTGCCCAGCTAGAGCTGCCCCGGTCAATTGTGAAGTGGAAACGTCTAGGAGTGACAACGGCTCAGCCACGAAGTGGTAGGCCACACAAGCTCACAGAACGGGACTGTCGAGTGCTGAAGCGCATAGCACGTAAAAAACGTCTGTCCTCAGTTGCAACACTCACTACCGAGTTCCAAACTGCCGCTGGAAGCAACGTCAGCACAAGAACTGTTCGTCGGGAGCTTCATGAAATGGGTTTCCATGGCCGAGCAGCCGCACACAAGCCTAAGATCACCATGCGCAATGCCAAGCGTTGGCTGGAGTGGTGAAAAGCTCGCCGCCATTGAACTCTGGAGTAGTGGCAACATGTGAATCACGCTTCACTATCTGGCAGTCCGACAGACAAATCTGGGTTTGGCGGATGCCAGGAGAACGTTACCTGCCCGACTGCGTAGTGCTAACTGTAAAGTTTGGTGGAGGATGAATAATGGTCTGGGGCTGTTTTTCATGGTTCGGGCTAGGCCCTTTTAGTTCCAGTGAAGGGAAATCTTAACGCTACAGCATACAATGACATTCTAGACGATTCTGTGCATCCAACTTTGTGGCAACAGTTTGGGGAAGGCCCTTCCCTGTTTCAGCATGACAATGCCCCGGTGCACAAAGCGAGGTCCATACAGAAATGGTTTGTCGACATCGGTGTGGACGAACTTGACTGTCCTGCACAGAGCCCTGACATCAATCCCATCAAACACCTTTGGGATGAATTGGAACACTGACTGCGAGCCAGGCCTAATCGCCCACATCAGAGCCCGACTTCGCTAATGATCTTGTGGCTGAATGGAAGCAAGTCCCCACAGCAATGTTCCAACATCTAGTAGAAAGCCTTTCCAGAAGCGTGGAGGCTGTTATAGCAGCAAAGGGGGGACCAACTCCATATTCATGCCCATGATTTTGGAATGAGATGTTCGATGAGCAGGTGTCTACATACTTTTGGTCATGTAGTGTATGAATTGGTAATGCAGGTTTGGTAAACAGAGTTCAATAGAATGAGTGACATTCAATAAAATCTACTTTCATGAATAGGGGGATATTATTTGTCAATGAAAATGTTGAAAGTAGTTGATTTAACTATTGAATATATGGATTTTACAGGCAATCAGTTCCTACAGTGAGCGCCAGGGAACCAACCTCTAGCGGGCCAGACCAGGACAACAACACAAGGTTGGTGTTGCACATGACACTACAGCTGATGAAACTCTGAATAGTACCACATGTATTAGAATAATGTTTGCAAACTATTATTTTGTGCCATATCAGGTGCAGCTTTTAAACACCAAACAGCATAATAAAAGGGATATTTAATGAAAATGTTGAAAGTATTTGAATATATGATTTTACAGGCAATCAGTAACTTCAGTGAGCAACAACACAAGGTTAGTGGTTTTATGACTTACACATAAAAAACTATGTTACAAAGTCTACTGTGTATAGTGTTAAATATAACCCTGCCTTACATAAAGCTTACAGAATGAATAAGTGCAGAAGAGCACTGTAATCAGATGAACAAATAATAGGTTTTATGCCATAACATTTCTATAATATTCTACATTGAAACCTGTCTGTCTTTTGAATTTTTCAAGGACCACTGCTTAACATTCTGTGTGTATAGAGTGAAAGTAATATTAAAATTGTAAACATTATTTGCATAGTAGTTCACTAAACTACAGAGTATGTTGTCCATTGAAGTTGTTGTCTCTGGCTCTTTTGATATCAGATTCAGAATGAATAATAACAAGGTTTGTGGTAGTTTGAAAGGGTTTGATCCACCTTAGGCGAGGAGTGTTTCCAATTTACATGACCCGACAAGAAAAAACCCAGCCCTA